>NC_053169.1:76278058-76593058 GCF_016835505.1 Polypterus senegalus | reverse complement strand
ACTGCAAAACACCGGCTGTGATCTAGTTAGCCTTCCAATTTATACCGACTAAAGAAAGATTTAAAAAAAATGTTTGGGGAGGGTATGGACTGGATGTGGAATAGGAAGAGGATTTTTTTTTTTCTCACAATGTCACAATCGAAGTGCGTTTGTCTGACTTCCGAGGTTTGATCCCCGATGAAGGGTGCAGTGGAGTATGTACGCCTGATGAGCCCAAAATAGGGCGAAACACGTGTCGCGTACTCTTTTCATTATTTGACAGTTAACTATGTAACGTTATATGATCTGCTTCTCGCAACTGAAAGAGGGCACTGTGGCAGAGGTTTGCCGACTTGCAGACTAACCACACGCATTACCTGGTAGGTAACCACCCATACAAACAGACTGTGATTCAGACTTCGAATGATACAGTTGTGTGAAAAACTATATGCCCCCTTCCTGATTTCTTATTCTTTTGCATGTTTGTCACACAAAATGTTTCTGATCATCAAACACATTTAACCATTAGTCAAATATAACACAAGTAAACATAAAATGCAGTTTTTAAATGATGGTTTTTATTATTTAGGGAGAAAAAAAATCCAAACCTACATGGCCCTGTGTGAAAAAGTAATTGCCCCCTGAACCTAATCACTGGTTGTGCCACCCTTAGCAGCAATAACTGCAATCAAGCGTTTGCGATAACTTGCAATGAGTCTTTTACAGTGCTCTGGAGGAATTTTGGCCAACTCATCTTTGCAGAATTGTTGTAATTCAGCTTTATTTGAGGGTTTTCTAGCACGAACCGCCTTTTTAAGTTCATGCCATAGCATCTCAATTGGATTCAGGTCAGGACTTTGACTAGGTCACTCCAAAGTCTTCATTTTGTTTTTCTTCAGCCATTCAGAGGTGGATTTGCTGGTGTGTTTTGGGTCATTGTCCTTTTGCAGCACCCAAGATCGCTTCAGCTTGAGTTGACGAACAGATGGCCGGACATTCTCCTTCAGGATTTTTTGGTAGACAGTAGAATTCATGGTTCCATCTATCACAGCAAGCCTTCCAGGTCCTGAAGCAGCAAAACAACCTCAGACCATCACACTACCACCACCATATTTTACTGTTGGTATGATGATCTTTTTCTGAAATGCTGTGTTCCTTTTACGCCAGATGTAACTGGACATTTGCCTTCCAAAAAGTTCAACTTTTGTCTCATCAGTCCACAAGGTATTTTCCCAAAAGTCTTGGCAATCATTGAGATGTTTATTTTCAAAATTGAGACGAGCCCTAATGTTCTTTTTGCTTAACAGTGGTTTGCGTCTTGGAAATCTGCCATGCAGGCCGTTTTTGCCCAGTCTCTTTCTTATGGTGGAGTCGTGAACACTGACCTTAATTGAGGCAAGTGAGGCCTGCAGTTCTTTAGACGTTGTCCTGGGGTCTTTTGTGACCTCTTGGATGTGTCGTCTCTGCGCTCTTGGGGTAATTTTGGTCGGCCGGCCACTCCTGGGAAGGTTCACCACTGTTCCATGTTTTTGCCATTTGTGGATAATGGCTCTCACTGTGGTTCGCTGGAGTCCCAAAGCTTTAGAAATGGCTTTATAACCTTTACCAGACTGATAGATCTCAATTACTTCTGTTCTCATTTGTTCCTGAATTTCTTTGGATCTTGGCATGATGTCTAGCTTTTGAGGTGCTTTTGGTCTACTTCTCTGTGTCAGGCAGCTCCTATTTAAGTGATTTCTTGATTGAAACAGGTGTGGCAGTAATCAGGCCTGGGGGTGGCTATGCAAATTGAACTCAGGTGTGATACACCACAGTTAGGTTATTTTTAACAAGGGGGCAATTACTTTTTCACACAGGGCCATGTAGGTTTGGATTTTTTTTCTCCCTAAATAATAAAAAAACATTATTTAAAAACTGCATTTTGTGTTTACTTGTGTTATATTTGACTAATGGTTAAATGTGTTTGATGATCAGAAACATTTTGTGTGACAAACATGCAAAAGAATAAGAAATCAGGAAGGGGGCAAATAGTTTTTCACACCACTGTATATATACTCAGCAAAAAAAGAAACGTCCTCTGACTTTCAACTGTTTTTACTTTCAGTAAACTTAATGTGTAAATATTTGTATGAACACTAAAAGAGTCAACACCATAAGACATAAACTAAAAATGTTTCACAATGTGTCCCTGAATGAAGGGAGGCTCAAAATCAAAAGTACCAGTCAGTATCTGGTGTGGCCACCAGCTGCTTGAAGTACTGCAGTGCATCTCCTCCTCATGGACTGGACCAGATTTGTCAGTTCTTGCTGTGAGAGGTTACCCCACTCTTCCACCAAGGCACCTGCAAGTTCCTGGACATTTCTGGGGGGAATGGCCTTAACCATCGATCCAAATCGATCCCGCTCCAGGGTACAGGTCTCGGTGTAACGCTCATTCCTTCGACGATAAACACGAATCCGTCCATCACCCCTGGTGAGACAAAACCGTGACTCATCAGTGAAGAGCACTTTTTGCCACTCCTGTCTGGTCCAGCGAAGGTGGGTTTGTGCCCATAGGCGGCGTTGTTGCTGGTGATGTCTGGTAAGGACCTGCCTTACAACAGGCCTACAAGCCCTCAGTCCAGCCTCTCTCAGCCTATTGCGGACAGTCTGAGCACTAATGGAGGGATTGTGTGTTCCTGGTGTGACTCAGGCAGTTGTTGTGGCCATCCTGTACCTGTCACGCAGGTGTGATATTCGGATGTACCGATCCTGTGCAGGTGTTGTTACACGTGGTCTTCCACTGCGAGGATGATCAGCTGTCCTTCCTGTCTCCCTGTAGTGCTGTCTTAGGCGTCTCACAGTGCGGACATGGCAATTTATTGCCCTAGCCACATCAGCAGTCCTCATGCCTCCCTGCAGCATGCCTTATGCACGTTCACGCAGATGAGCAGGGACCCTGGGCATCTTTCTTTGGGTGTTTTTCACAGTCGGTAGACAAGTCTCTTTAGTGTCCTGCGTTTTTAGAACTGTGACCTTAAATGCCTACTTTCTGTAAGCTGTTAAGGTCTTAACGACCATTCCACAGGTGCATGTTAATTAATTGATTAGGGTTAATTGAACATGCATGGAAAACATTGTTTAAACCCTTTACAATGAAGATCTGTAAAGTTATTTGGATTTTTAAAACATTATTGTTGAAATACACAGTCCTGAAAAAGGGACGTTTCTTTTTTTTGCTGAGTATATGTAGCATTTAGATCATTTCGACCTGGTCATTTTAAAAGTAGCTCGCAAGCTGAAAAAGTGTGGGCACCCCTGGCTTAAGGCATACAGAAGAAGAAATTAAGAACCTTTAAGTATAAAAAGAAGAAGCCAAGAATCTTTAAGTATATAAGAAATTAAGAACCTTTGAGTATAGAAAGAAGAAGTTGAGAACTTTTAAGTTTAGAAATAACTCAAGTTTATCAAGAAAAGTTAAATTTATAGAAGATACATTTTTTCTTTGTTTTGCTTTTTATTCTACATGTGTAACTATTTTTTCTTTTATTCTTGTGTGAATTATTTGCTTTTAATTTTCACTAAATATTTTTAAAACAAACTTTTGGACTGTGAGATTTCTTTCGGTACCCGTGCTTGACCACACCTGATATTTCGGCAGCTACAGCCCTTGTATGCTGCATCATATTTGATGATTTTATATTTTATGTTCCTGTATTTATTTATCTTTTGTATTGTGACGTGTCTTGCCATTGCATGGGCTGTAGGGAGTCAAAGCAGGGCTTGAGGTACCTCCCTAGAAAAAGAGAGAGAGAGAGAGAGAGAGTTGAGTGACAGGAATCCGGGTTAATTAATGGTGCGTGAAGAAAAGGGGAGGTGGTGGCCGGAAGTAGTAGATGTGGCAGGAGCGAAAGGAATACAGCATCAAGTGGTGAAGGGAGCAACCAGTTAAAGAGGTAGATAGGATGAAGGTGAACTGGAGGTGTCCCTGTGATCCAGACAATGGGCAGCGGTAGAGCAACCTTTATATGGCGGCATATTCAATAAAAAGCCAGTCAGCATTTGGAAGACTCCCCCGGACAAGCGGCTGCTGAGTGTGTTTATTCGACAGGACGTCACAGTATTCTGTGTTGTCCTTGTATGTTGCACCAATACTACCAAGACACATTCCTAGTACACGTTAGTGTACCTGGCCAATATAGTGCATTCCTATTGTGATTCTGAAAGAATTTTGATAAAGGGACCAATGTCAAACCAGAAGATCAAGGAATCAAGACTTAAACCTAATTTCTCAACTAGAATCATAGTCAGAAGACACAAGCACTGATTTTGGGAAGCAGTAGAAGCAAGAACAGCAGCGTAAGAAACTTTCAGAGCTTTTATCTACAAACTCGATGAAGTGACAACAGAGCTTCTGCGGTATAAAGGAACGCATATGCAACATCACAGGTCTGTGACTTCTGGGTATCTGCCACAAACTTTTGAAGACTGCGCCCCCAATGATGTAAGCACAGAGTAGCAGCAAACACCAAAAGCACAACAGCGTTAAGAAATATACAAATAATGAGGTTAATAAAAAATAACTAAACAACACAATAAAAAAATTAATTCTGGATCTACTTGATACTTAACTTTGAAAGGTAAAAATACATTTAAAGCACAAAAATCTTTATAGTCTAACATATCATAGCATCAGCTAGTTTTGTGTTTGTTGATCCCTTGAATTAGATTTTTGATTTGTGATTTGACTTTTGTCACTCTCCTTTTTTGACTTCTGCTTTTGACCTTCACTTTGTTTTTAGATTCCATTTTTTCTCCTGTTCATCTTTCTAGCTTTTTTGACTGCTTGGTTCAGTTCTTACAGGTCCAATGTGCTTCCACATGTCAGCCTGGAGGCTTCTCAGTCTTTCTGTTGAGAGGTTGTCAGGCATCTGTGGCACTGACTGGGTCAGTTGTCCACTATTATATATCTTTCTTGGTTTCCATTCAGACCATTATTCTCTCACCCTCTCTCCTTCACTGTTTTTGCTGACTATTGCCGTTTTTCAGAAACCATGCATTTTATGGTCTGCTGCCCATTATACATCTTTGCTTTTCCAAACTGACATGTTTATTTGTTCTTTTCTTTCACTTCACCTGCCCTGTGTCACCTTGGTGGTGAAACTGCTCCTGGCTAATATAAAGCCGTTACAGCTTCAACCTACCTTACCTTACATAACTTGTGATCAAATGATGCCGGCCTTTTGACTATGTCAAGGACACAAATCCAACTGTAGGACACAGAGCCTTTCACCAGAAGACAGAGGCTCTGAAATTCTAAGTTCTATAAATATAATAAATTCTCCATAAATCTCAACACTTAAATAAACTTAAACTGCTTGATTAGCTCTAATTCGCACTCTTTCCAATCTCAGTATTTTGGGACTGCCATGTTGATCAAGTTATTTTTGTCCTGACCTTGAATTGAGACTTCAGAACTGAACAACAATAACATTTATTTAAATAGCACATTTTCATACAAATGATGTAGCTCAAAGTGCTTTACTTGATGAAGAAAGAGAAAAAATACAAAATAAATAAGAAAATAGAATTAGGGAACACTGATTAACATAGAATAAATGTAAGGTATTATTATACATCAGACTTCCAATACGATTCGGAGTCCTGCCACGTGCAAAAGTTCACTGACCACACTGCTATTGTGGGCTGCATCAGGAGTGGGCAGGAGGAGGAGTATAGGAAGCTAATCAAAGACTTTGTTAAATGGTGCGACTCAAACCACTTACACCTGAACACCAGCAAAACCAAGGAACTGGTAGTGGATTTTAGGAGGCCCAGGCCCCTCATGGACCCTGTGATCATCAGAGGTGACTGTGTGCAGAGGGTGCAGACCTATAAATACCTGGGAGTGCAGCTGGATGACAAATTGGACTGGACTGCCAATAATGATGCTCTATGTAAGAAAGGTCAGAGCAGACTATACTTTCTGAGAAGGTTGGCGTCCTTCAAACATCTGCAATAAGATGCTGCAGATGTTCTACCAGACGGTTGTGGCGAGTGCCCTCTTCTATGCAGTGGTGTGCTGGGGAGGCAGCGTAAAGATGAAAGACGCCTCACGCCTGGACAAACTTGTGAGGAAGGCAGGCTCTATTGTAGGAGTAAAGTTGGACAGTTTAACATCTGTGGCAGAGAGACGAGCACTAAGCAAACTCCTGTCAATCATGAAGAATCCACTGCATCCACTGAACTGTGTCATCTCCAGGCAGAGGAGTAGCTTCAGTGACAGACTGAGGAGATCGTTCCTCCCCCACACAATGCGACTCTTCAATTCCACCCAGGGGTTTAAACACTAACATTATTCAAAGCTCCAGCCTATCTATCTATCTATCTATCTATCTATCTATCTATCTATCTATCTATCTATCTATCTATCTATCTATCTATCTATCTATCTATCTATCTATCTATCTATCTATCTATCTATCTATCTATCTATCTATCTATCTATCTATCTATCTAGGTCCGATGGCCAGGGATGACAAAAAAGCAAAAAAAAAAAAAAACCTCCAAGGCAATCACAGTAAACAAAGTCCCAATACAGAATCCAAAGATATCATTGGGAAACAGAGCACAGGGTCTTAAATCTGGGGAGTCACAAGGCAAAAGGCAACAACAAAAAAACACTCCACTCTCTAGCATGTTTGAACTGTAGAAGGCCCCCCATAAATAGGGTGCAGGGCTGTTCCTGGCAGTGATTGTCAATTGGCCCCACCCCTTGGGGAGCCACCCACAAAACACATGGGACATAATCTATGCTACTTTCAATTACAAATAAACACAAAGAAAAATATACATAATAAAACAAAAGAAACATAAATGCAAATATAAATAAATTACATAAAATTAGACAAAACTGACCAGAAACACGATTCTGAACCCCAACCAGGGGAGACATGCTGGCTGAAACATGACAATACCAAACTAAAATGTGCTTTACATTTAAAGTTAAGAAATATTTTTTGCAATGTCTCAAAATACACAGACAATTTTCCACTAAGGAGAGGAAAGCCAACAATTCCTGGCTAGTACTGCACAATGCAATGAAAAATCTTTATTAAAGGTGAATTTATTAACCCAGATTAAAAAAAATAATAATAACAAAATGCCCAAAAGAGTGAAAAAGAAGCAAAAGGAGTTGTGATCAAGAGAATCCCAAGCAAACAAGTCCCAAAGCATTACCCAGAAATCAGAATCCCCAAAATAGAGGCAACAGACTCAAAAAAAGCCAGTGAATACAAGAAATAGCAACAGCAAAAGAAGAAAAACTCACCAACCTCCAAGCACATAAAATGGACCACAGAAGGACTATAATTCCCATAAGCCTTTGCAGGCTGGGAGCAGCTCCACAAGAGAGATTTGATAGGTGGCCCTGCCTGTTGGGGAACCACCCACAAAACACAAGGGACTCGGCAGAATAAAATGAAGCACAGAGAAACTACATAATAAACAAAACTGACATAAAGTACATCATTAGGCGAATAATGAATAAACAAACAACAATATTAACAAACAATGATAATCAAAAAACCAAAAATGAACAAAACTGAATTAAAAAATGAATTTAAGCATAAGCTACAGGGATGAGCTCTGGCTTACATATAACAGGAAGGGAGACCCTGAAATCAGCAGTAACAAATCGGTCTTGTTATATTCTAATAAATTCATGAGTGCCGGTCATTTACTCTACTTATATTCTTAATATTTGAAGCTTTAAAAATGCTATTTATTAAAACAAGATACACGTGTATATATATTTATATAGGTACTGTCTGCACTCAAAGCTCTATGTTTTGTGTTTTTGTTGAATATTATTGGATTCAGAAAGCACTTCCAGGATGAAGACCCAATTCCAAGTCTTAGTTTAATACAAAGCATGGACACCTACAAACTTAGTTATTTTACATATATTACATCAAATGTTAAGAACAGCTATTTATGCACTCCACTCACAGAGAAAATTACCATAGTACAGATGTTTGTGTTTGCTTCTTTTTATACATTTTACATTTTTTTTTCTGTTCCTTTTTTACTGTGTTTGATGCCTGTTTTCATCTAGCTTCTTTGTTATCAAAATTGTACCGAATGCTGCTACAATCCCAAACTGTTCTATAAGTGCAATTATAACTAGTTGTTGCATAAAAGAATCAGCACTAAGAGAAAATAACAAGCCGCCCCCCCCAAAAAAAAAAAAAAACCAAAAAGAAAGAATTTTTAAAAACAAAAAAATTTAAAATGAGAGAAACTGCTTTGACACTGGCCATAATCAATCCGTAACCAGGGGCGGGCCGGGCATTAAGGCATTTGGGCAATGCCTGGCGGACTGCAGACCCTGGTCTGGTCATGGGCTGGCCGTTTCATGAACATTTCATGAATAAATTTTATGTATTTGTTACTGTTTGACATTAAAATGAATTTTCTAAATTACTAAACTACTAAACATTATCTGTCTGGTACTGCGATTATTATAGTTCTATATAATATACCGTATTACGTCATCAAGTTGTTTTAGTTGTCAGTACACAACGTTGCAACAAAAAATTTGGTCAAAACTGCCTTTTGCCGATTTCTGTTTCGATACCGCTACATTTCGGTTAACATATACATTATTGGAATTTATTTTATCTCATATCTAGTATTTAAATTTTTCGGTACTAATAATTAGTTTAGATTACGTATTATGCATTTTATTGTTCTGTGGTCATCAGCGTGAGAGATAATTAGTCGTTTTCAGCTGTGATTATTGGTATAATGAAATAAAGTTATAAAGTACATACATTTTATTTCTAAGCATGCCGTCAGATTTTAAGTTGTGCCTAAACAACAGTGTACAGACTAAGTTTGTCAACAGTTTACATAGAGTTCATATCATAGGTTCATAGCAAGTAGCAAGCCACACACTCATCACAAATTTTAAGAAAATTACAATGAATAATGGGCCGAGGGGGTCACTCTTTGAAGGATGCCCGGGCCGATATTGAGACCCAGTCCGTTCCTATCCGTAACTATAATATCACTATGGCTTTCTTTATAGTGTTTCACTGCTATGAGTTACATATAAAAAGCAAGAACTACGTCGGCCATGAGACTTCATTAATATTTCTAGAAATTTTACTGAAGGAAAAATTAAAATATCTTTCAGGTTCTATCGGAAAGTGCCCTAAAGTGCTCCACTCGAACCTTTTTTTCTCCATTAACTCTGCCATCTTGCTAATTTTACACACAAACTGAGGGTTTTTATTTCTACCCTAATATGCCTGTCTCTTGCATTTGCATAGCACTTTGTCTACCTGTATATGTACATTTATCTGTATCCTGGTTTGTTTATACTGAAAAAAAATCAGTCTAAAAAAGTATTTAGTTTGTTCACTTTTTGACATGAATAATGGTAAAGAGCAACACTGCTCACAAATGTCATCATCTATTTCATTTTCTATTCTCTTTACTTCAATATTAGGCCCATATGGAGCTGAAGCCTATTCTGGAAGCACCAGACACATGTCGGGAACCAACTTTGGATAAACATGTCTTTATTTGAAAAGGATCTGTATGAGATATCACATGTTTATGCATATACAGTAATCCCTCTCTATATCGCGCTTCGACTTTTGAGCTTCACTCTATCACGGATTTTATATGTAAGCATATCTAAATATATAACACTGATTTTTTGCTGCTTCGCGGGTTTCTGCAGACAATTTACTTCTGGTACATGCTTCCTCAGTTGGTTTGCCCAGTTGATTTCATACAAGGGACGCTATTGCTGGATGGCTGAGAAGCTACCCAATCAGAGTATGCAGTTACGTTCCTGTGTGCTGATTGGCTCAGCGACGGAACGCCGAATTCGATTCTGTTGCGTTAACCAGGAAGTCTCGTCTCGCTCATTCAGCATAAATGTGTTTCGCTGTGTAAAGAGTTAACTGTTGTGTTTATCTTTGTGCATAGTCAAGCCCTTCGTTATGGCTCCAAAACGATCTGCTCCTGCTACTGCTTCAGGAGCCGTGCCCAGGCGCCAACGGAAGATGCTAACGATTGCTAAAAACGTAAAAGTTTTGGATATGTTGAAGTAAGGGAACAACTACACCGCTGCAGGACGCCATTACAGCATCAATAAGTCCACGATTCTTTTTATTTAAAAAAGGAGGAAAAGAATATAAGATCTACAGCCGCAGTGTCCTTTAACCAGGGCGCAAAACAAGTTGTAAGTGCATGTAATAAGGCGGTAGTCCGGATGGAATCTGCTTTAGGGATTTGGATTGAAGACTGCCGAAACAAGAACCACGTCGCCTGAAGAGGCTCCTTTAGAAGAGCTGTAACGCTCTACTTTGTTGTGCAGCACAATTAAACTCATCGTTATCAGACAAGTCGTCGTGTCATTGTTGGTGAGTACCCATAACTAATTTTCTACGTACTTAGTACATGTACGTACATTTATTGTAACTGTACACACATTTTATACAATTTTTCTTGCATTGTAGGTATTTATTGCCAGTGGCCTGTCTATCTTAATGGCTGTAACATATGTTTTGCCCAGAGGGGACTGGGCAGTCTCATGGTCTGGAATCCCTACAGATTTTATTTTTTCTCCAGCCGTCTGGAGTTTTTTTGTTTTTTCTGTCCCCCCCTGGCCATTGAACCTTACTCTTATTTAATGTTAATTAATGTTGATTTATTTTGTTTTATAATTGTGTCTTTCATTTTTCTATTCTTTAATATGTAAAGCACTTTGAGCTACTGTTTGTATGAAAATGTGCTATAGAAATAAATGTTGTTGTTGTTATGTGATATCGGAGACGCTCTACAGTATCTTCAAAAAGACATTTTGGTTTTATGTACAGCATTTACATGTTATAGTTTTTTCACTTATTTTTATATTACTTAATCAATTACAATATGTTTAACACTGTATTACGTATTAAATAAAACTCCTCAATGATATACGATACGTATGTTTGTGAGTAGTATATAAACAGTGTGGGAGAGTTTATAAGGGCTTAAAATATCTACAAATAACCATACAAACATGTGGTTTCTACTTCGCAGATTTTCACCTATCACGGGGGCTTCTGGACCCCCGCGATCGAGGAGGGATTACTGTAGTATACATATTACATTTTGAGGTCCTTTTCAGCTATCAGTCAATCAAACCTTATACTGTGTGCCTGCAGTAGTAAATTTACAAGGTCAAAAATAAAGTTAATAAAAAGCATACATTTATTTTTTTCTGTTTCTATACTGTAAAACTGTTCATAACTCCAGTGTTAGTGCCACTGCAACTAAAGTTTTACTTCAGAATCCCTTCTGCTACTTTACTCCTGCTGTGCTGATGACATGTAAAGCATTTCGAGACATAATTTAAAAAGTTCCAGTTCATGTGTTTTAATGCAGTACATGGGGCTGTAGATCAAACAAACCTGTCACTTAGACTCCGACTTGGTTCTGGGTCGCAGCCCGGACACAAGGGTCTAAGCTCTCACCTGCACCATTAGAAAGTGCAATTGTTCCCACTGACTTGATTTTTCTGTTTTCTGCCTTAGGTTGCGTACATTTCTCTTTGCACTTCTTTCTGTGACATTTCCTAATTTTTTCTCTTTTTACTAGATGTACTAGATGTCCATCTCTCATTTAGGTTTCCTGCACCTTACTACTAGATCTGTCATTTGGTGGGGCATTTTCTGTCTTTAAAAATCAAAGAGGACTCCACGACTCTGTCCTTGATTCAGTTCTGGAGAGGCATACTTTCTAGCTCTGAGGAAAATATGGCCTAGTTTATCACAATGTCCGAGCCAGTTCATCATACTACAAAAAGCTAAAAATTGATTTTATTTAATAGAAAGTGAAAGAGGAAAATAAAATTAAGACACTTTAGTATTTACATTTTTTTTAAAGATTGTTTTACAACCCCAGACTCATAACTGAGGTGGTGTTTGTAAATGCAAATGGCCAGCGAAACTGCTTTGCTCAATGTAATTATATTATATATTGTAAGGGACCAATGGATGTACCTACCAGGATGGGTTCTGCTCCCTTACTTGTCCTGGAGGCCAGGAGATATGAAGCACAGCTGGGGAGCAGTCAAATTCTTCTGCTGTGCCAGGACAAGGCTGTATTCCAGTGGTTGGCATTCTATCAACTGAGGAACAGGGAAGGACAGCACGTCCCCCTTTACATACAAGGTCTGGAGGACCCTGATGTGGACAGCCACAGAGCAACATGAAAGTTATGGTCCTAGGGATCTGTACTGCCAGGTTCTGTGCGGGCCACCAGGGGGAGTTCTGGAATACTGACAGCACAAGGACCACTGGGGTCATGCTTCCTGGGGTAATAGATTGAGCGGCGGTAGTACTGCTGGGTCTGGAGTTAAAGGCAAGCCCTCCATTTGGCTCAGAGGTCAGAATCAAGAGGAAGGAGATGCAACTTCATGGAAGATGAACAACATTTATTTATATAGCACATTTTCATACAAATGATGTAGCTTTACAGGATGGAGAAAGGGAAAACAGACAAAATATATTAAAAAATAAAATTAGGCAATATTAATTAATATAGAATAAAAGTAAGGTCCGATGGCCAGGGAGGACAGAAAAAACAAAAAAAAAAAACTCCAGACAGCTGGAGAAAAAAATAAAATCTGCAAGGATTCCAGACCACGAGACCACCCAGACCCCTCTAGGCATTCTACCTAAAATAAATGACCTCAATCAGTCCTCATGGTATTCAGGGTTCACATGGAAGAACTTGATGATGATGGTCATGTGGACTTCTGGCCTTTAATCTATCAATGTAGGGACATCACGTTGCTTTGATCAGGTGGTGGTGGTGCAGATCGCCAGCACAAAAAACTGGAAAAAGAACAGCAGAGAAAGTAGGGGATAGTACAGATTAAGGTGTTGCCAGGAACGATAATGGTAATTAAATGAATATACAGAATATCAGGATTAAACTCTAATGAAACTATGAGAAAGCCATGTTAAAATAATATGTTTTAGATGTTTTGTAAAGTACTCCACTGTATTAGCCTGGCGAAGTTCTATCAGTAAGCTATTCCAGATTTTAGGTGCATAACAGCAGAAGGCCGCCTCACCACTTCTTTTAAGTTTAGCTCTCAGAATAATAAGCAGACACTCACTTGAAGATCTAAGGTTATGATTTGGAGTGTAAGGTGAAAGACATTCTGAAATATAGGATGGAGCAGATTATTTAAGGCTTTGAAAACCATAAGCAGTATTTTTATGAAGGAGGAGAAGCCTCCTGTAACAGAAGCATGTTGAAGAAAGGAGACTGGAAACCTTGTGAAGGTGCTGTTGAATAAATTCTTTGTTTTAGGACAATGTTGTGAAGTTGTGTCAGAGGGTTTAGGGCACTGCAATGCCCCCCTACAGGCCACTATATATAATGTGTGCTCATATATACAATAAGCACAAACACATAAATACATACATACACATATATACACTCACACTACCAGACAATTTGTATAGTTTTTCTTCAGATTTAATCAGCTGAAATGCAATGAATGACCTAAATTGGTGCAAAGGTAAACAGTACACTGCCAGAGGTTTAAATTTAGAGTTTAGGTCCGCAAAAACTGAAAACAGAAATATCAGAATATTATAAGTTAGCCTTTTCAGGGAAGAACTAATAGGTTACAACTTACAGTTGTTCTGCAGCAATTAAATGAATTAAGCCTTGCAAGCTGAAGCAAACAATTTGTACAGGTGTCCCAACTTCTGTTGATTACTTAAAAACTTTTTGTCTGTCTTAAAGCAGAGTTGGAACAAACTGGGTTACTGCACCCTTTGAAATACTACTTGGACAATATTCCAGAGATAACGGCAAGAAAACAGAAATTAACAAATGAAATGAAATTATACCAAGCACTATTAACCATAGAAGTGTAGGCCTTTCATTTAGAGAAATTGCAAAAAAAAAAAAAAATCAAAGCTTACAGTCGGTGAGTAGGGTGTCTGGGAAGTTGAAGAAACTCTGATAGTTAGCGATCTGGCAGACCCAAAGTCACAACCCAATCAGAAGACAAGTTTCTTAGGATCACCAGCTTGCATGCAGACATGCACAAAACATGGAAACTTAACCCAGATGCAGCCCATGCCGAGCTTACTTGTGTTTAGTATTATTATACAGTATATATGAATACATATGAAGTACTAGAAATGAAAAGAGACCACTCAATCCATCAAGATCATTTGAGTAGCCAATATCTCATTCAGATACTCAATAAAGTTGATGTTTCCACTTCAAGTACACAAGTTGGTTGTTTTTTCCAAATTCCCATTACTCTTTGAATGGAGATGTATGATGTGTGGCTTTCTTCTTAAATGCATTTCCAGATCATTTTAGCCTATGTCTTCAAGCATGTGATTCACAATTTAATTAAAATTATTTTACTGAAACAATTTTATAGATGCCTTTGACAATTTTGGAGATTTAGGTACACATTCATGCCTTCTCATAATGTTGCCTCAGGTCTGTGCAAATTAATATTGAAAATTCTACCATCTTACACTTAGTAACAGCAATGGCATAATAGCAACTTTGAGATGCTGTGTAAGGGGGATCGGATTAGATAACACAGAAAATTTTATTTGAGCTAATTTTTTTAATAAATAGTTGAAAAGTCTATATTTTATAATGCTATTTGTCCAGTTAGGTTATCTTAAAATGTTATTTCCTATATGCTCACACACAGTGACATTAAATTAGTGGCACCTGCTTGCTAATGCAAATAGTCCAGTTCTTCAAACTGTCAATCATGTATCTGACACCTAACATATTGTTTTGTCTTGGTAGAATAATATATTGCTCTGCTTTCCCCTTTTGTATTATTAATAAGTAGCCTTTGTCAGAATGCCTCAAATCTCACAGACTTACCACTGTTTATAAGGTATTGTACTTTATAACTTCTTTCCGACTTCCCTTCTACATCTATAACCTCAGGCAATTAGGTGTAGTAAAAGACAAGCTGGAGTTAAGTTACAATTTAAACAATGAATTATTGATAATATTTATAAATAATAACAATATGCAAAGTACATTTGAATTTTGGCAACCAAACAACCTGATTAAATAGTGATGTGTAGTTTCAGGCGGCACACAGACTTGTTAATTACTTAAAATGTCTCTAGTTAAGTCCTCATTTGTGGTCAGCTTTCTTCAGAACAGGCCGCATGCCTGTCTCAATATGGCTGCCGACCTGTACGCTCCATTGTGTTGTCCTTCTCAGTTCATGATGTGTGAGATGCTCCTCATCAGTTGGTAAGACAGAGAGAGTAAGTGAGTGAACAAATTTATAGATTCTCTGTCCAACCCCTAGAGCCAATAGGGCGTTGTGGTGCTTAAAGGCTTCTGATACAAGCCAGTTCCAAACAGCCATACTTCAGACCAATAAGGGGGGGAATAGAACATCTTAACACCTGCCACCAACCATTTGTTGAGGTAAAGCTTGGCAGTTAGGCAACCTGGCTTTGTGTGGGGGATGAGAGAGAGAGAGACTCTAGCAGCGAATCATTTGTTTCAAGCACTTCCCTGACTTAGTTTTGCCTAAATTACAAATAAAGACATACAAAATATTTATCAACGTATATGCAAAATCTCATATCACAACACACATACAGCATGAAGACATGGTGAAAAGGTGCATTGGCTTGTCAAAGAAATGTTAAAATGGACAAGCCCTATGATCTAAGCAACTTTGACCATGGTATGATTATTAGAAACAGCTGCCCTCCTGGGATTTTCACAACCTGCCGGCTATGAATATGGGATGAATGAAAACTGCTCAATGAATGGTGTTTCTGTGGGTGAAAATACTTAAATAAAGAGAGAGGTTAGAGAAATGAATTGCCAGATTCATTGAATCTAACATGAACGGATGCGCATTTACTGACTTGGAGACAGACAGTAATGTTTTAATGAAAGAGACACATAGGAATGTCTTGCTTCTTGACTATCCTTTGACATGCTATCTTTTGCTCCAATGGTATCACAAGCTGTGTACATCTTGAGGGATTCTGGGAAAATTACCATGACAATGAATGATGCAAAAGTTCCATAGAAAACCAAGGATGCCTTTGCAGCATAATAGTAAAAATACTGAACTTTGACAATTTACACTGAAATCAAAAACTAATGTAAAAATTGTAATCCTTGAGTCCTAAAACTAAAATAGATTGTAGAAATCCATCCAAGATTTCTCACAAAAAAAAAAAGGTTGTTGATCATTGTGATGATGCTGGCCCCCTACTGCCTCCCTCTTCCCACATGGGAGTCTGCTGAACCAACACCGTCGATAGTTATGACCGACATGAGCTGACAAATAAGGACAAATCTCATTGACGCTAGGGGATGGTGTAAAATGGTCAGGTGCTTTTATTAAAAAGAACAATCCAACATAAAAGTAAAACCAAAAGTGTCCATTGTGCAGTGTTAAAAAAAACAAATCCATAAAATCAGTGAAACATGGAGATAAAATCCATAATAAATCCGTTAAAATAGAGGTTAAAATGCAGTCTTTCTTCACCCGATCGCAGCCCACCACCTTCTGTCTCCCCAGCTCACCCATCACAGGCGTTGTCGGTGGAGCCTCTGCAGCATGAAGTCCTTTCTGCCGACTGCCATCTTGGCTAACGCCACACTGCGCAGCCGGACCATCCAAGGTCGGCACACCTCCTGTCTTCCTTTGCATTCACTCAGTCGCTCCTCGGATCCACTGGGAGGTCTTAAGTCCCGCTCGCGCCACTCTACATGCTTAGTCAGTGGGGTGAACCTTAAGGAGCCTCAGCTCGAGCTTCTCCAAATAGGTGGCTCGATCGTCTATCTCGCTCGTTCTGACTGCTCTTCACCTTCTATTAACCTCCATCATCTATCCTTTAATCTCTTTCTTTTTCATTTCTTTCTCACTTTTCTGTCCTATCCCTCTGTGCCGGCCCTTATATATACATGTACACACACCTGTCTCCGTGGGTGCAGTGCCTTATTCACACACCGTAGGAAGCCAATGAAGCAATTAAGAATGATCGCACCCACATGTGCAAGTGCGACTTGCCCCAACTACCTCATTAACTCCCTGCGGTCGTGCAATCCCACCCACGGAGACTGACACAGCTTTATGGATTTAAAACCTGGCTATATTTTGTTGTAGCTTCAGTCCCGTTATACCACAATCATAACACAAATATTCAAAAACACAGCTCTTTACCCAGGGGGTGCAGAAGAGCATCTCTGAACACACGATATGTCAGGTCTCAAAGCAAACTGAGTATAGCAGCTGAATGCAATGGCGAGTTCTACCTCCATCAGAACAGGAAGATGAGTCTACAGCTGAACAAAATCACCAACATTGTTCAACTGGATCTTCTGAAATTTCAAAAGTGTGTATAATATTCAATGTATCTGTCATGTCTTAACCAGGATTCCTCCCCTGGCGGGAGCTCAAATGTATGTTTTATGTCTCTTTTGTTCATTTTTGATTGTATGATTTATGTTGAGGGTGGCATGGTGTCGCAGTGGTAGCCCTGCTGCCTCGCAGTAAGGAGACCTGGGTTCGCTTCCTGGGTCCTTCCTGCGTGGAGTTTGCATGCTCTCCCAGTGTCTGCGTGAGTTTCCTCCAGGTGCTCTGGTTTTCTCCCACAGTCCAAAGACATGCAGTTCAGGTGCATTGGAGATCCTAAATTGTACCTAGTGTGTGCTTGGTGTGTCTTATTCCTGCCTTGCACCCTGTGCTGGCTGGGATTGGCTCCAGCAGACCCCTGTAACCCTGTGTTGGGATATAGCAGGTTGGATGGATGGATGGATGGATGGATGGATTGATGTTACTTTTGTTGATTCCAAGCATTATTCTTTGTATTAGATTTTGTTTATTTGTTATGTATGTAAGCAGCCTGTGTTATGATCCCCCAAAAGGTAGGGCCATTTGCCATTCACCTCCAGGAAATGCTCTCTGCCCTACAAATCCAGGATGTCTCTCACAGTTCCTGGTGGTTCATTTCGAACATGTCTTGGTTTGGTGACTTCATTTGTGTTTAATTGATATACAGAATTTCTAGATTTTCAAGTATATTTTTTTTATTCTTTAAATATCTGCATTGGGTCTTGTTTTTTCTTTGGATTGCCTTTGGTGTTACAGGCAACTCCTTTTTTGCCTTTTGTTCTCCTATGGAGATTTGTCCATGTTACAAGCAATTTTGTGAAGAATAAATCTTTTTATTTATAATGACTCTGTGTTTGCCCTATTACTACCTGGGGTTTGATGGTGATATCCCCCTTTATTGGGGATTATTTTGTATTTTTGGGACTGTGTATCTTGGCACTCCCAATGAAAGACAACATCTCAATGAAATTTAAATTGTTATGATAAATTTCCTTAAAAATAAGTGTGCCAAGTTTCAACACTTGTTATTTCATGCAGACAGAGGATGGACAGCCAGACCTGGCTATTGCAGTAGGTGCTTTATCCATTATACACAAATGGTTAATACTAAATGGTTAAAATGATTTATGGATGGAATCAAATATTCTAGTGAAGAAAGTCAACCCTGTTTCTGAGGACTAAAGCTAAGTTGAAAACTTGTCCTTCAGAATAATAATAATCATAAATATTGCTGCAAATCTGTCATAGTATTGAAATATCTGAACTCAAAAGGAAAGACTTAAAGTTAGTTGTTCACACAAGATAGCCAACAAATCTGTGGCAACTGGATACATTTTGATATACAGTATGTGTCTGTTATTTAGTTTATCTTCAGTAACTGTTGGAGTTCAAATGAATAAAAAAACATGTCTTTGTCAAAAATATAAAAATCAATGTTTCATTCTCAAATGGCACTGTAGTAAGCAGTTTCAAAAAGCTTTTAAAAACACGATGGAAACTAATGGAAGTCTAACAATTAACAGCTCTATTCTGATCTCATGGAATAAGTAGAACAGCAAAGTCAACAGGACATAAATCATACAGAACTGAGGTTCAAGTCAAACAATTTCTGATACATATACGAAAGACATTTCTTAGAGCAATGTATCCATGTGTTATTAGAAGTTTAAACTGCAGTAACCTCTCAAAATGATATGGAAAGGGATTTCTGTGTTGATGCAATCTCAACTTTCAACAAGTGAAAAGTGCATTCATACTAATTTCCAATGTCCAATTTGTGAAAATCTGAAATATTATATGGCATCACCCAAAGTAAGCAGTGAAGAAATGTGCAGGGTGTTTTATTTTTGAGCCTGGCTATTCAAGCCAGCCCTTTGAGAGCTAAGAGAATATGAGTAAAAAACAAAACAAAATGATTTACATCTAAAAAGACTAAAAATAGGGACCTTGGGCCTAATGTATAACGCTGTGCGTAGATTTCATACTAAAACATGGTTTAAGGTCAAAAGCGGACATGTGCGTAGGCACAAAAAAATTAAAATGCAGAAAACCATGCGTAAGCCAACTTCCACACACTTCTGCTCCATAAATCCCAGTCTGTGTGTAATGTAACACTCATGTATGCGCCTGTTGCACCTCCCAGAATTACACCTCTTTGAATATCCAAATCAATATGAATATTCCCTTAAGTTCAGCATTCTGTGAAAAGACAATGGAAAAAGCATGGGGAAAAAAGAATAATATCAGCGAATGCCAAGTGGAGGCAAGGAAAAACATACTATTTGTTGGTTTAAGTAGTAATATAAACAACAAAAGGAAGTTTATCGAAAGTTGAAGTTCAGAAAGTCGCACAGTGCTCGAAATAAAACAGAAATTGTTAGATATTAAGGTCGCCTGAGTATCATATGCAAGCATACAGCAAGAGGCAGGAACAATCCCTGAACGGTACGGCAGTTCATTGCTAGTGCTGTCCACCATATCCATTCGTTTAATAACAGTATACATTATTTAAATGAAATTAAAAATATATCTGTATAATGTAATATATATATACTTTACTGCATTTCATCTGAAAAATTATATCAAGAGCTCTAAGAAGATAGCGCCTGGAAATCTAAATCGACTTAGAAGCCAGTCATCCTCATCTATAAATATGCACTCTCTTCTATTAAATTGAATTTAATTCCTTTATTGTTATTGTATGGTACAATGAGAGTCAATATGCAAGTCCTCCATAAACTTATTTTCCTATTAAATGGTAAAATAACAATAACAACAATAATAATAATAATACAATAAAATTCAATAAAAAATATACAATATGAAAGCATAAGTGGCTCAGGTTGTGCAATATTACAACTGTAATGTAAGTTTACAGTGAGGTAATTGTACTTATAAGTACAGACAGTTCTACTGTAGGCACTTGATGGACTGATTGAGTGCGTTTAGAGCTCTTGGGATGAAAGTGTTATTGAACTGCGAGGTCCATACAGGAAAGGCTTTGAAGCATTTGCCGAATGGGAAAGTTCAAATAGACTGATAGATAGGCTGAGGCAGTGTGTGCTAGAAGCTGTACCCTAATAATTCTCTCTGCTCTTGACACAATCTGCAGTAGAGCTTTCCGATCAGCTGCTGTACAGCTCTGATTCCACACTCAGATACAGTGGATGAAATTGCTCATTGGTGCACTGAGAGTAACAACTTTAGCAGCTGTGGTATTTGGAAAAGTTTGGCCATTCCATGCACCATTATATGGTTACAGGTTGATTACAATCAGATGCCTTAAACTAAAAAAACGATATGTGGTTAATTTAAGTGTATTTGATAAAGCCGCATCAAGGATGTGAATTTAAAAAATAAAGGGAAACCACCTAGGAATAGTAGCACTGCTTTAATGCAGGTTGTCCGCCAGTTTGCAAAACCAAGTGGAGAACTTGTGTATGCTATGGTTTGACCTGACGTGAGAATGTTCGTGGCTTTACACCAAGTTTAGTTTTTATACATCGCAATGTGAGTGTGTTAATGGGCATAAGCAATATTTTTGTGCGTATGCACTGTTTATACATGAGGCCCCTTGTCTTCCAAGGCAGCGAAGAGCTACCTTGTGTTTTGGGTGCCCATGCTTAATTGACTGCATTGGACTACATGCTACCGATATTTGGACTTCTCTTTTACAGTTGAGTTTCCAGCAATACTGGCCACAAGTAATTACTCCATGTATATGGTGTCACGCATGTGCGCATGGGAGGCAGCTAAAGGGCTTGAGTGAAGGCAGTTCTGAGGCATGCCGGGATGTGGCAGAGTGCACTGACTCTTTTTCTCCCTTTCGTGTAGACCATCCCCGGGAGATTCCACCTGGCTCTCTTGACGTCACTTCCAGGATCGAGCCAATGAAAGTAGACCTTACCAGCTCTGGCCCCTTTGATGTCACGTCCGGGTGTGATCCAATGATTGAAGACCACGTGCCCGATCCTTATGACCTCACTTCCTGTCTTCCCCTTTAAAAGCCTGCCCCTTTTCCCTTTTCCCTCAGTTCTGTATTGGACTCAGTTTTGAGCACAACAGTGCTACCATTTAAAAAAGACGATTTGCAGCCAGGATACCACATTATACGGGTGGCTGCCCCAAACCTTGATATGTCTCATTGTGTGATTTATGACACTGGCAGAGCCGGCAGGATGGAGAAGTCCCAGAGGAGAAGGGGACAGGACCTGCATTATACCCAGGTGGGATCGTACCGGGGCCGAGTTTTCAGGCCGGGGAGGGTGTCCCATGGTTCGGTGAGACCCGGTACAGGCTCCACTCCTGGCACGCTTAACCAGGCAACCTAGAGAGGCTAGGGAGTGTGCGGGAGGGGCTCACAGAGGTGGGCTGCTTTATAGGAGGGAGATAAAAGGGGCTTACTATGCTCTCTTGGAGGAGAGTGCCCGCCTTCCTGTGAAACCAGAGCACCAAGTACCACCTAGGGATGCCCCAGACTGGCAGGTGGAAAAAGTAAAGAAGTGGAGGTTGGACCCAGATCGGCCGACCCTCAAACTAGCCTGGTCCTTCTGGGCACTGGTAGGGCAATGGCCACGGCTGTTTGAGAACAAGCCCTACCACATAATAGAGCAGGTAGCTTGCTATCTTCTCCTGAAAGCGCTTCCCCATGGCTTCACCCAGCCGGTCTGGGGCAAGCAGTTTACGAACATAACAGATCTCATAAAGCTTCTGGAGACACAGAGGGTGGCCTCACACTCTGGGGGAGCAGAACTGTCCCTTTGTCGAACTCGGCTGGAGTACGTCCCAAGACCCAGCCCCTCCCTGTACAACCCAGAGCTTGTATCGCCGTCCCCGGAGCCGTGGGCGCGCGAACCACTTGGAGGCAAGGAGGAATGCAGGTGGAGGGTCGAAGAGGGGTTGGTGTGCTCTGGCTAATCCGTTGGTGGTCCCACATACTGGCGTGGTGATCGTCAACGGACACAAGACCACAGCCTTGTTTGATACCAGCAGCAACATTTCCATTGTTGCCCGCCGATTTGTGCTACCGCGACAATGGTTGAAATTTAAGGCCGGTATAACCTGTGTCCACGGGGAAACCCGCTGGTACAGGACCGCCACTTGTGTCATCAGCTACGGAGGATTAGTTCAGAAAGTAACCGTGGCAAACCTTCCTGATCCTCCACACCCGGTGATACTAGGGCGGGACTGGCCTAATACCAAAAGCGGTGAGACACCTACCACTCCCGGGGTTAACTTGGGCCTAGTCATGGACAGAGATGAGCCGTCTCAAGCTGCCTCCACGCCGTGTAGCCAGGAGAGAGAGACGAAGCAGCCGTCCTTGGTGACGTGGCAACTCCCGGGCCGTCGCATGCTGACACGTCATCCACCAGAGCTGTGGCAGAGCAGGAGGAAACCCTGCCCATTGAGGTTGGTGCAGACCATCTCCCCCTTTTGCGGTTCCAATTTAGAGAGACGCCTGCCTCCTTTAAAAGGGAGCAGTGGAGTGACGAATCCCTGAAATTTTCAATGTCAATGGCCAGTGCACTAATCAGTCGATGCCACAGGGCCCTCACTTTGTATTAGACAACGACCTTCTTTATCGTGTAGCAATGCATGATGGGCAGGAGAGAAAGCTGCTGCTAATTCCACGTACCTTCCGGCGGCAGGTCTGCGAGCTAGCACACGCCCACCTCCTAGGTGGCCACTTGGGCACCGAGAAAACTCTGGAGCGGATCAAGCTCCGTTTCTACTGGCCGGGAATCAATGAGGAGGTTCGTCATTTTTGTGCTTCCTGCCCGGAGTGTCAACTGCGACAAATTCCTAGAAGGGACCGTGCTCCTCTCGTTTCTATACCCTTAATTGACATTCCCTTCCACAGAATTGGGGTCGATTTGGTTGGACCCCTAGAGCCCTCAGCCCGAGGACACAAGTACATTTTAGTCCTCGTGGATTATGCTACAAGATACCCCGAAGCTGTTCCGTTGTGCTCAGCTACCTCCAAAGCCATCGCACGGGAATTACTAGGGGTCTTTGCGCACGTGGGTATCCCCAAGGAAGTCTTGACAGATCAGGTGACACCTTTTACCTCGGAGACATTCAAGGAGACTGCCAAGTTACTGAAAATAAAGCATTTAAAGACTGCGGTGTATCATCCTCAAACCGACGGATTAGTGGAGAGGTTTAATCAGACTCTCAAACAAATGCTGTGTAAGGTGGTCAGCGAGGATGGAAGGAACTGGGATCAGCTCCTCCCCCTCATCCTTTTTGCCTATCGGGAAGTCCCACAAGCCTCCACGGGGTTCTCCTCTTTTGAATTACTGTATAGGCGACAACCTCGGGGCATATTAGATATTCTAAAAGAAGGATGGGAGGAAGAGGCTCTTCCCTCTACAAACATATTAGAGTATATCGCACAGTTATGCAATAGATTTGGAAAGATTCGGCCTCTCCTTAAAAGTCACATGGAAAAGGCTCAAGCAGCACAGGCCCGTTACTACAACCGCAGCATGTCTCTTCGGGAGTTCCACCCGGGAGATTGGGTCATGATCCTAGTGCCTACCTCCCACTCTAAGTTGCTTGCCCATTGGCAAGGGCCCACGAAGTTAAGGAGAGGAAGGGACTGTTTGACTATTTGGTGAGTCAACCCAATCATCGGCCGAAGGAGCGGGTTTATCATGTGAACCTGCTGAAACTGTGGAAGGACAGGGACCCCGATCCCTCCTCCGGCCAGCCCCGTTCACTCTTTGCTCACACACACAGCCTTAACTTCAGTGCGGACTTAAGTCCCAGACAACGGCAGGAGCTGGAAACAGTTATCTGGGCCGTTCGGGAGGTAGTCAGTGAAAACCCCGGAAGGACCTCTCTGGTTGAGCACAACATTGTGACAGAGCCCGGGGTTATTGTCCGAGAACGCCCGTATTTTCTTCCCGAGGCAAAAAGGGATGAAGTGGAGCTTGAGATCAAGCGCATGCTGAAACTAGGTGTGATTGAGGAAAGTTATAGTCCCTGGTCCAGCCCCATTGTGCTCGTCGGTAAGCCTGATGGGAGTTGGAGGTTCTGCAATGACTTCTGTCGGCTTAATCAAGTCTCCCAATTTGATACCTATCCAATGCCACGAGTGGACGACCTCCTCGAGAGGCTTGGACAGGCTCGATATTTGACCACACTGGACATGACAAAAGGGTACTGGCAGGTTCCTTTAACGGATTCCGCGAAGGAGAAAACCGCGTTTAGTATCCCTATTGGACACTGGCAGTATCGTGTCCTTCCAGCCAACCCTCCAGCAACCTTCCTGCGTCTGGTGGACAAAGTGCTCCGGCCTCATAACTCATACAGTACTGCCTATCTGGATGACGTGGTCATCTTATCCAGAACATGGAGGGAACACCTACAGCATGTCCGAGTGGTATTGTGGACACTTGGTGAGGCCAGGCTCTGAATTAGTCCCAAGAAATACTTCTTTGGATTAAACGAGGCCAAATATTTAGGCTACCTGGTGGGTCGAGGTACCATAAGGCCACAGTGCTCCAAAGTTGATGCCATTTTGAAATGGCCTTGTCAGCGAACCAAGCGGCAGGTCCAAGCCTTTCTCGGGTTAGCTGGGTACTACCGTTGGTTTGTACCCCGGTTCTTGGAGAGAGCGGCACCTTTGACTGATTTAACAAAGAAGAGGGACTTGAACATTGTGGTATGGACTGAGAAGACAGGCGCTGCATTTGGTGACTTAAAGCAGGCCCTTACGTCCGCACCTGTTTTGATGGCACCTAACTTTTCTTTGCCTTTCATCCTCCAGACGGACGCTTCGGACACAGGCCTGGGCGTCGTGCTGAGCCAAAATGTCGATGGTGTGGAACACCCTATCATGTTCCTGAGCCGGAAACTGTTGGACCGGGAGACCAGGTATGCAGCGGTGGAGAGGGAGGCTTTGGCGATTAAATGGGCGATTACTCAGCTTAGGTACTACCTGTTGGGGTGGGAGTTCACTCTTGTCACGGACCATGCACCTCTACAGTGGATGGCCCTGCATAAGGAGTCGAATCCGCGGGTCACCCGGTGGTTTCTTGACCTACAGCCGTATAAGTTTTCACTCGTTCATCGCCGAGGCGCTCTCCATGTCAATGCTGATGCTCCTTCTCGGGTTCATGACCTCTCGGTTAGGGTTGCCCGACCCGATGGGTCTGGGCTAAGGCGGGGGGGCCTTGTCACACACGTGTGCATGGGAGGCAGCTAAAGGACTTGAGTGAAGGCAGTTCTGAGGCATGCCGGGATGTGGCAGAGTGCACTGACTCTTTTTCTCCCTTTCCTGTAGACCATCTCCGGGAGATTCCACCTGGCTCTCTTGACGTCACTTTCGGGACCGAGCCAATGGAAGTAGACCTTACCAGCTCCGGCCCCTCTGATGTCATGTCCGGGTGTGCTCAATGATTGAAGACCACGTGCCCGATCCTTATGACCTCACTTCCTGTCTTCCCCTTTAAAAGCCTGCCCCTTTTCCCTCAGTTCTGTATTGGACTCGGTTTTGAGCACAACAGTGCTACCATTTAAAAAAGATGATTTGCAGCCAGGATACCACATTATACGGGTGGCTGCCCCAAACCTTGATATGTCTCATTGTGTGATTTATGACAATGGTAAATGACATTTGTTGCCATGCATTTTCTTGCTTATACTAAAGAGGTCATAAGCAGCTCAGTTTCTAGCAAGAAAATAAATAAAATAAAACAAACTAGGAATGCAAGAACTATGCAAGAACACAGTGGCTAATGCCAGAGATATAAAAGACTGCAACTTTAAATAAGGAAATTTGAGGTCAAGGAACACATTTGTAATCCTCTTATTCCTTTATTTTGTCTATACTCCTTTTTCTCTCCTACATTTGTTTGTGAGAGTACTAATTTTATACCTTTGACATGTTCCTGTTCATTGTTCAATGATACATCATTACAGTATATAAATAACACAAACCATACGGGGTGACTTGAGCCTGCAATGTACCAAAATTAAATGGCGAGTAAAACACCGTTTCAAGCACCGTTACCAGCTCATTAATAATTATTATTCGTTTGGTATTGTTTTGCTTCTTGAATCCAACACTCAGTTAATGACACAAGTCTTTGAAGTAACTCAAGACATTTATACCAACAAGAAATTGCAAAAATCAAGGACATAAAAATCACAAGCACAATAAAGCGTAATTCTATTTTATGGTATTGGGTTTCTCATCTCATCATCTACTTACTATCTTTTCCCTCAGGTTTAGTCCACACTAACATGGGTATATCCATCCATCCATTCATTATCCAACCCGCTATATCCTAACTACAGGGTCACGGAGGTCTGCTGGAGCCAATCCCAGCCAACACAGGGAGCAAGGCAGGAAACAATCCTCATGCAGGGTGTCAGCCCACCGCAGGACCCTCACACACACACACACCAACCACCCACTAGGGGCAATTTAGGATCACCAATGCACATAACCTGCATGTCTTTGGACTGTGGGAGGAAACTGGAGTACCCGGAGAAAACCCATGCAGACACGGGGAGAACATGCAAACTCCACGCAGGGAGGACCCAGGAAGCGAACCCAGGTCTTCTAAAGTGCGAGGCAACAGTGATACCCACTGTGCCACCGTGCCGCCCGAGTATATACATTTTTTTATGAATTCATTTTGTCCAAACTAAAATTTAGGCCTATAAATTTGAAAATGTCAAGTCTCATGTAACAGTATGGACAGGGAAAATTGAGCTTTGCAAAAATTCTGACATATTATTCTCAAGCGATCAGGCTCATCGTTTGGTGAGATACTCTCCTTTGTGGTCCTTTCCCAACGTCTCTGCGTCAGCAGACCTGTGCTGCACCTTGAAACGCTTGAATATTTCGCCACATTAATTTTGGCAGGACTCTCAGTATGTATTTTCTTTAGCTTTGGCTACCTTATACTCATTTGTAACCTTTAGTGTTTTCCTCAAGAGCTTCGTGTTCAGCATTTCAATTTACTTAATTACTAACTTTGCTTTTGGCTTACAAACCAGACATACCCAATAGGAGAGAGTGATACATTTTTGCCGTTTCAGTAACTATATGAAAACGCTAGTGTGCACGAAAATCTTTCTAAATGTATTCATGTTAGTGTGTTTTATTAAATTAAATTAAACAACATCTGACTACTTTCACATTAATGAGGTAAGTCAGACAATTCTGCTTTCACAAAGTGCTGCATTTGTTAGAATGTACAGAAGAATGGATTGGGTTTCTGAACAGTATGATCTTGCCAACTAGAAAGTTTTGGTGAGATCAACATGACATTGTTAAAATGATATAATGCATAATACATATACAGAAAAATAAATACTTGTCTGCTAATAAAGGAGAGGCTTAGTGTGGCTCGTCCTGCTCAGAGGACATTAAATCACTCTTGACAAAGAACATATTTACTTAACAAGGCATATTGTGCAGCTAATGCATAAGGCTTTATGAGGAAATTAAAAAGGAACAGAGTAAAATCCTTTTCTGAAGTCTTACCAGACATTACTGTTTAATATATTACCACCTCTTAAGGAAACTAACAGGCAAATTCTGGAGTAAATACTTTTATCCAGAAGGCACAATTCATAAATAATTATGCCACTTCCTTTACTTGAGGAAATTAAGAAAGTGAGAGTGAGGATCTTGTTTCTGACAGTAAAACTATCTGACTTCTGCAGTTTAAAAAAATGTCTGCTGATGTTCCTCAGCCAGTATTTCTGCACAAAAATAATTTAAGAGCTCCCAATCAAATGTTTTATCAAATTCTAACCGGTTCAAATGGTGCCATGACCAGGTACGTCTTCTACTCTCTGCAGCATGTAGAAATGACAACACTTTTTCTTCATTGGCCGTATTATTTGTCTGGGGGAAATAGCTATCTTTTTGGGCGGCACGGTGGCACAGTGGGTAGCGCTGCTGCCTCGCAATAAGGAGGCCTGGGTTTGCTTCCACTCCTCCCTGCGTGGAGTTTGCATGTTCTCCCTGTGTCTGCGTGGGTTTCCTCCCACAGTCCAAAGACATGCAGGTTAGGTGCCTTGGTGATCCTAAATTGTCCTTGGTGTGTGTGTGCCCTGCGGTGGGCTGGCACCCTGCCCAGGGATTTACTCCTGGCTTGTTCACTGTGTTGGCTGGCATTGGCTCCAGCAGACCCAGTGACCCTGTGTTAGGATATAGCAGGTTGGAAAATGACTGACTGACATATCTATCTTTTTTTTTTTTTTTTTTATTAATTTTATTACAATCCATACAAAGCAATCAAGATTTTACAAAAAGAAAAATTGAGTTAAGAACAGATCGATCCCCACCCCTGAGAGAGAGAGAGCAAGCCAAATAACGTTAAATTTAAGGCTTGTAAACATACCTAATTTAAAAAAACAATTCTCTGTGCTTTATAAACTTATTTTAAAATATTACTGATTAGATCCTGCCATGTTTTGAAAAAAGTCTGCACAGATCCTCTAACTGAGTATTTGATTTTTTCCAATTTTAAATAATATAACACATCAGTTTCCCACTGACTTAAAAGAGGAGAGTTTGGGTTCTTCCAGTTTATCAGAATGAGTCTGCGTGCCAACAGTGTAGTGAATGCAATCACAATTTGTTTGTCTTTCTCCACTTTAAACCCCTCTGGAAGAACCCCAGAGGGGTTTTTATGTTTCTGCTGCTGAAGGTATCTAAATTTACCTGTGAGATTAATAAAGTGTATTTAATCTAATTTCAGGGCACTATAATATTTGGGACATAGCAAAGGAAGGTATATTAAAGCTGTCATATTTAGTACTTTGTCGCATATGCCTTGCATGCAATGACTGCTTGAATTCAGCAATTTACAGATATCATCACCGGGTCATTTCTACATGCTGTGACCGACAGTCTGCAATGTGCACTTTAATCATGTCAGAACTGCTTGATTTGTAATTTTATACTGTGAAGCAGAGGGATAAATCATGGAAAAATTTATATAAACACACACACATATATAAACATTACATATAAAATTAAGTCTGTTGACTGTCTGCAGACTGTTTCTTTGTTGGAGGGGTCCTAGTTTGCAGGTCATGCTTCAAGTCACTAAATGCTGGTCTTTCCGTTAAAGGATGATTTACTTAAGGCAGAGATGATTTTATTAAATTGTAATACTTAATACATGATTGTTTATGTATTTTATGCCTGTTTATTTCTGAGTTTATTAACTGTCAAGTGTATTAATATTTTAGCCTGAATAACCCTCCAATAAAGCAGGTGCTCTCTAAATTCCTTTGTGTCTTCCAGAACAAGAGGCAATACTTCATCCAGTTCTGCTGATTTATCTAACTGTGGCAAAGCCAGCTGTTTAGAAAGCCACACCATATTGAAAGCAATGAATCGCAAAGACTGTCCATTAGTCTAAATCATTTACAAATGTTTATTCCTTCTCTTCTTTTCTTCCTTAGTCTTTCGGCAGATTTCTATTGCCACCGATTAAACACATTAGTCTTATCCATGCATTTCCTCAGAAAGGATATGATACATTTTTATGTATTATTTACTATGATTACTTTGCATTTGTCAACATAATATCTTTCTAAGTATCCGGCGATCCATTTTCTCAACTCACTGATTACATTAACTGGTTCAAGGAATCTGAAACTACTCCAGTAACACCTCCAGTCCAGTATGCAATGCAAGACCACAGTAGAATACAGTTAATCACACTAACCAGCCCCCATTTACACAGGGTCAGTATGAAGTGGAAGGAAACCAATACCAGACACAGAAGAAACATGCAGACTCCACACAGTGACCAGACCAAATGTCCCCAGAGCTGTGACACAGAGGTGCTGTCTACTTGACCACAGTGTCACCCACCATTCCTTTCTGTATTTCAAAAAGATCTTCCCATTACAGCATTTCATAACTCTTGTTTGTAACAGTACTTCTGTTTTAAAGTTTGTCATCCATGAAAAGTCTATTTGTTTTTGTTCCAAATTGCACTGTTAGAGATGAAGCTGCAATATTAAAATAAAGCTTTATTAGTCGGCTCTGACAATACTAAATTACAGTATAACACCCATGTTTACAAAATGATTGCAGGTTCATCTCCAAAGCAGTCTCCCACTGTAATAACTGCATTATCTGTGGATATGCAGCTCATCATAACACACATGTAAAATGAGCCTTTTAAACTAAATAAACCAGTACCTCAGACTTCAGCCCTCTTGTCTTATCTTGTCTTGACAGAACTTACGGCACTATAGTTAAGGATACCTAATCATTTTTTGACCTGTTATATCACACTAGCTGTGGTAATCATCTAAAACAGGTTGAAATCAAGCATTAATGTTTGTAGTACATCATGCAAAGCATATATCTCTGTTATACACCATTCAATATGGGATTCATAAAAGCAAAGTGGAATGACAAATGCAACGTATTTTATGACTAAAAATGTTTGTGATGCACCATCTTTTTGGAATGACAGAGACACAGCAGCCAGAGGAACACAGATAGACGCACAGACACTTGTCATATTATTATACTATTCCAATATTCAATCTCCTGAGGCTTGTGGAAAGTTCAACATCCAGTTGAGTATCCTGAGCAAGACCCACCATTACTATACATGATCACTTTGACTGTATTTATGTCTTCTGGGTAAATTCTAGAAGATTAGTACCATTTATACCAGTGGTGGGCAAAGTTTTTGTTCCAACTCAATTGCTTAATTAGAAAATAATTGTTGCCAATAATTTAATTTCATGACTTGTTACTGCTTTAACTCTACCATGTCAGGTCATTCTCATATCCTAGATTTTTTTTTTCCTTTCTAAGGATATCATCCAAATGATCTGAAGTCTAAAACCAGATGAGTAATTCTCAGTCCTTCACTCATTTCTCTTCACAGTCCTTCCAAAAAATGAATCAAACCAAATAGTGCACAATAAATACTCACGGGTGTAAATTGAAACAAGCTAAATGGAGAACTGCTGGTTTCTTCTGTCATTTGCATCTTAGAGCAATTAAAAACCGAGACTACAGCTGTTTAAGACTAAAATAGGCAATAAGGGTTCAAAATCTTAATGAGCGAGACCATGAAAATTTAGCAGAAGTGTTACTTGAGCAATAAGTGCTTCTTATTAAGCAATTTGGTTGGAACAAAAACCTGCAGCCACTGCGGCCCTCTAGGAACGACTTTACCCACACCTGATTTATACTTTAGTTTTTAATTTCAGATATATGGAAGGTGTCACACACAAGCGTTTAGGAGGCAGTCAACAAGTCCTAAGGTGAGTGATCTATTGCGAGATGAAGGGTTGATTCAGAGTATTAACGTCTCTCTCTCTGTCTTTCACCAGACTTAAAGAAGAAAAATGATGATCCAATTCGCTTACCATTTCCGGTTTCCCAAAATGGCCTTCCAACATCACTTGTGATTCCGACTCATATTTGAAAACGAACAGATCGGGTGTAAATGTATGGTACTGTACTTGTAAAAGTTAGCTTTTTTCAATTTTATTCTCTCAGTCACATTCACACTCTCCCTCTCCTCGTGATCTGACACTAAATAACAGCATCAGCATAAATTCACACCCGATCTGACGCTGTTTGTTTTCAAAATAATATTGCATTAGTGCGATGATGTTTTTTGATTAGTACTATTCAGGTCATATAATGATTTCTTCAAAATTTCACATATATTTGTCTCTTTCATGATATCCGATATGGTGTTCCACAAGGCTCTATCCTGGGTCCGCTGCTCTTCTCAATCTACATGCTTCCGTTAGATCAGATTATCTCAGGGCACAACGTGAGCTACCACAGCTATGCTGATGACACACAGCTGTACTTATCCATAGCACCTGATGACCCTGATTCTCTTGATTCACTAACACAATGTCTGACTTGTATCTCAGAATGGATGAATAGTAATTTTCTAAAGTTAAATAAAGAGAAAACTGAAATTTTACTGATCAGCAATAATGGATACAATGAGGCAGAAATAAACTGGATACATTAGGATTAAAAGTCAAGACGGAGGTAAAAAGCTTAGGGGTGATTGTTGACTGTAATCTGAATTTTAAATCACATATTAATCAGATCACTAGGACAGCATTTTTCACTTAAGAAACATAAGTAAAGTTAGACCTCTTATATCACTGAAAGATGCTGAGAAATTAGTTCACGCGTTTGTTTTCAGTCGACTAGATTACTGTAACGCACTCCTCTCAGGACTACCCAAAAAGATATAAATCGATTGCAACGAGTGCAGAATGCAGCTGCTAGAATCCTAACTAGGAAAAGAAAATTCGAACACATCTCTCCAGTTTTGATGTCACTACACTGGTTACCTGTGTCATTCAGGATTGACTTTAAAATTCTGCTTATGGTTTATAAAGCCTTAAATAATCTCGCCCCATCTTATATATCGGAATGTCTGACACCTTATATTCCAAATCGTAACCTCAGATCCTCAAATGAGTGTCTCCTTAGAATTCCAAGAACAAAACTTAAAAGAAGTGGTGAGGCGGCCTTCTGCTGTTATGCACCTAAAATCTGGAATAGCCTGCCAATAGGAATTCGCCAGGCTGATACAGTAGAGCACTTTAAAACACTGCTGAAAACACATTACTTTAACATGGCCTTTTTATAACTTCATTTTAATCGTAATTTAACTTAATCCTGATACTCTATATGTTCAATCTCCTCAAAATAACTATTCATGGTGGCTCTAAAATCGGTACTGACCCCTACTCTCTTTTCTGTTTCTTTTTCCGGTTTCTTTGTGGTGGTGGCGCTCAAAGCTTCATGATGCTCCAACAATGATGGACGGATTAAAAGGCAGAAGTCTACGTGACCATCATCATCATCAAGCCCTTCCGTGAGAACCCTAAATCCAAAGAGGACTGTTTCATTTATGTTAGGTAGAATGTCCAGAGGGGACTGGGCGGTCTCATGGTCTGGAATCCCTACAGATTTTATTTTTTCTCTAGCTGTCTGGAGTTTTTTTTTGTTTTTTCTGTCCCCTGGCCATTGAACCTTACTCTTATTCGATGTTAATGTTGATTTATTTTGTTTTATAATTGTGTCTTTCATTTTTCTATTCTTTAATATGTAAAGCACTTTGAGCTACTGTTTGTATGAAAATGTGCTATATAAATAAATGTTGTTGTTGTTGTTGTTGCTTTCTTTTTTTTCCCAGAAGGTGTGAGCTTATTCAGTACGAGCAGGAACACGCAGGTGGCCGGTTGCTTGTGCTATAACAAGCCTGACCTGGCGGCGATCAACGCACATGTACTGTACAAGGCATGTACGGGGTCCACTGAGAAAAGAAGAGTATTCATGGCTCACCTTGCTGAGGAGCTTCGTCGTCACTTCATACAAGGAAAGGCAAAGGAAAAAGAACAGGAGGATGCAACATCGACAAGCTTCTGTTCCAAGACAGCTGCTACCCCCAGGAAAGTAGACTGAGTCAGTGTCAGTAATAGGAACCACAGCACAGAGAGAAGTGTGTACATTGCAGCAGGCACGCATGTTGTAAATGTAGGAAGGACGGTCCTTGCATGTGTCTGAACTATTAACATTTGAATTTGATGATTGTATATAGTGCTGAACTGACCTCTCTGTACTATTCTTTCCTCTTCAAGTCCTGGAGTACAAAAGAAACACCACCATGCACAAAAAGTGGAGACTGGGCAAGATCGGAAAAAAAAAAACATGTGGTCACTGATTACAACAGCAAGAAGGTATGCGAATGAATATGAATAATGTTTCATCCGTGCCACAATGTTTTCCGAAATGTACTATACAGGTCATAAAATGAATAATTCCAAATATCATATATACCTATGTCTTTGTTTTTTGTCAGTGCAACTTTGACATCATGGACCATAAGGTGCATACTAATTCAGCGCAAGCAGGAACACTCGAGAATAAAACTGAATAAAAAAATCAAGTGACAGTGAGATACAAAGAAGGCAGATTCACCAGCATTTGTGTGTCAGCTTTTATCCCTCCAGATCAAAGAATTTCCCGGTTCGATTGTCTCAAAACACCACTCACATATACAGGTATTCCCAATTTCAAATAAAAATGAACAGTGTCAGATCCCTGGGGAGGGAGGGGGGCGGATAGTATGTATCGTGAAAGAATTAAAGTGAAAACAAGAAACGCTAACTTTTACAAGTACTATAAATTTACACAGTCTGTTACAGACGCAAATCAAATGTATGTTTTATTGTATAATAACAATAAGAGCAGCTCACTACCACTACTCAAAATGGTGAATACTGTATACGAGGCAGTCAGGATCGATCTAGGGGACTCTTGATTACAAGTCAGCAATTCTTACCGCTGCTCTACAGAAGCTGTTATGCATTCCTTGTACCTTTTGTGAAGGTGTTAATTTGATCTTTGGATTTCAGGCTTCACACATTACATAGTTCATGTCTACATTTTGTCATTTATTACTAAAATATGAAAAAGTTTCTGTTTTAACGATGTGCTTACACTGATTATTGTAGAAACGGAACACACATGAAATGCATGTGTTCCAAATAATGATCTATTATTTCCATTCTAAAACTCCAGTACTTCACTCCCAGATAATCAAGGCTGGAACTGGGAGAGCTTTGTGCCCATTCTGCGGTGGTGGGGGGATAGAATAGTAGGCTGCTTGCTGCTTGTCTTGATCGGCACATTTGCAAAACAAAAGACGCTGACTGAGAGGTGCGAAGAGATTTAAGGTGGGCCAGATTTACGAGTTTTTTCATAGGCTTTGGTAATTTTAGTGATAAATACCTCCAATTCACTACTGTTGTTTGTCAGATGCTTTTGATTTTTATCACTTTTTGCAAGCTTTCTTTCATCAGTCCACTGGACATTATACGGGGCAATTCCCCAACTCTTTTTGCCTGGTTGCGTCAACTATTGACTTATTACAAAGGTTATAGGAAGTCATTTGAATGCTTTTACAAAAGGCCTGAGACAATATTTTATAGTATTGAATTTCGCAATGCAAAATACTAATAATATGAAAAGTGGCCTTGTATGAAATGAAACACAAAAGCAAAAGAAAATGTCATTTTGCTGAGGCATTATTCACCATCTGATGAGACAATGAAAACTGTCAGCACACAAAATAATTATTACTGTAAGTGAAATTGGGCTGGGACTGCAGGTTAAATGTGTCACAAATCCTTAATTTAGTGAGTCGCAACCTTGGATGAGTACAGTAAGTCACTCACTACATTGTTTTACAGATGTAGTACACTGCATCCATGGATTTGTTTTTAAAATCCAGCTCTACTGTTACTGGAAAAGCACAAACTTATTGCATTTGGATAATTCTCATGATATACTCAAATGCAACTGGGAGCAGTAAACTGTAGTTACTATTGCTCTCATGAGTTACAGATGTGAGAATGAGTGCCTGAGACATTGATAAACCTTTCACTGATTCAGAAACAGGACCGATTGCAGGGAGGAGAAGTTCTCCAGCAGTGGATCTCACATTGCAGTCCTCTTGCATGGTGGAGACTGAAAGCAGCCAAATTCCAAAATCCTACTTATCTGGTCAAATCAAATGACTGTCCCTGCCACCAGTGCACCCGGTGTGTGTTTCCAGCTGCAGGAATATTGTCACAGTAGGGAGGTCTCGGCTTCATTCAGAATGCTGATATTATAATTTATCCTAATAGGAAATATAACATTAAACTTTCTTCATAAATCTAGTCAGGAGCAAGAACTAACAGGTCAGTAAGGCATTCCAGAAAGAAATAAAAGCAGACATTGTTGGAGGAATGTTTAACCTTAACTCAGAAATAATAAAACCAATTTACCTTTGGATGGTTTTGCACTGCAGTATATTTATATATATATATATATATTGTAAAGAATGACAAAACAGAACGCATAAAGTTTTGGGGTCGTGAGCCCCGTATCCTGTCAAAAAATAAGGTCTTTTTGAAGTTTCACGGAAATAAATCATGAACCAAATACAAGACAAAAATGGAGGGTTGGAGGGACAGTTTTAAAGGGAGGGACTGGAAATCAGGCGTGATGGCTGCTGGGTAGGCATGGTGGTGCATGGGAAATAGACGTCATCATCGGGGGACCAGAGGGAAGAATGGAACCTGGAAGTGCTGTTCTGTTTTCACTCTGGGCTGGTTTGTGGCAGCGTCGCTTCATCTTTTCTATGAGACAAGAGAGATAAAGGTTAGTACGCCACCTTTGTCCCCTGGCCAGCTGTTCGGCGATGCGCGTCAGATCCATCAACTGCTCCCGATGCGCTCGACAATATGATATATATATATATATATATATATATATATTGTGAGACATGCCCGGACACCATCAGACAGACTCTGCATCTTTATCAAAAGGTCTTTTATTTTTTCCTCCATCTTTAACACACAACTCAGTCCTGCACAGTCCACTGGGCCTTCTTGCCCCAATCACCTTGATACCAGGCCTCTCTCACTCTGTCCCTTGGACCACCTTTCCTCTGTCTCTCCATGGGAGCCTTGTCCTGCTCCCACTCCCGACTCTAGCTCCCAGACTGTAGGAATGTGGGCCCTTTTATTTTCACCCGGATGTGCTCCAGGTGCTCCCTCTGACGTCACTTCCTGGTGTGGCGGAAGAGCACTTGGAAGCACTCCGGGCGTCCCTGGTGGGATTCTCCTCCATCTTCCCGGATGTGGCGGAAGTTAATCAATCCCAGGCCCTCTGAGACTCGGGGCGCCCCCTGGCTGTGGCCACAGGTTCCAATAGGCATAAGCCTCCTTATTCCTCTCCTGTGGTCCTCCTCTGTTCCAGGGCGGTTGCCCCCTTGTGGCCTGGAGGACGTACATGCCACCTTCCGGTCCTTCCAGGCGTCCCGGCCGGGTCGCAGCCTCAGCAACTCGCCACAATATATAATTATAGGTTTATAGGGTGGTTATTGTCATGTGTACAAAGTGAAATTGTAAGTTGCAGGGGCTATTATCAACATGCAATGCATCTTATGTTACCACAGTGCAGATATTTTGTTAGTATTTCAAATTATTCTATTTTAATAAAACAAAAAAAAAAACTTACAAAAGCTTATGTATTTACTGTGTTGATCTGAATTAATTTTTCAGTGGTTTGATTTATGATAGTCTATTCACAAGCAACACTAAACATATTGGACTTTTCCTGTTATAATTTCTATCATGAAGCCTGTATTTCAATTTGAATTGTATCATGAGCAAAGTGTATTGTCTCGTGCATATTTTACACAAAAGTCATCAAGGATGATTCAGTCATGATCCCTCTACACTGTGGAAGAAATGCAGATATGGAGAATTGTATGCTACTGAAATGAAAATGACATGCCCACTTAACAGTGAAACTCTGCATCATTAAAAAGGTTGTTCATAGGAGTGAAATGGTTAAGAAGCACTGTTTTATTGGATTCAGTAGTTGTTTCAGCAGTAACACTAGTGACTGTTCGTATGAATTTAAATGAATTTAATTTCACAGGAAGAAATTAAATTGCTCCTTTTGAGATATTATCACTGAAACCCAAAATGTATTATCCTTTGCCTCTCTAGTTTTAAACTCTTCTTAAAAATTTCTTAGGTTAATATGATCCATACCCACTCATCTTTGCCTTGTTTATGCTTTCTATGTAATTCACAATTTGCATTCATGGTTTGAAGTCATACAATTCTACATCTACAAGCTAGACTTTGTGCTGGGTGAGGTTTACATTCTTGCACCAGTGTTTGATTTATTAGTGCATATTCAAGCTTTCAGTATTAGAAATTGCTTTGTCTTAAGGAAACCGGTCATAAACATCTTCCTATCTGAACATAACTTAACTAAGCCCTTTAAATGGCCAATTATATATCCATTTGGATTGCGCATTTTATCAAATTCAAGGATTTTCACATCAATTTACATTTTATCAAATTTACCATTCCTGCTGTACTTTCAATTTGGACCAAGCAAATGGATAAGGAAATGTATAGGGCCAATCAAGTAACTTATGGCTCTAGTTCATCTTCAGAAGAGTTGGGTGATGTGAAATTTGTGAAAGAGGGAGAGAGTGAGAGAAAGATCTTACTTAAAGGGTGATACACAGGTAAGCAAAGTTGACATACAATTAACCTTGCCCTGAATTTGCTCATCAGGCAGACATGTCTTTAAAAGTATACTGTTAACTGCTTTGGAAAGTTTGATATGGCAGAATGATACAAGGCTGAGGCATCCTTGCAAGTACCCTAATACCTCACACGTCTCTTTCACTGCTTGTACGTGACTTCAATGTTTATATATACCAATACAGATTTCTGTCCAGGTAAACCCCAGGTACTTATATGCATGGATCACCTCAATGTCTGCTTTGTGGATGAAGAACAGAGTCAAGGCACCTTTGCTTTCTGTAAAGTCCACCACCATCACCTTAGTTCTGCTAAATCGAAGATGCTTTAACTTACACCAAAACACAATATCACCAACCAGTTTTAGGTATTCTTCCCCATCATCTTCTTTCTCTCCACCATTTATACACCCCTTGACTACAGAATTCTATAGGGTGCAGCAGAAATAACTCCCACATTTCGAAAAATCACTGTGGGGTCCCCAAAGCAGGAAGAGAGGTGCGGTCCGTTCCATTAGGTACGATACATAATAAAGTTTTCAGTCGTCACCATGCCGTGGTCGAGTGAGCATCGAGGCTTTGTAGTGGAGGCTTTTTTCAAAAATGGCGAATCTGTAGCTGCGACGCAGAGGGTGTTTCGCACACAGTTTGGTTTTTGCTAATGAAAGTGTTCCAGACCAGAAACTGCTGTGGGTTCAAAGAGTAAGGGCAACAGGATCTGCACTGAAGAGAAAACCACCCGGATGTCCCAAAAATGTGAGAACACCCGAAAACATCGCTGCAGTGAGGGCTTCAATTGAGCTGTCTCCAATGCGTTCAGCACGGAAACATGCCTCAGCTCTTCGGATTTCAGAAAGAACTGTGAGGTGAATTTTGCATACTGACCTTCATTTACACCCATACAAGATTATGATTGGTCAGGAATTGTCTCAAGCAGACTGGGGAGGACATATGGATTGCTGTAATGGGATCCTTGCAGCTGTGCCTCCCACTGGCATTCTGTGGAGAAGCGATGAAGCCATTTCCACCTTTCTGGCACAGTGAACAAACACAATTTTCACTACTGGGCTGCTGAAAACCCTCGAGAATTCCATGCACGACTTCTTCACAGCCCAAAAGTGACCGTTTGGTGTGCTGTGTCGTCTATAGTCATCATTGGGCCTTACTTTTTTGAAGAGGGTGGTGTGTGTATATATATACAGTATATATATTGTGAAAAGGCTCTATATAGCGCCCGACCCGGCACAGACTACGCAGAGGCACGTGTTCACACTCAAGGGTTCTTTAGTTTTATTTCTTCAGCCGTGGGCACACGTCTTCCCCGTGTCCCACAGGCCCAACACAGTCCAAGCACAAATTAACCCACACAAACCACTTTCCTGCTCCACCACTCCTCCCAGGCAACCTCGTCCTCTTCCTCCCGATTCTGGCCGCCTCCTGTCCTCTTGCCAGCTTTGTCTTCCTTCCTCCCGACTCTCGCCCAGACTGCTGGGAGGCGGCCCCTTTTATGGGAACCCGGGTGGGCTTCAGCTGCTTCCCGGCACTCCTCCGCAGGCATGCCCTTGTGTGGCGGAAGTGCCGGCTGCGCGCCCGGAAGCCATCCGGGTGTCCCCTGTCGTCTTCCCCCCAGCACTTCCTGTTGTGGCGGAAGTGCTGGGCTCCAGGGCTGTTCAGGCAGCGGGGCGCCGCCTGGTGGTGGCCACGGGCCCCTACAGGGCTGGGCTTCCATGCCCCCTACCCGAGGTCACCAGCCTAACCAGGACGGACGCCCCCTCATGGTCTGGAGGAGGTACAAGCCCCACCGCTAGCGAAGACATGTGGGTCCAAGCGACACTTCCCGAAAGGGCAGCACGTCCCCAGAGAGGGTCCTACTCTGCCTCCAAGGTCCAACACGGCACCCTGGGACACCCGTCTTCGGCACCCCATCCGGCGCCAACGTGCCCCTCTGGTTTGCGCCACTCCTGTTTCCACTGTCCCCCTCCCGCGGAGCGGCCTGTCCCAGGAGGGCAGGTCCCAGACGACGTCGGGTCCAGGGCTCGTCGGGGCTTCGAACCAGTGAAATAAGCAAAGGGAGGGCCAGAAGCACTGCCTGGATACTTGCCCCGAGCATCCTGTCGGCCTCTGTACCGGCAGCGCTCCGCCCCCCTATCGACAGCCCATGACTTGCCTGTTTGGGTCCTCCGCCGCAGGTTCCCTGCCCGTCCTTCTGGTGTCAGCAGGTCCACTCTCGCAGGCTGCTCGCCAAGCCGCCCAGGGGTTTCCCTCTGCCACTGCCGAGGACGGCCTTCCTCTGGACGTGCGCTCCCAGCGCAGCGTCCCCTCCTATCGGAGGAACCGGCATTCACCCTTCGGTTCCTCCTTCTCCTCTTGGACATCCTGACGGTCTGGGTCTGAGCATGGCAAAAGCTCAAATCCAGCCCCGTCTGCATTCTTGCAGCGCGACAGGAGACAACTGCAGGCTTGGAGCGCAGGGGTCTAGGACCCAGGGCTGTTCAGGCAGCGGGGCGCCGCCTGGCGGTGGCCACGGGCCCTTACAGGGCTGGGCTTCCATGACCCCTACCCGAGGCCACCAATGTAACCAGGGCGGACACCCCCTTGTGGTCTGGTGGAGGTACAGGCCCTCCTCCGGTCCTCCTAGCGCCCCGCCGGGCTCCTGCCTCGCCAGATGTGGCAGATGATGGTCTGGAAGTGAGGCGCCGCCTGGCGGTGGCCACGGGCCCCTACAGGGCTGGGCTTCCATGCCTCCTACCCGAGGCCACCAGCGTAACCAGGACGGACGCCCCCTATTAGTTGTCAGTTATAATCATCAAAATTAAAAGAAATAAACATCTGAAATACATCAGTCTGTGTGTAATGAATCAATCTAATATACAAGTTTCAGTTTTTGAATGGAATTACTGAAATAAATCATCTTTGTCATGATATTCTAATTTTTTGACAAGCACCTGTATATATATATATATATACTGTATATACAGTGCATCCAGAAAGTATTCACAGCACATCACTTTTTCCACATTTTGTTATGTTATAGCCTTATTCCAAAATGGATTAAATTTATTATTTTCCTCAGAATTCTACACACAACACCCCATAATAACAATGTGAAAAAAGTTTATTTGAAGTTTTTCCAAATTTATTAAAAATAAAAAACTGAGAAATCACATGTACATAAGTATTCACAGCCTTTGCTCAATACTTTGTCGATGCACCTTTGGCAGCAATTACAGCCTCAAGTCATTTTGAATATGATGCCACAAGCTTGGCACACCTATCCTTGGCCAGTTTCGCCCATTCCTCTTTGCAGCACCTCTCAAGCTCCATCAGGTTGGATGGGAAGCGTCGGTGCACAGCCATTTTAAGATCTCTCCAGAGATGTTCAATTGGATTCAAGTCTGGGCCACTCAAGGACATTCACAGAGTTCTCCTGAAGCCACTCCTTTGATATCTTGGCTGTGTGCTTAGGGTTGTTGTCCTGCTGAAAGATGAACCATTGCCCCAGTCTGAGGTCAAGAGCGCTCTGGAGCAGGTTTTCATCCAGGATGTCTCTGTACATTGCTGCAGTCATCTTTCCCTTTATCCTGACTAGTCTCCCAGTTCCTGTCACTGAAAAACATCCCCACAGCATGATGCTGCCACCACCATGCTTCACTGTAGGGATGGTATTGGCCTGGTGATGAGTGCTGCCTGGTTTCCTCCAAACGTGATGCCTGGCATTCAAACCAAAGAGTTCAATCTTTGTCTCATCAGACCAGAGAATTTTGTTTCTCATGGTCTGAGAGTCCTTCAGGTGCCTTTTGGCAAACTCCATGCGAGCTGCCACGTGCCTTTTACTAAGGAGTGGCTTCCGTCTGGCCACTCTACCATACAGGCCTGATTGGTGGATTGCTGCAGAGATAGTTGTCCTCCTGGAAAGTTCTCCTCTCTCCACAGAGGACCTCTGGAGCTCTGACAGAGTGACCATCAGGTTTTTGGTCACCTCCCTGACTAAGGCCCTTCTCCCCCAATTGCTCAGTTTAGATGGCTGGCCAGCTTTAGGAAGAGTCCTGATGGTTTTGAACTTCTTCCACTTACGGATGATGGAGGCCACTGTGCTCATTGGGACCTTCAAAGCAGCAGACATTTTTCTGTGATCTTCCCCAGATTTGTGCTGTCTCAGAGGTCTATAGACATTTCTTTTGACTTCATGCTTGGTTTGTGCTCTGACATAAACTGTCAACTGTGGGACCTTATATAGACAGGTGTGTGCCTTTCCAAATCATGTCCAATCAACTGAATTGACCACAGGTGGACTCCAATTAAGCTGCAGAAACATCTCAAGGATGATCAGGGGAAACAGGATGCACCTGAGCTCAATTTTGAGCTTCATGGCAAAGGCTATGAATACTTATGTACATGTGCTTTCTCAATTTTTTATTTTTAATAAATTTGAAAAATCTCAAGTAAACCTTTTTCACGTTGTCATTATGGGGTGTGTAGAATTCTGAAGAAAAAAATTAATTTAATCCATTTTGGAATAAGGCTGAAACATAACAAAATGTAGAAAAAGTGATGCGCTGTGAATACTTTCTGGATGCACTGTAAATAGAATCCTAAGCCTAAAAGTGCAACAATTTTATGTCACTTTTTTGTCACGCTTTAAATCTGGCTTATTTTAAAACCTACATATATATGTTTGGTATCATTCTTTTCAGAATTTATTGAACTTCAATTTTCAGATTCTTATTCCGTTTTTAAATTATAAACTAAAAAATATCAAGAACTCATGTCCCGCGAAATGAGACTTAACCAAGGGTGCCAAGAGATAGAGTAGGACAGCTGCTGTACAAGCTTTAAAATGTTTGAAGCGCCACGCGAGATGCACATCACATGGCACAGCAGCAGCATCAAGCCAGTAGCTGATCGAGCAAAGAGGTAAAAAAAACTGTATTTGTTTCCCATTGTATCACCGTTTAAGAGGGGGTTTCGGAGGAGCGACCTAGTCTCCTTGGGGTGCATTCAGCCTCCTCTTCACAACTCAAGCGGCAAACTGGGGGTTGGGCACCAAAGGCTTGTACCCTTGTATGCATATATGTATATATATAATATATATATATTGTCACAAGAACGAGACATGGACAGATAAAGAGTTGGGGCAGCCACCCGTATATTGTGGTATCCTGGCTGCAAAGTCGTTTTCTTTAGAAATACAGAGCACTGAAGTGCATACAACCGAGTCCAAAACAAGACTGAGGAAACAAAGGAAAAGGGGCAGGTTTTAAAGGGGGAGACAGGAAGTGAGGTCGTATGGATCTGGCACGTGGTCTTCCACCATTGGCTCAGAGCGGAGGTGACATCAGAGGGACTGGAGCTGGTGTGGCTGACTTCCATTGGCTCAGTCCGGGAAGTGATGTCAGGAGATCCAGGTGAAATCCCCGGGGATGGTCTACAGGCAAGGGAGAAAAAGAGTCAGTGCACTCTGCCACACCCCGGCATGCCTCGAACTGCCTTCACTCAAGCCCTTTAGCTGCCTCCCATGCGCACGTGTGTGACAAGGCCCCCCCCTTAGCCCAGACCCGACGGGTCGGGCGACCTAACCGAGAGGTCGTGAACCCGAAAGAGCATCAGCGTTGGCGTGGAGAGCGCCCCGACGATGAACGAGCGAAAACTTGTACGGCTGCAGGTCAAGAAACCACCGGGTGACCCGCGGATTCGACTCCTTGTGGAGGGCCATCCACTGTAGGGGTGCATGGTCCGTGACAAGGGTGAATTCCCGGCCCAACAGGTAGTACCTCAGCTGAGTAATCGCCCATTTAATCGCCAGAGCCTCCCTCTCCACCGCAGCATACCTGGTCTCCCGTCCAACAGTTTCCGCTCAGGAACATGATGGGGTGCTCCACACCATCGACGCTTTGGCTCAGCACGGCGCCCAGGCCTGTGTCCGGCGTCCGCCTGGAGGATGAAAGGCAAAGAAAAGTTAGGTGCCATCAAAACAGGTGTGGACGTAAGGGCCTGCTTTAAGTCACCAAATGCAGCCTGTTTTTCAGTCCATGCCACAATGTTCGGGGCCCTCTTCTTTGTTAAATCAGTCAAGGGCGCCGCTCTCTCCGAAAACCGAGGTACAAACCGGCGGTAGTACCCGCTAAGCCGAAAGGCTTGGACCTGCCGCTTGGTTCATGGACGGGCCATTTCAGAATGGCATCAATTTTGGAGCACTGTGGCCTTACGGTACCCACCCACCAGGTAGCCTAAATATTTGGCCTCGCTTAATCCAAGAAGCATTTCCTGGGATTAATCCGAGCCCGCCTCACCAAGTGTCCGTAATACCGCTTGGACATGCTGTAGGTGTTCCTTCCATGTGCTGGAATAGATGACCACGCCATCCAGGTAGGCAGCACTGTATGAGTTATGAGGTCAAGCACTTTGTCCACCAGACGCTGAAAGGTTGCTGGAGCCCCGTAACCCAAATGGAAGGACACGATACTGCCAGTGTCCGCTAGGGGTACTAAACGCGTTTTTACCTTCGGAGTCCGTTAAAGGAACCTGCCAGTACCCTTTCGTCATGTCAAGTGTGGTCAGGTATTGAGCCTGTCCAAGCCTCTCGAGGAGGTCGCCCACGCGTGGCATTGGATAAGCATCAAATTGGGAGACTTGATTGCCGACGGAAGTCATTGCAGAACCTCCAACTTCCGCCAGGCTTACCGACGAGCACAATGGGGCTGGACCAGGGACTATAACTTTCCTCAATCACACCTAGCTCCAGCATGCGCTTGATCTCAAGCTCCACTTCAGCCTTTTTTGCCTCAGGAAGACGATACGGGCGTTCTCGGACAACAACCCCGGGCTCTGTCACGATGTTGTGCTCAATCAGAGAGGTCCTTCCGGGTTCTCACTGACTACCTCCCAACGGTCCGGATAACTGTTTCCAGCTCCTGCCGCTGTCTGGGACTTAAGTCCGTGCTGAAGTTAAGGACGTGTGTGTGAGCGAAGAGCGAGCGGGCTGGCCGGAGGAGGGATCGGGGTCCCTGTCCTTCCACGGTTTCAGCAGGTTCACATGATAAACCGCTCCTTTGGCCGACGATTGGGTTGACTCACCAAATAGTCGACCAGTCCCTTCCTCTCCTTAACTTCAGAGGGGCCCTGCCAGTGGGCAAGCAATTTAGAGTGGGAGGTAGGCACTAGGACCATGACCCGATCTCCGGGCGGAACTCCCAAGAGACGTGCCGGTTGTAGTACCGGCCTGTGCTGCTTGAGCCTCCTCCATGTGACTTTTAAGGACAGGCCGAATCTTTCCAAATCTATCGCGTAACTGCGCGATATACTCCAGTATGTTTGTGGAGGGAAGAGCCTCTTCTTCCCAGCCTTCTTTCAAAATATCTAATATGCCCCGAGGTTGTCGCCCGTACAGTAGTTCAAAGGGGAGAACCCGTGGAGGCTTGTGGGACTTCCGATAGGCAAAAGGACGAGGGGAGGAGCTGATCCCAGTTCCTTCCATCCTCGCTGACCACCTTACGCAGCATTTGCTTGAGAGTTTGATTAAACCTCTCTACTAATCCGCCGGTGTGAGGATGATACACCGAGGTCTTTAAATGCTTTATTTTCAGTAATCTGGCAGTCTCCTTGAACGTTTCCGAGGTGAAGGGGGTCCCCTGGTCTGTCAAGACTTCTTTGGGGATCCCCACGCCGAATACCCCTAGTAATTCCCGCGATGGCTTTAGAGGTAGCTGAGCGCAACGGAACAGCTTCGGGTATCGTGTAGCGTAATCCACGAGGACTAAAATGTACTTGTGTCCTCGGGCTGAGGGCTCCAGGGGTCCCACCAGGTCGACCCCGATTCTGTGGAAGGGAACGCCAATCAGTGGAATAGGAACAGAGGAGCACGGTCCCTCCTAGGAATTTGTCGCAGTTGACACTCCGGCAGGAAGCGCAAAGCTTACTAACCTCCTCATTAATTCCTGGCCAGTAGAAACGGAGCTTGATCCGCTCCAGAGTTTTTTCGGTGCCCAGGTGGCCACCTAGGAGGTGGGCGTGTGCTAGCTCGCAGACCTGCCGCCGGAAGGTACGCTGCACTAGCAGCAGCCTCGTCTCCTGCCCGTCATGCATTGCTACACGGTAAAGGAGGTCATTATCTAGCACAAAGTAGGGGCCCTGTGGCATCGACTGATTAGTGCGCTGGCCATTGACAAGGACCACTGCATTTTTTACAAACTTCAGGGAGTCATCATTCCATTGCTCCCTTCTAAAAGAAGCCGGCGTTTCTTTAAATTGGAACCGCAACACGGAGAGAGGGTCAGCGCCGACCTCAATGGGCGTGGTTTCCTCCCGCTCCGCCGCGCGTTGGTGGATGACGTGTTAGCCAGCGACGGCCGGAGTTGCCACGCCAGTCAGGGCGACCGCTTGCTCTCTCTGCCGGCTGATTACACGGCGTGGAGGCAGCTTGAGACGGGTTATCTCCGTCCATAACGAGGCCCAAATTAACCCCGGGAGTGGTATGTGTCTCACCGCTTTTGATTTTAGACCAGTCCGCCCTAGTATCACCGGGTGTGGAGGATCAGGTAGGACGCTACGGTGAGTTACTGAACTGACCCTCCGTAACTGATGACACAGCGGCGGACCTGTACCAGCGGATGTCTCCGTGGACACAGGTTATACCGGTCTTAAATTTTAGCCACTGTTGCGGTTGCACAAAGCGGGCAACAATGGAAATGTTGCTGCCGGAGTCGAACAAACCTGTGGTCTTGTGTCCGTTGGCGATCACCACGCCAGTATGTGGGACCGCCAACGGATTAGCCAGAGCACACCAACCCCTCCTCGCCCTCCACCTGCATTCCTCCTTGCCCCAAGCGGTTTTGCGCCAGCGGCCGCGGACGCCCGTCTGAGCTCCGGATTGTACAGGGAGGGGCTAGGTCTTGGAACGCACCCGGCTGGTTTGACATGAGGACGGTTCTGCTCCCCAGAGTGTGAGGCCGCCCTCTGCGTCTCCATAAGCTCTATGAGCTCAGACATGTTCTTAAACCGCCGCCCCAAACCGGCTGGGTGAAGCCACGGGAAGCGCTTCCAGGAGCAGATAGCAAGCTACCTGCTCTATTATTTGGTAGGGCGTGTTTTCAAATGGCCGTAGCCAATGCCCTACCATTGCCCATAAGGACCAGGCTTGTTTGTTGGTCGGCGCTCAGGGTCCAACCTCCATTTTTATTTTATTCACCTGCCAGTCTGGGGCACCCCTAGGTGGTAAATGGGGCTTTGGTTTCAGGGAGGCAGGCACTCTCCCCAAGAGAGCATACTGAGTCCCTTTGCCTCCCCCTCCAGGGCAGCCCAATTCTGTGAGCCCCACCCGCACACTCCCTGGCCTCTCCAGATGGCCTAGTTATGAATGCCGGGAGCGGAGCCCGCACCGGTCACGCCGACCACGGGCACCCTCCCGCCTGAAGACTCGCCCCGTACGCTCCCACCTGGGTATATTGCAGGTCCTGTCCCCTTCTCTTCTGGGACTTCTCCATCCTGCCGACTACGCCACTGTCACAAGAACGAGACATGGACAGATAAAGAGTTGGGGCAGCCACCCGTATATTGTGGTATCCTGGCTGCAAAGTCGTTTTTCTTATAGAAATACAGAGCACTGAAGTGCATACAACCGAGTCCAAAACAAGACTGAGGAAACAAAGGAAAAGGGGCAGGTTTTAAAGGGGAGACAGGAAGTGAGGTCGTATGGATCTGGCACGTGGTCTTCCACCATTGGCTCAGAGCGGAGGTGACATCAGAGGGACTGGAGCTGGTGTGGCCGACTTCCATTGGCTCAGTCCCGAAGTGATGTCAGGAGATCCAGGTGAAATCCCCGGGATGGTCTACAGGCAAGGGAGAAAAGAGTCAGTGCACTCTGCCACACCCGGCATGCCTCCGAACTGCCTTCACTCAAGCCCTTTAGCTGCCTCCCATGCATGTGTGACAATATATATATATATATATATAGTAATAAAAATAAAAGAGACATCAGAGCATAAAGGTTTGGGGTTTTCTGGCCCCATATACTGTGCAGTTTGCAAAAATTATTCTCCAGTTCAGTGATATTGCTTTTAGAATTACAACAGACAGTTGCATATTATGAGGGGGACCATTTATGAGGTGGGACCGGAAACTGATGGATGGAATGCTGGGAAGGAACCGAGGTGCTGTATGAGAGCCATGATGTCATCAGAGGTGGACCAGAGGAGGGGAAGGAATGCGGAAGTGGTGGCGCGTGGTTAGGGAATCCGTGTAAAACTATGGAGGCGTTGTTTCTGCCTTTCTGTGAAAATTAAAGAAAGAAAGGTTAGTACCCCGCCTTTGTCCCCTGGCACGATATATTACCCTGCTCATTGGGTCTTTATGTGTACTGTATATTGTGAACGCTGGCCCCGGCACAGACAGACGAACAACATATTTTGCACCCACACACCGTTTATTTACACTATATACAATTTCACAAAAGTCCGTGCACTCCACGAACCCCAGTGCTGCTGGCACTGAATCCCCCAAAGTCCAGGGCCCACAGTTTCTATGCCTTGCTTCCTGGCCGCCTCCTGTCCTCTCTCAAGCTCCGTCGTACTGCCTCCCGACTTCCACCCCTGACTGGAGGGAGGCGGCCCCTTTTATGGGAAGCCGGATGGGCACCAGCTGCTTCCCGGCACTTAACGGTGGCCATACCCCTGTGTGGCGGAAGTGCCAGCTGCGCACCCGGAAGCCGTCCGTGTCTCCCGGTCGTCTTCCCCCCACACGGGATAAACTGGCATCGGGGCGCCACCTGGCGGTGACCACGGGCCCCTACAGGGTAGGGCTTCCTTGCCCTTGACCCGTGGCTCCCAACAGAACCAGGACGGATGCCCCCTCATGGTCTGGAGGAGGCACAAGCCCTCCTCATTTCCTCCTGGGCGTCCGGCCGGGGACCACAGTGCCCCACCGCTAGCGAGGACATGTGGGTCCGAACGACACAACCCGAAAGGGCAGCACGTCCCCGGTGAGGGTCCTACTATGTCCCCAGGGTCCAACACGGCACCCTGGGACATCCGTCTTCGGCACCCCCTCTGGCGCAAACGTGCCCCTCCGGTCTGCGCCGCTTTCGCCCCCACTGTTCCCCGCAGTGGGGCCGCTATAGGCCTCCCGGTGTGGAGCTCTCCCGCGGAGCGGCCCGTTCCAGGAGGGCAGGTCCCTGACGACGTCAGCCTCAGCGCTCGTCGGGGCTTCGGGCCTGTGGGAAAAAGAAACAGAGGGCCAGAAGCACTGCCAGGACACTCACCCCGAGCGTCCTGCCGGTCTCTGTACCGACAGTGCTCCTGCCTCCCTCCAACAGCCCCTAACTTGTCTGCTGAAGTCCTCCGCCGCAGGTTCCACGCCCGTCCGCTCATCGTCCGCGGCACCGCTCTCGTAGGCAGCTCGCCCAGCCGCCCAGGGGATTTCCTCTGCCCGCACAGAGGACGGCCCTTCTCCGACGACGCACCCAGCGCCGCGTCCTCTCCTATCGGAGGAACCGACACTCACCCTTCGGTTCCTCCTTCTTCTCTTGGACGCCCCGACGGTCTGGGTCTGAGCACAGCAAAAGCTCAAATCCAGCCCCGTCTGCGCCCAGGCAGAATGACAGGAGACAGCTGCGGGCTTGAAGCGCAGGGCGCTAGGACCCAGGGCACTCAGCAGCCCCGATCCTACCAGCCCCTGCGTGTTCGATCTCCCAGCCTCGCTAGCCGTCTGCACCGCCGCGTCCGCTGTTGGGAAGTTGCTTACTCGGAGCCAGTCGTCCCGTAACGGTCACGGCCATGTTCGCGAACCCCCACTTGCTTTACGGGAACGGCAACACTCACCACTCCCGCTGTGTTCTGCCGGCCTCCGGTTCCAGCGCTGCGCCGATCCTCCGTCTCACGCGGCGTCTCTCCCAACGCGACCGCCTTCCCCGTCAGCTGCTCACACTGAGCGGCGAGAACACTCAGCAAATCTTCGAACGACGGCTCGGCGGGCTGAAGGGATTCCTCCGACACGCGCCGAGCCGCTGGTGGAAAGAGAGACAGACGTCGGTGAGCTTACCTGTCCATCAGGTCCACGCGACGCCTGCCTCCTCTGGGCCACTCCCTCTGGCCCAATCGGGTCTCGTTTTGGCACGAGACCGGCGTTCCTAGGTCCCGCCTCCATCCAGTCCTCGGCGGGCACACCAGACACACCAACCAATCCCGGGCCTGTCAGCCGGCGGGACATCCGCCCGCGCCATCTTGCCTCCCCTGCTCCGAGTGCGGAGACGTGCCTCCTCGAGCCACAGCGGCTCCGATTTCGCAGCCTCCTCTGCTGCCGCCGTCGCCGCGCTGCTGACAGCCCGTGGCCCCGCCGTGCTCCTGCCACGGACACGGATCCGTTTCGTCCCTCCCTGTAGAAACAAAGGTAAGGCCGACCCCGAAGGGCCGATGATTGCAGGGCAGGGCACTCACCTCGCGGATCCCGTCATGCCGAGGCCCCCGCCTCGTTGTGGCCCTCTGTGCTGCCACGCCGGCCTGGCTGTCCGTCTCAACAGCGCGACTGGAGCCCGCTGCGCTCCGGCGATGTCGAGTCCTCCTCCGCACCCGGGGAAAGCCATTCCGCTGTCCGGAGGCGGTTTCTGGGGCGAAACGCTCCGCTGGTTGTACACGGGCGCTCCAGCGCCAGTGTGGGTTCCACTGCTGCGCCGGGCCGTTCACAGATATTATTTGTTTTGATGCAGGTCCCCGCCTTGCACCAGGCGGAGCATCCTGCCGGCTACGCCACTGTGAATGCTGGCCCCGGCACAGACAGACGGACAACATATTTTGCACCCACACACCGTTTATTTACACTATATACAATTTCACAAAAGTCACGTGCACTCACGAACCCCAGTGCTGCTGGAACTGAATCCCACAAAGTCCAGGGCCCACAGTTTCTGTGCCTTGCTTCCTGGCCGCCTCCTGTCCTCTCTCAAGCTCCGTCGTACTGCCTCCCGACTTCCACCCCTGACTGGAGGGAGGCGGCCCTTTTATGGGAAGCCGGATGGGCTCCAGCTGCTTCCGGCACTTAACGGTGGCCACACCCTGTGTGGCGGAAGTGCCGCCTGCGCACCCGAAGCCGTCCGTGTCTCCCCGGTCGTCTTCCCCCCGGCACTTCCTGGTGTGGCGGAAGTGCCGGGCTCCCGGGATAAACAGGCACTGGGGCGCCACCTGGCGGTGGCCACGGGTCACTACAGGGCTGGGCTTCAAAGCCCCCTACCCGAGGCCCCCTGCATAACCAGGACGGACGCCTCCACTCGGTCTGGAGGAGGCACACGCCCTCCTCTGGTCCTCCAAGGCGTCCCGGCCGGGGCTGAGGACCACACAGGATAAACCGGCATCGGGGCGCCGCCTGGCGGTGACCACGGGCCCCTACAGGGTAGGGCTTTCATGCGCTCGACCCATGGCTCCCAACAGAACCAGGACGGACGCCCCCTCGCGGTCTGGAGGAGGCACAAGCCCTCCTCACATCCTCCTGGGCCCCAGCGGGCTCCAGCCCCGGCCGGGGACCACAATATATATATATGCACCAGTCACAAGTACACAATGTCACATTCCTGGGTGGCTCCTGTTTCTTAACTGCCATTAACAAGGAGACTAAATCTAAATCAAGGAGTCAAAAAAAGGGCTTAAAAACAAACAAAAGAGAATACACAGGATAAAGAAGGTCCTGTATGCTGGATGATATTACAAAAAAAAAAACAGACGTATCCATCCATGTTCTTTGCCAGTTTGTTCTTTATTTCGCCTTATACAATTTCTCGTATTAGGAATTTGTTCGTTTTCATATACCCCTTGGGGTCACAGCGTATCCTATCATATCACGTTGGTGCCTATCCTGCCCTACCAGCATTGTGTGACCAATCCTTGATGAGGTTTGAGTTAACCCATATGGGTCATTTAGCAAAATCTGTGGATCAAAGCTGCCATCATTTGTTTCCTATTAGACCTATCCTTCACACATTGTTTTGTTTTTGTGAGCAAATTTCAGAAGCTTTTTGTGTGTATGTGAAATATTTCCAATAGTTTGGTGTCAAGCACACATGCTTTCTAACAAGGGTTGGCTTATACTGCGATCTGTTTGCCCTTTGGGGCTCATTTGCATTTTGTTTTAGTGTGTTTAAACTGACTGGTTAGGCTGCATTCTCCCAATTCAGCTTTGATCTTTAAAATCATCCTGACCTGAGAACTAGTTTTACACATTCTGAAAGGTTTTTCATTTTAAAGCTTCACTTCTTTAAGCAATTTTTTAAGCCCTGCTTTTAATTATGAGATTGAAAGCCTCTTCAGACGGTGGTATTCTCTTGCAATAGAATATTCTAACTTACAAAAAATGTTCTTCTCATCGATGTATAGACTAAAAAATGAAAGCATATTCCTCTGTCTGAAACATTGTCTTAACTAATGCTACAGTTGCTGCACTGCTGACCTTTTAGTTCTTGCTCCTCTAACATAACTCTGTTTCACAAAAGCAAAAATGTCGGCAGTGAGTTTGTTTATACTTATGGGATACGTGCCTGTTATATGAAAATACAGTCACTGAATTTTCTTTTTACTGTTTAAACTGATTCAGTAGAGCTACTAAACATTAAATGCTGGTTTTATTATTCTCAAATCTGTCTTCTAAAGCAGCAGTTTACAACCTGTGGCGTAATATTAGTAATAGCAGAAAACACTAAAAAAGGACAAATGACAAAATTGAGTCTATGATCAAGAAATTGGATTTTTGGGAATCCAACCTGCTATATCCTAACAACAGGGTCGCCAAACCCAGGAAACAAACCCCGGGCAGGGTTCCAGCCCAACACAGCAAGCACAATTTAGAATCGCCAATCCACTTAACCTGCATGTGTTTGGACTGTGGGAGGAAACCCACGCAGACACGGGGAGAAAACGCAAACTCCACGCAGGGAGGACCCGGGGAGCAAACCCGGGCCTCCTAACTGCAAGGCAGCAGCGCTACCACTGCGTCACTGTGCCGCCCTTACTTAAACTCATTTAATGTAATTGAATTTTGTTGTGGTCCTTCATCACACCTGCACAAAAGCCGCTTTTCCACTGCATAGTACGGCACGACACGGTTCAGTTCAGCTCACTTTTTGGGCTTTCCACTGGGAACAGTACCTGGTACCTGGTCCTTTTTAGTACCACCTCAGCCGAGGTTCCAAGCGTGCCAAACCGTTACCAAAATGTGACGTGTAAACTCTGCTGGTCACTGATTGGCCGGAGAAAATCGTCATTACTGCGTCACTGGCTATTCTTTTCTTTAAAGGTACAGACACGCGGAAGTTTGAAAGTTCTCCAGCCACTGAGTGTTTGTAAAACCGGGAACAATCACATCCCACCACTCTGAGGCACGGTTAAATGTCCAAACAGATGGTCTGTTGCGGTGACTTTTTTGCAAAATGTGGAAGATCTGTAATATACAGAATCAGCATTTTAATGTTACACTGGCAGTTAAGTTCATTTTATGCTTTGCAACAGTGATAAAAGTTAGCTAGTGATGTGCTTTTTTTAGATGCTTAACCTTGCGCATCGTCGAGCTAAAGTGTTGTCGTTGTCTGCGTGTTGTTGTAAAAGTTCCACGGTGTCACGGCAGTAGAGGCGGGCGAACTATAACGACACGTGAATAATCCCGCCCACTCTAAAGCGGTACTAAACTGCAGTCGAGACGCAAACCGAGCCGAACTGAGCCGAACCAAGGTGAGCTGTAATGAACCGTGTCGTGCCGTACTATGCAGTGGAAAAGCGGCTAAAGTGGTCTCTTTTTAACTCTGGCCTTTTTATTTAGGCCATATATCTTAAAGAGTCTGTACATGTCTGGGGAGACACCAGTATCAATGCTGATGTATTAACACGTAACGCGCACTAATGTCTGTTAGTCATATGTGACTTCCTACAATAATAGCTCGTCTTATACACAGGGGGGTGTTAATTCTGTGAAACAAATAAGTTTGAACCTGTCAGCGAGAACAGATAAACTTGGATTAGAAAGTTACTTCAATTTTGAATTGGACAGCCACATCCATCACAGGCTCAGACATTACATGAAGTTTTAGATTTGCTGGATCAAACCTCTAGGTATTGCCACACCCTAGGAATGATCTGTATTTCTCTGTCTTGTACTGCAAAGGCATTGTTTTGATAGAGAATGTCTTCAAATGAGTTACATGGGGGTTTAGTTGAGGAAGCAATGAGAAGCTCTAGGGACCAGGGTTCAAATCCGGACTGTGAACTGTGTGACTTGTTTGCATACGATCTACAAAGGTTTCTTCCATTATCTTGTGTATTAGGTTGATTTGCAGCTAACATTTTCCGCAGTTTGTATGTAGTAATTGTACTTTGCTATGGTCAGAGGTTTCCTTCCTTGCTTGGTTCCTGTGGTGCATCTAGTGTGGGTGGGAAAGGCTCCGAATGGGTGGAAAAATAGTCTTTGAGGGCAGAGGACATATATCCTCCACAAATCCTTACATTGGGTGGTACAGAGGTAGTGCTGCTGCCTCACCATAAGGACACCAGGGTTCGCGTGTTCTCCCCATGTATATGTGGATCATTTCCAGATGCTTCAGTTTATCTCCTAATGTCCTAAAACATGTAGGCTATGCAAATTGGCAATGCTGAACTGGCCCGTGTGTGTGTGTGTTCACTCTGCGAAGAACAGGTTCCCTATTCATGGTTTGTTCCTGCCTTGTGTCATATGCCAGCTGTATTAGGGTTTAACACCATAACCCGCCATATCCCATGTCTGGATTAAGTGGGTTAGAAAATAACATGACATCCATACATTAAGTGTACAGAATGGTAAAATTATATCTTAAGCTTTTCTGTGCACAGATTTTTTTTTTCCTAGTGTCAGAGGCATAATTAATTTGTTGTGTTCTTTCTGAGAGCATCGCCACCCTTCTAAAAAGTCACTACTAGCAGTTAAGCTACTGTAGAAGAGTAATGTTGAAGGCCTTATTGTTGAAGAAGCCTCCCCACGTATTTGTAAAAGATAAAGGCAAACAGACTCATAAAATCAAACCTTTGTAACTGCATATTCTGATGTGTTAAACCTCTAGCTGTTTGACAGTCTGCTCTTTACAGGCCATTATTTAACCAACTGGCCTTTGTTTTGACAACCTTCATCATGCTGCCTTAAAGTGGAGACTTCATCTGTGGTGCTTAAATGATGTCATCGACACTGGTCCATTGTTTCATTGAAGAGTTTTTATTAAATGAGGGGTAAAAAACAATTCAGTATGCCGCATATTCCAGAGCATTAAAAAAAAAATGCACAGTTTAATAAATCATCTGTAATTGTTTAGAACAGGCGTACAAAGATAACATATTCTTAAATGGAGATGCTGCCATACATTTAAATTGTTTAGTGTAGAAAATCGCAGGTGATGTTTGGTTGAAGGGATAAAGGCTGACTTAAATACCAACTAAGCAACATTTTAATTTGATGTTAAACTAAAACTCTGAAAACCATGTTTTTCTGAAGGTAAAATAGGCTTATAGATGAAAAACCTCTAAAGTAGCTTACAGCTGTTTGTGAAGACACAGCTTTTATTTTTTTTTCCCGTTGGTACATGGGGACCTCTGGTGGCTTTTCAGAATAATACAATGTTTGAAAAGGGACATTAAAAGCAACACGTTTTGTGTGCTCTGCTGCCCTTATTCTGTCGGCAAATGTCAAAGTTAATAGCGTATACATCGAGTTTTCATTTCCAGCACCTTTTAAGAGCATTTGACACACGGTAGGTTCTTCTTTAAGAGAAAAATGTTTTGAGTAAATCCTGTTTATAATTTGGTAACACATTAGCAAGCCTGAGCCACCATAATGCTCAGCGCTTCAGTTTCACTTCATTTTTCAAAGGTACCTTTCAGTTTGTAACAGTTTGTGTAGATGATTCAGAAGCATGCCAGACTACTCTGATGCCTTCCTTGGTTTTGTTGCATAAATTTTCTTTTTTAAATGAAAGCTGGTTATTTTGTTTTTGAGAATTCATTAACTTAACTCAAGTAATATTCCTTTGTTCATCCATAGTATATCTTTCACAATCCAAATTTTCTGACATAATACATACGCCAATCATTATCATTTTTATGAACCAGCTCTTTTACATTACGAGTGGATGTTAGCCTCTTTATAGACATTATACTGCATTCCACATTACAGAACATGAGCTATATTGTACCTTTTTATTATGTCCAGCAAATTTATGCTGTTTTCCCACTTGTAACGTAGTCCTGCAGGCCATTTTTCAGGTATATATAGTGAATAATTAGAAGTTTAAACTATTGTAACTTACATAATACAAATTTAGATGGCATGCTAAACATCATGTTCCTTCACGGATTGTCCTGCCTTTGAAAAGTTTTAAACTTTTTTTTAAAAAAAATATTTTTTTATCATTGCCCATTCTTAAAATGTTATTAACATAGATAAAAAAAAACACTTTGCCACAGTTTGTCCAAGACTACAACAACAACAACATTTATTTATATAGCACATTTTGTGGACAACTGTGGAATGGTCTTCCTGCTTCCATAAGAGATGCCCCTTCAGTCTCAGCCTTTAAATCTCGGCTGAAGACTCACTACTTCAGTTTAGCATATCCTGACTAGAGCTGCTGATTAACTGTACATACTGCATCTCTGTTGTTAGTCATTAGCACTAAAACACAAGTAACATGATAATTATATTTGAATACTAACCCTCACCTATTCTGTTTCTTTTCTCGGTATCCAAATGTGGCCATTGGTGCCACGGCCCACCTGCCAAGTTGTTTGCCTGCCTATGGTAAAGTCATCCCTGATGGAGGATCACAGGAATCATGGGAAAGAGGGGTCCTTTCATCGGAGCAACGTTTCAGCCGTGGCATGGCCAAATGGGGAGGCAGCTAGATGGATGAGGTCTCCAGGACTCTAAAAATATCCAAACCTAATTATGTCATATCATCTACTGTTAAACTGTACTTCTAAAATTTTTATTATTATGCTGTCTTAAGGAATTGTTCTGTTGTGTACATTGTATTGTATTGACCCCCTACTTTTGACACCCACTGCACGCCCAACCTACCTGGAAAGGGGTCTCTCTATGAACTGCCTTTCCCGAGGTTTCTTCCATTTTTCCCTACAAGGTTTTTATTGGGAGTTTTTCCTTGTCTTCTCAGAGAGTCAAGGCTGGGGGGCTGTCAAAAGGCAGGGCCTGTTAAAGCCCATTGCGGCACTTCCTGTGTGATTTCGGGCTATACAAAAATAAACTGTATTGTATTGTATTGTATTTTCATACACACAGTAGCTCAAAGTGCTTTACATAGTGAAGAATAGAAAAATAAAAGACACAGTAAGAAAATAAAATAAGTCAACATTAATTAACATAGAATAAGAGTAGGTCTGATGGCCATGGTGGACAGAAAAAACAAAAAAGCTCCAGACGGCTGGAGAAAAAAATAAAATCTGTAGGGATTCCAGACCATGAGACCACCAAGTCCCCTCTGGGCATTCTACCTAACATAAATGAAACGGTCCTCTTTGGATTTAGGGTTCTCACAGAAGGACTTGATGATGATGATGGTCACGTAGACTTCTGGGTTTTAGTCCATCAATGTTGGAGCATCATGATAAATTTGTGTGGTCTTCTGGATTTGTGTAAAGTCCTTTGCTTGTGTCTCCACTTGTTGGAATGAGTCCTTTCGTTCAACTCCACTTCATATCTAATAGACAATCCTCCAATTCCTAATCCTTCACAGAAATGGTCTTTGTTACTATCCTGAAGATGAGCCTTTGCTCATTACTCGATTAAGAATAGGCCTAAATAGAAGATACTGGTTTTGAGGTGCTGCAAAGGGGTTGCACTCTTCTATCATCTTTTGTTAGAACGATTAAATATCCTAATCTTAATTGACTGAAATTTGCATTAGAAGGTTGGGCTATTATTGTAAGCAATCGCTTTAAATGTCTGAAGATGTTAAATTTTGGTGTTAGCTTCTTCCTTTTTGTCATACTTGACAGACTTGCCCCATCATCAACTTGTTTAATTCTTTTTTTATTTCATATTTATGCAAAAATTACACTTTTAGTATGAGTACTCAAAAACCCTTAATATTCGAACATAGGTTAAACATTGTAAGTGCTGCTACATGTACATTTATACTTACCTGCTTTTGTATGCTTCATTATTATTGTCTGTCTTTTTTTTTTGCTTGAGGCGCATCTGCAAAGCATGAAGTGCTTATGAGTTGTGCACTGACACAACTTTCACTTGAAAAATATGTTCCTTCACAAAAAGCGGTTTTCTGTGCATGGAAAGTGACATGATCATCGAGAAAAATGGTACCAGGACACTTCACATGCCTGTAATGCATACTGTATGTGAAACTACTACAGATTTGTTCATGATTACTTACTGTAAACATTTTAAATGTGCTTGCTACTTTAATCCCTGTATGCTGCCTCCTCTTCCTCAAGCCTTCTGCTATGTGCCTTTCTGACCTTTAGGTGTAATAAACATAAAGTCATTTCCCTTTTATATTTATTTTGTATATGTTCAAGCACAGAAAGTCTAATTGTGTTTTACAAATGGAGTTACTGAATAGACTAAATGTTGCATTGTAATGATCTTAAAGTATTTCCTTCTCACTGTTTTATTTATTTGACAAACACTTCCATTAACAAGATCTTAAAAATTCAGTTATTTACTAAAAAAATAGTACACAGTACAATATTAAAACAAATTGAAAGAAGCATAGGTTACTGATTCACCAAAAAATAACATGTATAACGTTAATACTTTGTTTTACGAATTGTGTCATGTCAGCAGCATCCCAAAGAAGCATATTAATAAAGCCATTGTAATAATATAAGAAATATTAGAAATATGGCAGTTATTAACCATTATACTTAATGAGCAAGGGAACCAGCTTTTGTTTTGCTTCAATTAATGCAACAGCAAATTCAAAATCTCTGGTTTAAGAGTGAAGTGGAACAGGATCAGGAACAAAACAATATTTTTTGGATGTGTGAAATGTTTAAAATCTGTTTATACATCTATTAACCAAAACCTGACAGTTTTTCATAAATGATGATACAAACTAACAATTAAATTATAAAAACGTTGATTGCGGAAGTGATGTGGAAAACACAAACAAAATACATCAGTATTACAGCATAGTGTGTCTGGAATAATGGCAAGTCAAAATTAAAATTAAATGTTAGCATTTGCCTTTGAATAAAAATGTATTCATATAGATTTAAATTCTATTCAAATAGTGATATTTGATCTGAGTGCCCTATTTTGTACTATTCAGCAATAGTAATGATAGCAATGTGATTTAAAGTTCTAACGTCTTGTGCAGTTTGCTTGTAGTTCATTGGTTCATTAAAGTCTTCAGGTCAAGTTTGAGTATTTTCTATTTTGTCTTACGCGTTCACAGATTTTGAGTTCTTATGTTAGTCATAAACTCGTATTAAGATGTAGCACTTTTGTAGTTGGTTTACCTGTGGATGTGCACTATATTAGTACTATACAGTAGTTACTGATCATAATTTCGAAGAAAGGTCCAGACAAACAAGTCTGGATAAGTCTGGGTAATTTATTTGCCGTCTCAAGCTGTCCCGAAAATAAGATGTAGCTGTGCTCTTCTGAGAACCTCAGTTTAGCATTATTTAACGTGAGAGCACTAACCAGCAGGGCATTTTACATTAACGATCTTATTAGTTATGGGAATATAGACTTTCTAACTTTGAGTGAAATATGGCTTAGTAGTGATTGTTCTACAGTATTAATTATAATTTTGCTCATACTGTTCGCCAAGGTAAAAGATGCAGCAATCTAGCGGGTATTTTCTCAAGTTGGTTCAACTGTAATGATGCCATTTCTGGTAGTTTTGTGTCTTTCAAGTATCTTCGTATATCTGTTCAAGGAGTATCACAATCTCTAGTAATTAACCATTTATTGATCTCCTAAATAATGTGTTTTTTATCAATGAATTTTCAGACTTAGCATTAATAGTAATAAACTATGACAAGTTCCTAATAGTTGGCGATTTCAGCTTTCATACTGATAACCAGTCTGACCCCGAAGCAAGAGAATCTATTAGTTTTCTTTTGACCTTCACCAGCATGTTTGTCAGGATACAGATATGGGAGGACACATTCTGGATTTAGTAATGTGAAAGGGTTAGATGGTAACGTGAGGCAGGTTATAGACATCGGTAGAACTGACAATTTCTGCATTTTAACTGATCTAGAAATACTGGTGACTAGAACTAAAATGCAGCATATCTTTAGAAAATGTTTTGTTGGTGCCACAGCAGCCTCTAGGTTTGCTAACGGTATGCATGACCAGTCTAAGAGTATTGCTTGTTATAATACAGCCAACAATGTAACTAGTAAGTTGGACAATTTTAATTCTAAAGTGAGAGCTATAATTAACACTGTCACCCAGAAAAAATTGTTATAAAATCCACCAGCACCAGAATATCTTGGAAGACTTAATGCTCTGTCTACACTTAAGAAGACATACTGAAAGGCTGAGTGTAAATGATGAAGAAAAACTAAATTAACAGTTCACTATGGAATATTGAAGGCTCATATTACTGAATACAACAAAGAAGTTCTATTTTTCTAAAATTAAAATACAGTATTTCAAAGATTTTATTTTCTTCAAAACCCAACTCAATCAGCATATTGTCTCCTGAATACGTCAGGTGAAACATGCTAAGCTTTTGCAGCATTCTTTAATCACAAAATAAATATTAGATGTAATATAATACATTCCACAAAGGCCAATGCAGTTGACCCTTATCAAGCTTACTATCATGAAATAAATTCCTTCACTAAAATTGTTTTACCTGAACTTCATAGAATCCTTACCCAATTAAACCACTCGTACCCTTGACCCAGTTCCAACATGTTTTTTAAAAGGAGTTTCTGATGTTCTCATTCATCTTGTATTTGATACAGTTAACTCCTCATTAGACACTGGGGTCTTCCAAGATTCTCTAAAGACAGCAGTAGTTAAATCCCTGCTCAGGAAAAATAATCTTGATGGCTCTCTGTCCTTAACAATTTTAGACCTATTTCTAACCTGCCCTTTTTAAGTAAAATACTAGAAAAGGCAGTTTTTAACCAGTTAAATAATTACTTGAAAAAACACCATTCTTGATATTTCAGTTGGGTTTTAGACCAAATCACAGCACAGAAGCTGCATTGGTTAAAGTAGTTAATGGCCTGTAGGTCTGTGCTGATGGAAGCAATTTGTTTGTTCTCATTCTATTACACTTGCGCACAGCATTCAACACCATAGACACAGTATTCTTCTTAATTGTCTTAGTCAATGGGCAGATTTCTCTGATGTTGTTCTAAATTGGTTTTAGACTTTGTGGTCCCGGCTGGGATGCCCAGGAAGACAAGAGGAGGGCTTGTGCCTCCTCCAGACCGCGAGGGGGCGTCCGTCCTGGTTATGTTGGGGGCCTCGGGTACAGGGCTTGGAAGCCCAGCCCTGTAGGGACCTGTGGCCACCGCCAGGCGGCGCCCAGGTGCCTGAGGAACCCTGGAGCCCAGCACTTCCGCCACACCAGGAAAGCCAACAGGGGACACCCGGGGGCGCAGCCGGCACTTCCGCCACACTGGGGTGTGGCTAGGACTGATTGCCGGGAAGCAGCTGGAGCCCATCCGGGTTCCTATAAAAGGGGCCGCCTCCCTCCAGTCATTGGCGGAAGTCGGGTGGCAGAGAGACGGAGCTGGAGAGAGGACTGGAGGCGGCCAGAAGAGAGAGAGAGGCATTGTAAGGCCTGAAGAGAGAGAGAGAAAGAGGCATTGTAAGGCCTGGACATTGGGGGTTCGTGAGTGCATGATAAGACTTGTATTTAACAATTGTAAATAAAACAAATGTGTGGTGGAACCAACGATGTCTGTCTGCCTGTGTCCGGGTTCAAGTTCACAACTTATATAATAAACAGGACATTTTTTGTTATAGTGATTGTAGCTCAAGGATCCATGATATTCTATATGGTGTACCACAAGGACTTATTCCAAATCTATAGTTTTTAGTTTACATATTTCTGTTAGGCCACAAGGTGAGTTACCACAGTTATGTAGATGAGACATGGATTTACTTATCTTTAGTATCTGATGACCAAAACTCTCTGTGCCCTTTCATCCAGTGTCTTTCTTGTATTACAGAATGGATGAATAGTAATTTTTCAAGTTAAATAAGGAAAAAAAAATGTATTTGTTTTTTAATGGAAATAGTGAAAGTCTTAGAAATAAACTAGATCCTTTGGCACTCAAAGTCAATGCAGAAGTTAAGAACGTAGGTTTGATCATGGACTCTAATCTAAACTTTAAATTGCAAATTAACTATATTACTAGGCCTGAATTTTTTTCACTTAAGAAATGTTGCAAAAGTTAGAACTGTTAACGTTGCAAGATGCTGAAAAATTCATTCACGCTCTTGTTTTTTAGTCGAATAGATTACTGCAAATGCTCTCCTAACAGGACTACCTTAGAAAGGCGTCCGATGATTATAGTTAGTTCAAAATATAGCAGCGAGAATTTTAACCAGCAAAAGATAATCTGAGCACATCTCACTGGTTTTAGCTTCATCACATTGGTTACGTGTGTCCTTTAGAAAAGATTTTGAAAATACTGCGAAAGTTCTGAATAATTTTGCTGCTCCATATTTTTGGACTGCCTGTCCCCATACATTCCCAGTCATAATCTCAGATTGTCTCACAATGGTTTGCTTATTATAGTATAGTCATATATATTATATGAGAGCTAAGAATAAAAGAAGTGGTAAGGCCCTTTTGCTGGTATGCACCAAATATTTGGAATACTTTACCGATAAAGATATGCCAGGCTAATACCATTGATCAATTCAAAAAACTATTTGAAAACCCACATTTCCAGTCTGGCCTTTACTTAATTCAATTCTGTTCTACTTCCAATAGATTATATGTGCATTGCAGTATCATATACTTAATGGATGTGCTATCACTATTAATCGCTCCTTTTCTCTGTTTTCTTTTTTGGTTTCCCTATGGTGACATTATAGGCCACCACCACCTGATCACGGTACTTTGCAGCCACTTGTGATGATGGAATGAAAATAGATACTCTGTCTATGAGATTCGCTACATCAAATTGACTAATATGATAATTACAAAATAAGACTTTAGCACATTTATGTTGGGTAGAATACCCAATGGGGACTCGGTGGTCTTTTAGCCTGGAATAACTGCAGATTTTTTTTTATTGATTTTCCATCCAGCATCTCACCTCTGAGGTTGTTTTTCTACTTCTGTCCTCCCTGGCCATCTGACCATAGGATCAGACTTATCTTAATGAACTTAAAACGTCTCTTCAAATTAACATTTTACTACTTGCTTATTTGTGCTATGCAAGAGTTTATTGATTCTTTATAAATTATTTGTATATTTAGTTATTTACAACTATTTCTAGCTTACTGTTTTTCTTTTGTAACTCTTCCTTTATATTGTGTAAACCACGGCACTTTGAGCTACATTCCTTTTACTAAAATATGCTATGGAAATAATGTTGATGTTAAAACCATGAAAATAGCTTTGATTCTGTTTTTAGTACCTGAACATCTAGAAATTGTATCAATCATAATATTTCACAACACTCCAGAGTGACTGCTTTATTAATGCCAACTGTGAATGGGGAACATGCTCTGAGAAACATGGGGAAAGATTAATATTTATAAGGAGAATGGAGGGGAGCAGGTAGCTATTTTCTAATCGAACTAATTAGCATGTATAGGGACTTTGGGTCCACTCTGCGGAAGATTTTTGCTTTCCATAAACTCATTCATATTAAAAAAGGGAGAAGCAAAGGAGACAGAGTTGACATGTGTGACTGGCTGCCAATGCAAGGGCAAAGCAGTGAAAGTTGTTCAGTAATTTCTAATCCAAGCCAGGGGCTCATAGTATTAATGTTTAATTCCAAAGTAGAGAGACCGTTTTGAATTTGCTCAGTGTGTATAGCAAGTTGAACTGGATCTGGGTTAGATTAAATTAGCAAAAGAGTGGCATCAGGGTATGTCAATTGCTAGCTTTACCCCCCATTTAATGCTCATTTTAAGCATCACTTTAGGGAATTTGTTTTTTCAAATCACTAAATTTATGGGAAGTGTACAAGAAACTAATACTGTAAATGAACACTCTATACATGGTCATTTTGAAGCATCTATATATATAATTCACTAAGGGCATACAAGACAGTGAGTACAAGTAAGACAGAGAGCCACACCCGCCAACTCTAAGACCATGGGATATGCTCGACAGAGCCCCGCCCACCAACTCTAACCCTCCTACCACGTCATGGGATACACACGACAGAGCCACGCACGCCAATTGAAACCGTCCTCCCGCGTCCAGCGTCGTTCTTGAGGCATGTGCACTGCCTGCTCATGTGCCCGCACGCAACAACTCACCAAACACAGCCTCAGTCGCTTTCGTCTGTGCAAAAGTCCACATGCACCTATGAGCCACGTTGACTTTTCACCGCACGCAAGACAGAGAGCCACGACCGGCAACTCACAGAGCCCCGCCTTCCAACTCTAACAGAGTCCCGCCCATGGGTTACGCACGAAAGAGCCACGAACGCCCACTCTAACCCTCCTCCCACGTCATGGGAAAAGCACGACAAGGCCCCGCCCACCAACTCTCACCCTCCGCAGGCTTCCAACATCGCTCTCGAGGCAATTATTTGGCGACATCACTTCTCAGCTGTCACTCTGGAACAACACAGTACGCGAGCTATATTAAGCGTCACCAATGAAGACTCACTACACCTTAATGAACAGGTGCTGAAACTTATCCCTAACGACGAAGTAACTTTCACCAGCGTTGACTCCATCATCACAGACGATCCTGCAGATCAACTTGCATTCCCCAAAGAATTTCTTAATAGTCTTACTCCCACTGGCATGCCTCCGCATAAACTCAAAATTAAAATTGGTTCAGTCATCATGCTTGTCAGGAACCTCACGCCAGCAAAAGGTCTCTGTAATGGCACTAGACTTTCTGTTACCAGCAATCACCGCAATGTACTGGAGTGTAAAACTTTCACATCTGCTACCTCACAAACTGTCCTTATTCCCCGGATTTCCCTGACCCCATCAGATTCTAATTTGCCTTTTACTTTTACACAAAGACAATTTCCTGTCAGATTGCCGTTTGCAATGACTATTAATAAGGCACAGGGACAAACTTTCAAAATATGCCTGTATCTACCAAAACCTGTTTTTACTCACGGACAATTGTATGTTGCTCTCTCCAGAGTTCCATCTTTTCATTTACTGATAGTTGTATCCTCAAACCCTCCCCATTTGGACAACTGTGTCTTTCTGGAAGTGTTCACTCATCAATAAATAATTATATGCGGCGTATGCTACGCCACGGGCTGGCTAGTACTGTATATACTGTTTAAAACATACAGGTGCATGCATTCGTAGTTCACACTAATTGCAATATTTGTTGCACTGCTGATGGATTTTCTTGCTTTAATAGGTGGCTGGAAAATGATGAAATGTGAACATGTTTAACTCTCTTGTAGAGTTTAACTTTTCTGTGTATGTTTGTCTCTATACTCATCAGTTCAAAAATATTCTCCAGAAGAACCATTTTAAAATAGTTAACTGGCTTACAGTCAGTAGTGTCCACCATAATCGGACTCCATATTTTTTCCAACTAACAGTTGCAGGACTGTGTATGGTGATATTGCAGAAGGTATTGGACCGTAACATTGAAAATGTGCCAAAAACAAGAACCTTGTAGTCTGGTCATCCTTCCACATTTACAATGGAAGAAAATGTCACTCTGAAAAAAAATTAAAATGGAGAATCGAAAACTAACTGTTAGGATGTTCCATCCATTCATTATCCAACCCGCTATATCCTAACTACAGGGTCACGGGGGTCTGCTGGAGCCAATCCCAGCCAACAAAGGGCACAAGGCAGGAAACAAACCCCGGGCAGGGTGCCATGTTAGTTTTCTCTAGGAGTACAGTGTTTTCTTTTTTTTTTTCTAAAATGAGGTTTGGAATTTTGAGTGCTGCACAATATTGTGTGAATGGAAAGTGGGACTGAGACAGCTATATTGGGCTGAATGGCCAGTTCTTGTTGAATAAACTGTTCAGGTACACTGCTGGACAGTACAGCCTCTTACTCCTGACGTTTATGCATTATATAAAGCAAATACTGTTCATTTAGCCTCCATAAAGACTCAGGCGCCGCCAGGAGTGGCAGCCTTTCCAGCAGCTCTGTGTATGACTTTATCTTTCTACCTTTTTCTCTATTTTTCTCTATTTCACTGATCACTCTTATCACTTTCTTTTATGTGGACTGGTTCCCTGAAAACTTTTTACTACTTGGACATGGATTTTTACACACCGAGACTCATCTATTCAAGTAGTCAACTCCAAGTGCTGAGAACAAAGGCCCGTGCCTGTGTGGTCCCCTGACACGAGTAACAATTGATGCATTGTGAACAGTGTTTAGTGGAGTAATGTCGGTCTTGTCCTGCAACTTGATTGCAATCATTTTACTTTTTTGACATGCACCTACTCGCACCACAGTGAACCTTCACACGACCAGATTCGCCAGAAATTTCAGTTGTCAAGTGCTGTACGGATCAGTTTCACCATCTCCGTCAACCTCTGATAACCAGTGCACATTTCATCGCTAATACTTGATTCAACTAATGGTTCACCTTGAGTTCTAAAACTGGCTTTACAGATTTTGATTTACAAGCCGTTTATATATTTTGGTTAAAGGTTCCACCTCACTCATAATATTGAGTTGCCATAGAGTGACACAGTTTTTTGTGTCATAATGTTGTATCCACTAGATGGCAGCAGAATACTGTCCCAAAAGTTATTCAGTGCTAATGCTCTACTTTGGATTATAAATAGCTTATTTCAAGAGGCACTCACTCTTAACCATTTTTACATCGAATTTTGAGCCTGAGAGAGGCTTGAGGTTAATACCTTGGAGGTTAAAACTTCTCTTCTAGCCTGGGCTGCTGGATTCCAAAGTATGACATGTTCAGGTCATGCCCTTTGTTTTGATCAGCTTTCATCTGCTGCTCGTACGTAGTGGACTAGTTTGCACTGTTTTTATACCTTTCAATATATTTGAAATTGGCAAATATTACCAAAATCATTACATGTAATACCTATAGCCAAATAGTAACTGTATTTGACGGAGTAGGTAATATTTTTCTTATCATTGTTTAAGGTAAACTCAAGTCCAATTCCAGAAATGGTCCAAGTGTACGTAAACCTGCTAAAGTGAGTAACTAAGGTGGGCTTCCAGGGTCAGTGTCCAAAAACTGTGTTTAATGTTTACAGAACCAGCCCTGAGGACATGATCTTGAGCCAGTCCTTGCTAGATTGGCAAGACTCTTTACCAACACTCAAAGATGTTATAAAATACAAATTACAAATCACGCCTGGACAAACTTGTTAAGAAGGCAGGCTCCATTGTAGGAGTAAAGTTGGACAGTTTAACATCTGTGGCAGAGCGACGGGCACTAAGCAAACTCCTGTCAATCATGAAGAATCCACTGCATCCACTGAACAGGATCATCTCCAGGCAGAGGAGTAGCTTCACTGACAGACTTTTGTCACCGTCCTGCTCCACTGACAGACTGAGGAGATCGTTCCTCCCCACACTATGCGACTCTTCAGTTCCACCCGGGGGAGTAAATGCGAACATTAATTTTATTTTAATTCTTTTCATTTTTATTACTATTTAATTTAATATTGTTTCTTTGTATCAGTATACTGCTGCTGGATTATGTGAATTTCCCCTTGGAAATAATAAAGTATCTATCTATCTATCTATCTATCTATCTATCATATAGTGCCTTTCACATCTATCTATTTATCTATCTATCTATCTAAATTAAAAAAAAAGTTGTTACAAAATAAAAATGTACAAATGGCAAATTAATGTGGATAGTACAGCACCAACATACCAACTCAAGAAATAGACTTTAGCAATTAAGGTAGAATAAGTGTACAAACAAAAATGAAAAACAAAATTATTGAGAGTATTGTAGATTTGACTGAGAAGACTAATTTGTCCTTGCAAAGGCATTATGACTTTCCAGAGATTCTTCATACAGTATTTAAAACTAGGCCAGTTTTGATTTGCCAAGGATATTAAAGATTACATTTAATTACATAAAGAGTCACAAAGAAATGTCATTGATTTTTAAATACATTTGAATTGTTTGCTTTGCTGCATTGCATCCCTTTATACAGTCTTATTTGAGTCTTTGGTTTAAAAAGACTCATGGTGGTAGTATTTAAGCTACATGTTGGGTTGCTTTATATCTGAAAGTGGAATAGTAAAATAGGAAAAATAAAGTGTGCTAAATGAAACTTGAATTGAGAGCATTTCAAGCGACATGGCACAAACATTTCACTGCAGACTTTATGCTGAAATATAAAAGGAAAGCATCTATAATGTATTACCACAAGTTCTGAGAAAAGCAAAGCAAAATGACACCATTAATTGGCTAACTAAAAAGATCACAGTATGCAAGCTTTCGAGGCAACTCAGGCCCCTTCTTCAGGCAAGATGTAATCACAAGTTCTGAAAATGTTTAAATTGTTTAATTCGGTTGTATGCCATTGCCATTTTTAAAAGTCGATTACACGTTCAATACAAGAAGTTTGCTTAGTGGTAACAGGGGAAAGTTACCACAACGGTCAGTTGCTGCTGATTCAGACTAGTTATTCTCATTTTCAGTTGTTATCGCTTTTCATATGTGATGCTGTTGTAAAACATTGTCAGAAGAGGTCATTGTTTTGCAAAATCCATCCGTCCATCATCCAACCCGCTATATCCTAACTACAGGGTCACAGGTGTCTGCCAGAGCCAATCCCAGCCAACACAGGGCAGAAGGCAGGAAGCAAACCCCAAGCAGGGTGCCAGCCCACCACAGGGCACACACACACACACACACACTAGGGACAATTTAGAATCGCCAATGCACCTAATCTGCATGTCTTTGGACTGTGAGAGGAAACCGGAGCACCCGGAGGAAACCCACGCAGGCACAGGGAGAACATGCATACATCTTTTAAAATACATTTTGAAAAATTTCAACTGTCAAGTGTTCATTTTGTAAGCAGCAGACACGTGGCACACATGTATACAGCTCTGCTCCAGCTGGGGAAATAGCGTCCCTTCCATTGGATAAAACAAAAGGGCACAGTGGATGAAAAAAGTGACAAAGAACTTCCTGGGCCTTTTTAAATAGGTTTAGCTTAATTTTAGCAATCCAGCGTTAATTTTGTAAACCATTTCAATGACAAAGGCTCTGCTGCGGAAATGAGTGTCTCCTCCAGTGGATGGGATGGAGAGGGACATTATTAAGTATGAAATTCATATAGAAAACTGTCTACAGTCTTAAAATTTTGAACAATTGTAGCTATACAGTGTTAATTTTACAAACTGCTTACAAGGGCATGCATTTCTACAGCAAAGGCTCAGGTGGAATGGATGGAGGGAACAGTAGACTACCATATAATGCTTTGTGCATGTTTTTTTTTAAACCATTTGATCAGTTTTAACGTGTCATGATCAACTGTGCATGTAACATACAAGGATTTTATAGAATAACTAGCTGTGTAAGCCCATGCTGTAAAAAGCCTGGGCTCCTAGAAACTATTGAAATTGTCAGAAAACAAATTAAAATGTAGAGATGTCAGGTAATTGAAAGGAACTACTCTGAGCATTTCTCTCCTAGGAGGATTTGTGTTGCCGATGTGCTCGCCTCGCTGGTGCATTAGCGGCTAAGCGACTTTGTCTTTCTACTGAGGTTTTGTTTTGCCGATGTTCTCACTTTGCTTCTTTTTTTTTTTTTTATTTATTAATTTTATTACAATCCATACAAAGCAATCAAGTTTTTACAAAAAAAAGAATTATGTTAAGAACAGATCGATCCCCACCCCTGAGAGAGCGCAAGGCAAACGGCATAAGATTTAAGGCTTGTAAACATACCTAAATTAATAAATTCTCTGTGCTTTATGAACTTATTTTAAAATATTACTGATTAGATCCTGCCATGTTTTGAAAAAAGTCTGTACGGATCCTCTAACTGAGTATTTGATTTTTTCCAATTTCAAATAGTATAACACATCGGTTTCCCACTTACTTAAAAGAGGAGAGTTTGGGTTCTTCCAGTTTATCAGAATGAGTCTGCGTGCCAACAGTGTAGTGAATGCAATCACAATTTGTTTGTCCTTCTCCACTTTAAGCCCCTCTGGAAGAACCCCAAACACAGCTGTTAATGGGTTAGGAGGGATTGTGAGTCCAAGGCTGTCTGAGAGGTAATTAAAAATTTTAGTCCAGAATAATGCTAATTTGGTGCAGGCCCAGAACATGTGACCCAGTGAGGCTGGAGCTTGGTTGCAACGTTCGCAGGTTGGATCATGCCCTGGAAACATTTTGGAGAGTTTTAGTCGAGACAAATGTGCTCGATATATAATTTTGAGTTGTATAATTGTATGCTTTGCACATATGGAGCTCGAGTGAATTCTCTGCATTGCTACTTTCTACTCCTCTTCTGATATATTAATTGAAAGATCTTTTTCCCAGTGTCCTCTTGGATCTTTGAAAGGAAGGGATTGTAAAATGATTTTATATATTGTAGAGATGGAGTCTAATTCCTTAAAATTGAGCAATATTTTTCCAGCATGGATGAGGGTGCAAGATGAGGAAAATCTGGAAGGTTCTGTTTAACAAAGTTTCTAATTTGAAGATAGTGAAATTTTACTTCTATTGCGGTCCAAGCCTGTGTATGTTCTTCTATTTGTGTCCAGGTTCTTATCGACTGTATATTTGCTGCCCAATAATAAAACTGGAAGTTAGGTAGAGCCATGCCGCCTTCTGCCTTTTGTCTTTGTAGGGTCGCTCTTTTGATGCGTGGATGTTTTGAGTTCCAAATAAATGAGGTAACTCACTTCGCTTCTTTATTAGAGGCAGAAGGAAAAGTAAAGGGATACCGCTTTGCCGATGTGCTCGCCTCGCTTGTGTATTAGCGGCTAAGCGAGTGACTTTTTGCGGAGGTTTAGTTTTGTCGACATGCTGGCCTCGCTTGCGTATCGTCGGAGGTGGATCCCTTACACCGGCTCCACCTCTCACTTCCGGGCTGGACAGACACGCACACTTCTTCCACGTGTAGACGTTTATATGCAAGAGGATACTTGCAATTAATATGAATTACTCCCTAATTTACAGGGGTGGTCATGACAAGCAGGGCGTTTTTATAAAACTTAATTTCATTCACACGGTTTTAATCACTCATATAACCGAGGTGAAATTTGAGTTCCACAACAAAGCCTTTCCCATTGAAATGTTTGGTGTATCCACCCCTTCTTTTTTTCCCCCCCAAAAAAAAAAACTACCTGAGTAAATGTTTAGGAGCAATGGACCAGGTATGGCTTGAAAGTGGATTAGTACATTTATTTTAACAATTTCTTTCAAATGTCTTTGTACAAAGTTATTGTGTGTTAAGCATTACATTATTAATTATAATTATTACTATTATTAGTTTACTAAATCTGTTTTTCCATGTTTCTTTGAGCTCTTGTTGAAGTTATCAGTAACAGAATATAAAGTGCACACGGCAAAACAACTGAAGAAACCGCTGATAAGTGACATTTTTGCACACCATTTTAACAAAGTTTTATTGTTTGTCGTCAATCATGGAGCATCCCGGTAAAACAACAGTAGCATAATACACCTGCAACCTACAAACACAGACATCACTATGCGTTAGGGAACAACGGGAAGGCAGCTGCATGTGCATGTTTACTGAAGGACAGGCTGGCATTTTGCCTGGAGCATGCGTTACCTTAAAAGAGAAAGCATGACAACCATTTCTTGGTACGCTTGCATGAAATCAGAAGGGGTATTGAATTCCACAGGGCACAGATCTTCATAATAAGGGACCTACATGTTTGGCCAAAGCATTTCTAATGTTTTTAATGTCTTCATTGCATTTTATAACCTGTTGCATGTTCAGCCCTTTGTGCGTCATTTTGGCATAAGTGTAACGAGCTTCTCCTTGAAATTCACCATTTGGGATACACAGCCGCTGTATCAGCCTCGCCGCATAGTTGGAAAAATTTGTCTCTGAGCTGCCTTCGTGCCCAGCAGAGACAAGTCAAGTATAAACCAGCCTTTAGCAGAATGCAGCTCACGAATCTCCAAGGGGGAATCTCTCCCTGTACCAACGCTGACATTAATAGCTGTCGCAGTAGGGGGCAGTAGTGCTTCCTTGAACCCTCAGGTACCACGCCAAACACCTGGTAAAAGTGCCACAATAATTCTTTTTATTATAATAATTACGTGCACTAAGCACCCTCCACTCCACACTATCCATTAATCAATACACAATAACCAATCAATAATCACAATCCTCCACTCCCAGACGCGTTGCCCTCCTACCACCCAGCTCAGCTCGCCGTCTGGGAGTTCCCTCAGTCCTTTTATATTCCCTGACCCGGAAGTGTTCCCAGTCCCCAGTCCATGTGATCTTGTATCACTTCTGGGTCAGGTAAAAAGTACTTTTCTTCATCCCGGAAGTCCGTCGCTCTTCCTATGACGAACTTCCGGGTCATAGTGTTCAAATAAGTCTTTGGTCCTCCCTGCAGCTCCCTCTTGCGGCCCCTGTGGTATCCAGCAGGGCTGAGGATAAAAACTACATAGTCCATGACTCCCTGCTGGTCTTAGGGGCACCTCCATACTGCAGGGAGGGCTCCATCTGGTGGCTTGGGGGACTTGGCCGGGATAAACTGCCAGGCACAGTCCACATAGCACATCTGCTCAACTATTAAAAAAGGCCATTTGCATCTGTTACAATATTATTAAAGTTTCAATGATTTAATCTGCCACTGATTATGTAGAAAAGTAGAAAAAATTATTGTCAATACCTGATTTGGTCGTATTTGTGACCATTTTAGTTGCAGTCTAGAGTTGTGTGTGTGTGTAAATTTCTTTAATGATTATGTTGAATGACAAAAGAGAGAGGTTCTCAAACACATCTTCTTATATAGTACGCTGCCGTGGCTGTTTGTTTGTCTGTCCAGGATTTTCAATCACCTGTAGCTCGCAAACCGAAATGACCTGAAATTTGGTCCACATATACTACGTGACGTCTGCTATCCGCTTTTGGGGTGATGAGTGCCCTCCAAGGTTATTCCTCTTTTTTTTATTTTATTGTATTGTATAATCAACTCTTAGCAGCGGCCAGCAGGGAAGCCATGAGGCACATGCGTATGGGTACCATTCTCATCCCTACCACCTTCGCCGTCACTTCCCCTACCTCTTTAATATCTTAAATCATTCTTGAGGTAGATTGAAGACTTAAGTGCCAGCTTAAGTGAAAAAATTAAAGAAATGTACTTAGTAATTGCAACACAAACACTGACTTATTCACTTTTAACGCGAAAAGATGCCGACGAAAGAAGAGAAGAAGCGGGCCGCTAGGGTGGAGAAAACAACAGCTGCTCAGGAAGCAGCAAGCGCATCAAACTGTGAGGAAACGAATGATAAATGTACAGAGAAAGAGGATGAAAACTAGGAATGCTCAAGTCAAGTGTATTCATTGCACGCTATCGTGCAGTGTGCCATTACTGGTGTGAGTATATTTGAATATTAGAACCGTTAATTGTCCATTTAAATACATAAATGGTATTTGTGCTATCGGCTTGCAAGTTGTATGTGGACAATTTGATACAGTTTGGGTCGAAAGTGTTGCTTTGTAAGAGACTTGACATCGTTATGGAGAGTTTATAAGAGATTTTAATTTTGACACTTGATGCAAGTCTATAATACACTGGAAAAGGCAAGTGTAGTGAAAAATTGCATAAATAAAACATCTCGGCAATTTGCTACAAATGCCTTTTTTTTCTTAGTTGGTGGTATGATGGTTTGTGGTGCAGCCAGGATGCTTCAGGGACCAGAGCTCAAATCGCATTCCATCACTGCATTTGTGGAGTTTGTATGTTTGTCCTCTGCCTGTGTGGGTGTTTTGTGGCCACTCAAGTTAGTTTGCCTGTCCCAAGGATTTCATTGGCAGCTGTTATCAGGCGGAGCAGAGAATGGAAGTGTTTAATCCAAAATGCCGCTGCAAGAATGATTACAAGAACAAGAAAATATGAACACATAACCCCAGTTCTTAAATCTTTACACTGGCTCCTAGTTAAGTTCAGGGCAGATTTCAAAATCCTCCTTTTAACATATAAAGCATTAAATGGCCAAGGTCCAGCTTACTTGTCTGAACTTATCATGACTTACAAACCTAAGCGCACATTAAGATCTCAAGATGCCGGTCTGCTTAGGATTCCAAGGATTAATAAAATAACAGTGGGAGGTCGAGCTTTAGTTACAGGGCCCCTAAACTGTGGAATGGTCTTCCTGCTTCCATAAGAGATGCCCCTCGGTCTCAGCCTTTAAATCCCGGCTGAAGACTCACTACTTCAGTTTAGCATATCCTGACTAGAGCTGCTGATTAACTGTACATACTGCATCTCTGTTGTTAGTCATTAGCACTATAACATAAGTAACATGATAATTATATTTGAATACTAACCCTCACCTATTCTGTTTCTTTTCTCGGTACCCAAATGTGGCCATTGGTGCCACGGCCCACCTGCCAAGTTGTTTGCCTGCCTATGGTAAAGTCATCCCTGATGGAGGATCACAGGAATCATGGGAAAGAGGGGTCCATTCATCAGAGCAACGTTTCAGCCGTGGCATGGCCAAATGGAGATGCAGCTAGATGGATGAGGTCTCCAGGACTCTAAAAATATCCAAACCTAATTATGTCATATCATCTACTGTTAAACCGTAATTCTAAAATTTTTATTATTATGCTGTCTTAAGGAATTGTTCTGTTGTGTATATTGTATTGTATTGACCCCCTACTTTTGACACCCACTGCACGCCCAACCTACCTGGAAAGGGGTCTCTCTTTGAACTGCCTTTCCCGAGGTTTCTTCCATTTTTCCCTACAAGGTTTTTATTGGGAGTTTTTCCTTGTCTTCTCAGAGAGTCAAGGCTGGGGGGCTGTCAAAAGGCAGGGCCTGTTAAATCCCATTGCGGCACTTCCTGTGTGATTTTGGGCTATACAAAAATAAACTGTATTGTATAAACTGTATTGCATGAGTGTCCCCTAACTTGGAACTGCGTTCATTCAAAGGTATACGCCTGTTATACTCTTGCTGCTTGTATCAGTTGATTCAGCTTTTTATTAAAATAAGAAATTTCAAGCAACGTATGAACTGATATTTGGCTATTTCCACTCTACTATTCTAATGTGACAATGACCTACAAATCTATATGATTTTGATAATAAAGAAAATTTGGACAGTAGCCTTTTGCAGAGGGTAGGTTTAATCCAGTTTTAAAGCACGTCTTCATTATTACCACAGTTTTCTCAAATAACATCTGATGTTCATATTTTTGCATCATTAAATGTTTTTTCAGTTTTTTCAGCACCATATTCTATTTTTTTTTTAGGGAGGAAACTTCAAAAAACATATTCTTTTTTCCTGTAATAAGCTGCCATGTGACTTATACCCCTGTATGTTCAGGGCTGCTCCCATTCTGGTGTAATTGGACTGTATTGGCTGAACAAGAAAAGCATGTTTTGTCGCACGTGTTTCACTTAACTGTTCATGAATCATGTACAGTAATGAAAATGAGGTCTTTCTGGAAGAAGTTCATGCTAGATTTCCTCAGCCAACTCGTGGCACCTGTTGGAAAACCAAGACCTCTGTTTCTCTTGCAAATATCCTTTATGTAGTCATACTTTCCAAAGGAGCCTTAAGTAGAAATCTTCCTTCTATTATGGCCATTACCATGTTTACCTAAATTACCCAGCATCTGTTTCAAATGAGCAGCAATACTGTAATAAATCTTATGATGTATTTCTAAGTCCTATGCCCTTCTTGGCAACAGGAATGGGCAAGGGTCCCTGGATAATCTGAAATTTTCTGCTTTGGGATCATCATTAGAGCTTCACAAAAACTTTCCTGATGAATATTCAGTGGAAAAAAAACAGATTGCATACTTCCAGCGGAAAGCTGAAAGTAAAAGATTGGAAGCTTCTTGCTGAAAGAACAATAGGTGTGCTGATGAACAACAGTTTAGTTTCTGAGAGTTCAGATGAGTTATCCATCTTGAATTCTTCATCTGTGGCAGCTCTTCCTATCAGACTTCAGCAAGAGGTTGTAACCAGTAAATCATTTGGTACACTTTTAGCATGTTCTCCTGATAAAGGCTTTGATTCTACCATTGACTCCTTTGCCATAGTTGCTGCAGCATGAGAAGACCACCAACCTAAAGGACAGATGTGCTGGTCCCAAAATTGAGAGGGAAGAGCTTTATCTTGATTCTTCAGAAGTAAAGAATACCACCTCGAATAATTTCCATCTATTTAAGATGTATGGGGTACACTCTAACAGACACTGGAGGTTTCAAACCATCTGAACGCTTTCACCATAATGCCCTAGATCTCATTTCAAGAGACACTTTTTAAACAATCTGGGGAATTGGATTTGTATGAACTGAATACATCTAGAAATGAGAGCTTAGTATGGAATTCTACAAGTGATGGTGTACATGTTGCTTGCAAGAAAAAAATTAAGAGAAGAATAGAGTGTAATTGGTATGTTGTCAAAACCGCAGTATTCCAGTGAGGAAAAATGGGAGCACACTGCCTGCCATAGAAAACGGTTTAAATGCTTCATAGCCACTTACACGGGAGCCAGTCGCAGTGGCTTATGGATCTATCAAGGACACCTTACAGTGTGATATGTTGGGGTGGTGTTTCACTGTGGAGGGAGGACACTATCCTTAAACAATTTATTCTCACATTCAGATTTTTTATTTAGACCTACATTTGTCTTCTTCCCCAACTCTCTCTGGGAATGAGACCCAGCCTGCAGCTGCAATGTACTTGCACCTGGGACTCTGGTCAGAGTTCTTCCGGGGGCTGAATACTACAACCTCCCTATGTTTGAGGTGCCCCCTCTTCCCTTCTCTTTAGACCCTAGGAGGCAAGATAAAGCAACAAGACAAGCTGAGAATCAGACCCCTTTTAGGTTCAGCATTTCTTATAATGCCTGAAGCAGAAGCAAATTAAGCAAGTGCAACATTTGCATTTTACAACCCTGGATGGTTAGCTTATTTGAGAATAGCCCCTTGCAAACACTTCTTCTGTGTGGTTTAGACTAGAGGCTACCACAAAGATACAAACGTTCAACCAAAAGTATTTTTTTAAAACAGGGAACCTTGTGTTATAATTCTTATGAATTATTATCTATAATACTTTTAACACTTTCATGTGCATTACTGATCCTTAAATTCCCCTATGGTGGGACAGCTGGACTGATAGATGGGTTTTTGATTCATCCTGAAAAACGTTTTTGATGCACCATCCCTTGGAAGTATTTGTTCAGAATGGCAGGACTTGAATGTGGAACAGTAAATTTATTAAGTGAGGAGAGTAGCTGCTTTTTTGTGTATAAACCAAAGAAATAAAAGGAGAATAGTGGAAAGAATGAAACTGTGAATATGAGACATAAGGAGGTTCCTATTCAAGGTTGCAGATTTGTGTCTGTAAAGTGAGATGCTCAGTAATAAGAGAATCTGAGCAAAATTATTACTTCTCTAGTCTGAGATGGTTTGGACATGTAGTTAAGATGCTCTCCTGGTGGCTCCCAGACATGGCCCACTGATGGAAGACCTGCATCTGATCCAGGAAATGCTACAGGAATTCCCTCTTCCTTCGCTGTTCTAGAAGTGTCTGGTAATTGCCTAGGAGGAGCTGGAAAAGGTTTTATTGTAGGGTGACTCGTTCCATTTCTCTAATGGAATAGAAACTAGTAATGAACAAGGTAGTTAAATGGATTTGCCAAGTCTGTACAGTTAGATTTGTACGCTTGATTAAGTAGTAAAAGTGGGCTTATTAGAATGGGTTCCTAGCAAACATGAAACTAAAACTTCTCAACTGACACAGTGGTTTCCTTGATGGAAGTTGGAAGGATGAAACGTGTGTCAAGTGGAGCTGAAAGTTTCACCATTCCTCAGACACCCCTGTGTATAGTAGGACTGCCATCTGGCAAACCCTGGCAGAAGAAACGATGATGGGTTAAAGGTAGCAAAAAATTAAAAAGTAAACCCTTTTACCTGTATGCAGTGAGCTTGTAATGTTATTTGGTCGTATGTGTGTAGTGCTCTAGGCTAATGATGAATTTGGCATGTTCTCTTGTGTTTCCACCATAATCTTAAGTAACTGTTAACTTTGCTTTGTACAGATGAATTGTCATACCAGAACCTAACATAACATCATTTCCCCATTTGCCTGAAGGTAAGGTTTGTGTGTGTCTGAGTGTGTATGTGTATACAGTATATTGCATTTCTCCCCACCAGACTCGTGTTTGTGTGTAAGAATTCTCTTCTGGAGCAACAAACATCAATTTTGTTTGTACTAGAACTTTAGAATAAACTGCACAATTTGTAGCCATAATGCATGCTTTCATAGTTTTATCCATCCAAAGGAGCAAATCAGGCAGGTACTGTTCCTAATCTGCAATACTGTACATCAACAGGGTTTGTATAGTATTTTATGGCCATATTTTGATTAGCTTCGAGTACATCAAGAAAAGTTATACAAACTTATTAAGCTCTGCCGCTGTGCTGTACAATCAGTTTCCTCCATCCTTTGTTCGGACGAACTGTACACGGCCATTATCTCTCACATGGCCAAGTTCAGGTACATTTTTACCAACTGATAAACAGCTCCTCGTAAATATGCCCACAACTGCATTTAACTGTCTGATGGTGTTGGATTAATTAATTATCTTAATAGATGTGCTACCGATCTAAGACTTAGTGAAATCTAAGTTATTAACATAGACTTCAGTGTTAATGTTTGTAGTGCACCATCTATTGTATTACCTCAAAGGTCTGTAGTGCACGATCTGTTAGAATGACAAATGCAATGCATTTTATGACTGCAAAGTATGTGATTCCATCGGTTGGAATGACAGATATAGCAACCAGATGAACACACTGGCACTTCTTCCTTTGTTAAGCTAGATGTATCCTATTGCAGTCTATAGGAAACATGAAAATCTCATTGTATTGTGTGTAGATGATCAACGTAATTTCACATAACCCAACAAAGATCATCTAAAGAATAAATACATTTTAAACACAGATTATGTCAGTGGCCAGAAAACTCCAGAATGATGTTCATTTGAAGGAAATGAGTGTCCTGGGGCATTTACACCCTAAACTCCTCATTTGAATGTTCTAACATTATATTAGAAAATTCACATTGAATTGGCTAAAATATTAATTTTTTTCTTCAAATGTAACTGAAGATATGGTGGGATTAAGTGTCAAAGTTCTCATCTCTTCCATCTTTACTCCATATGTCAGTTTTTATGTTCTGGTGAACTGTATCTGCTGAAATACAAATACAAGGGACGTTCATAACTTTTTTTTAGCTCTATTTATTAAGAATTTCAAAAACAAATTACATCACTTTTCTACATAGTCACCTTCATTTGCGATGCAATTTTCCCAGTGTCATATCAACTTCCATCCATCCATTATCCAACCCGCTGTATCCTAACTACAGGGTCACGGGGGTCTGCTGGAGCCAATCCCAGCCAACACAGGGCGCAGGGCAGGAGACAAACCCCGGGCAGGGTACCAGCCCACTGCAGATCATGCCAGCTTTTTATGCCCAATTACTACTCTTCTCACCTTCACCATTTACAACGAAAATATAAACTTATGGAAACTTTTTGTACATCCCTTGTAAATGACATCAAAAATAAGAAGATAACAAACTTGGAAAGATATTTGCCACTTGTTGAAAGTGAGGCAGGCTTAACCATCCTGGTTTTGGTTTATTTATGTCACAATTTCTGGTAGATTTACCTTTGTGATGAAAATTTTCTATGAAATTCACAAGTTTGACTTTTTTGTATTTTGAAAAATAATGTATAGAGGGACACTTAGATAAAATGCTTTCTCTCCTAATTAGGTAAGACGGTCTTTTTGCACTATTTACAGTTCAAAAATCTATATTTGGAGAGAATGAAAGGTTTGTGCAAGCTGCTTATAGTAGGGCTGCCATCTGGCAAACCATGGCAGAGGAAAAGATGATGGGGTAAAGGTAGCAGAAAATTAAAAGGTAATCCCTTTTACCTGTATACAATTAGCTTGTAATGTCATTTGGTTGTATGTGTTGTCACAAAATCAAAGGAGCCACCCATATATTATTCCCTGCCTGCAAAATAGTTAAAGGTTTTGTACTGATATATACTGCAGATGTTCTACCAGACGGTTGTGGTGAGTGCCCTCTTCTACGCGATGGTGTGCTGGGGAGTCAGGATAAAAAAGAAGGACATCTCACACCTAGACAAACTTGTTAGGAAGGCAGGCTCTATTGTAGGAATGAAGCTGGACAGTTTGACATCCATGGCAGAGCGACGGGCGCTGAGCAAACTCCTGTCAATCATGGAGAATCCACTGAACAGGATCATCTCCAGGCAGAGGAGCAGCTTCAGCGACAGACTGCTGTCACCGTCCTGCTCCACTGACAGACTGAGGAGACCCCACACTATGCGACTCTTCAATTCTACCCGGGGGAGTAAACGCTAACATTATTCAAAGTTATTGTCTGTTTTTACATGCATTTTAATTACTCTTTAATTGAATATTGTTTTTTGTATCAGTATACTGCTGCTGGATTATGTGAATTTCCCCTTGGGATTAATAAAGTATCTATCTATCTATCTATCTGATGTGTACAGATTGGAGTCCAGAATAGAACTGAGGGAATAGGGGAAAGGTGGCGGCTTTTAAAGGCCAATATAGTTTTTTTTTTTTACCGTGTCCTGTTCGGCTGTGAAGCAATCAGAATTGATGTCTGAATGCTGGCGACTCGCCTTACAGTTTCTCTCTCAGGTGGAGCGTTACAGCTTCTGCTGACGTCACGCCTGATACCAAAACTTTATTAAAAATATTTTCAGATGTTTTTAAGATTCGAACCAGACACGGAGACAAAAGTGAAAGAAAAAGAAGAGAGAGAAGGAAGAGATGGAGGTAAAGGGGGAAGGGGGGGTTTTCGTATTGAATAAACAATAAATGAACCAGAATCCGCTTCTAGACCTGCAGAAAGAGAGGGGGGGAAAAAAACAAACCACAAGACAAAAACATTGCTGCATCAGCTACATGAAGATATATAAAAGTAAAAATGGTTGCTGATAATCATACAGTAATTATTACTAAGGCATTTAGGGCCAACCACAACCTTAGATCATGTGCTGAAGATGTCCAAGTCATACTTATGAAATCACCATGTGAGCACCTGTGTGTGCATGCGCTTCTATGTGTAAGGTTTCTCTATAGGAGCATCCAATAGTGAGTGTGAAGGGCCACAGGCCTGCCCCCAAAAACGTGCGGAAGATGGAGGGAGTTCCAAGCCCAGAGGTCCAGAGGTCACCCCAGAGCGCGGAGACCGTCACCAGAGAAGCCCCAACCCCACTCGAGGCGCAGAGGATCACCCGGGGTCACAACCAGCAGCCGGCAGAGTCCGGGAGATATCAGCGGCAAGCCCTCAGGCCGCCCGCAGCCGCTCACCCCGAGTGGCGGGCCCGGAACCCAGCAGCCCGGGACCAAGGGCGACCCACCCCGCCGAGGACCCAACAGAGCCCAGGGAACCAGATCCCACCAGGCAGCCACCGGGAGCGACCAGACAGATGCTTAAGGCAGGGGGAGGGTAGGCAAAGATGTTGTAGTATTGCCAGATGTCCCAGGAGAGGGAGAGTCCAAAACCCCACCTGACATATACAGTCACACACAAACACAGTCATACACTCCCTCCCTCATGCTCTCACATACACATACAACCCAAGACTTACAAGGATGTACGCCAGACACCCATTCACACTCCCCACACACACCCTACCTAACTCTGGTCCCGGTGCTGCCGTACCTGAGGTACAACCATTCCTGGACGCCAGAGCTAGCCCCGTTCCGCAGGGGTAATAGTGAGCAGGCACCCCGTCCAATGCAGAGCAAAGCAACCCACCACTCCAGACCACAGGCAGACGGCCAGCTCCCACTCCTAGCCTCCAGCCCCCGGGCAGCTAACTGAGAACAGAGGTGTAATAAGACCTCTAGTCTCCCTCCGCCTGCTCTAATGTAGTGTTGGTGTGTGTTGAAAAGGTGCATTTTGTGGTTGGGGGCGGGCAGTGCCGTGCCGGCACCATGTGGCCTACACCAGCTGATGCCAACACACAGCCCCACTTCCCCCCCAAAACTCTCTGTGACTAGGTGCAGTTTAAAATTGGAAGTGGGCACCGGCACTCGGAGTGAGGCTGAAATTTCCCCCCACCGGATGCCGTTGAGTGTACCCACTCCCAAGGCCCTAAGTGTGCATTTGTGTGGAATGTTGTTTGTGGAAGTGTTTAATGTGCAAATAAAATTGGGGGGTAGGGTGCCACAGGACTGCGGAAATGGGATCCAAGGCCAATGTAGTGAATGACATTGAGGGGTCGGAACCGGAAGGGTCTTCATCCATAGGCTCGGACACAGAAATGACGTCAAAGGGATTGGAAGTAGACTTGACATCATCAAGACCAGGCGGAATTTCCCATGAAGGTCTGTAGAAAAGCGAGAAAAAGAGTCAGCGCACTCTGCTACATCCCGGTCTGGCTCAGAATTACCCTCATTCAAGCCCTTTAACTGCCTCCCATGCGCATGTGTGTGACAGTGTGTAGTCGTTTGGTCAATTTGGCATGTTTTAATTTAAAGACTTTTAGTGAAATGATAACCCATGTTATCGGAACATGTGTACACAAAAACTTGTCTCAGGATTAAATTGTCTAACATGCTAAGTGGCTCATAAGGGTCAAATTTGTTCCATTTGTTAATGTAGCATTTGCATTTTGTGCTGTAAGCTATACAGGCTAGCAGAAACACATTGAGATTTTCAACCCTTACCCACCTTGGCATTAACACAGAATGTGACTTGGCTTGGAATTCTATTTAATTACAGTTAAGCCCAAGTTGGATATGGGGTGACATTTTAATTATTTGCTTTATTGGGTAAAGCTCAAATAACTCTTGGAACAGTATTCTGCTGACATCTAGTTGAAAAAAAACAGCAAAACGTTCTGGATTTTTCCATCTGTTTTTCCTCTGTAAGGTGGCTCAACAATAGTCATGAGTCTTCAACCAAAATGCAATGCTGTGTAAACAAGAAGCTGTAGAGCCAGTTTCAGAACAAACTGAAACTGAATCATGCATATGACACAGCACGATTGAACAGCTGTAATGTGTGGTGAATTCGGTCCCGTGAAGGTTCACTGTGGTGCAAGTAGCTTTGTAGCGAAAAAGACAAAGTGGTTGTAATCAAGTAGAAGAAGAAGAAAAATGTTATCCCCTAGAGCTGTTCATAATTCAGTGACTGTTCATGTTTGTTTCAGGGAAACGTGGAAGTCACTAAGACTTACACTTTGGTATCTTACAAAAAACACAAGGGGCCCATTGCTCATACAGACCAGGCACTGACGTTCTATCTGTTCGTTCTCAAGCAACAGAAAAAAAAATATCAGTCCTGATTGTAACTTTGGGTTGGCTTGGTGGCTTTTTTTAAACTTATTACAAGAAAGATGTGTACTAAATTTGAATCTCTACAGCAGTACACACTAGACATGCCTCTCCTATGGTATTTATGTTGACGTTTTAATATTTATTTGTTCCTGTTGCAGTTTTTGCATGTTAAAAAAAATTAGTGTATTTTGGCTTGTTTTTCCAGTGTTAAACCTAATGCTAAGGAAATGAAGATTTTTTTTTTCCCCATTCAGTGTTTGTTTGTTTTTGTTTTCACCTCTGCTTTAAGATTAAATAAAGTACGGAGTGTAGGTATTGTCTTCATCTTCTACTAGGTGTACAATAAACTCAAATCTGCCTTGGCAGTGCTGACCAGGGTACATCACTGTAGTGGGTAAGGTAAAAAGGGAGATGGTTTATGCTATTAATCATATCAATAGATGCATTAGTAGCTGACCACCCATCAATTGTCCATGTTCTCTCTCTCCCTTGCTTTCTGAGTGAATATTTAACATTTAGATTTAAAAGAGCACTCCACCTTTATTTTACTTACCCCATATAATTAGCAGCTGCGGTGGGCTGGCGCCCTGCCTGTGGTTTGTTTCCTGCCTTGCGCCCTGTGTTGGCTCCAGCAGACCCCTGTGACCCTGAAGTTTAGGATATAGCGGGTTGGATAATGGATGGATGGATGGATATAATCAGCAGTGATGGTCATTGTCATGAAGAGAAAAATGTTTATGACATAACTTAATGATGACCAGTGCTGTACAATGGCAAACAATGTGAAAAACATCCTTTGGAAAGGGGAAAAAAATTTACTGAGAAACCTTACCTGTCAAGCCGTACTCCTACACAAATAAACTTTTCCCCACAATCGACGGTTTAAATGCAATAACACAAAGGCAGAATGTAAAATTAAACGGAGCAAATGTATTAAATGAGACAAAACATGCCACAAAACAAATGCACACATAAATATTCCTCCAACCCAGCAATCCCAAAACAACACCGAAAAAATATACATACAAAACCCCTCCCTTGTCCTCGTAACATATAACACACACCACGCAAACGACAAAATGACTAGCAAACAGAATGATCGTGAACTTGAGTCCGAAAGTGAAAAATGTCCTGAATACGGATGACTGATTAACGGCAATTGTGGTGTTTGAATTTCCCGGCGTTTGGAGCAACCTCACCGTGATTCCTCGGCGTATGGTGGATGATGAATCGACCCCGGGGTCTCAGCAGATGCAGGTTGAAAGACAGTCCGGATGAATGAAAAACAAACTGGAACCAAGCGCAATAAAATGAGTCAGCAAGCAAGTTGTAGTAGTGAACACAAAAACGGGTCTCCCTTCTCTCCTCCTTCCTTCCACTTAAATAGTCGGTGACGGCAGTAATTGGTTGACTTGACACAGGTGTTTTCCAGATTTGTGGTTGTGAACTCCTCCCATCATCCGTCCTCCTTTACGGGGACAGCATTAACTGATACACATACACACAGCCAATGGGACAATGAAACGAGACACAAACAGAACTGACATTTAAACACTAGCTATGTGGCACCGCTACAAAATGGCAGTGAGCATGTCGGAGCCGAGAGTGGAAATAGATTCCGTGACAATGCCAATGACTTGTGCAACCCATCGTGACCCACTGAAACACTGGATTATGTGACACAAGAAATGAGGTTTACCATTACCACAAACCCGATGGACCAGTCCAAAGCAGGGCAAACACTCTTACTGATGGGGTGAGTTTAATGATCTTTCCAGGCGTCTCTTTGGAAAGTGGAAAGAAAAAGTGGAAACTGGGAAAATGACTGAGGAGATTCTTTTTTTATTATTAAAAAAAACCCAAAAAACTGCCATCCATTGTATTGAACATTAAAGTTTTATACATTTCTTAGTGTTTCAGATGTGAAGCTAACCCCTAATGTATAAAGTAATGCTGCACTGAAGTTACTGGGGTGAGGAAGAGCCCTCTTCACAGAAATTGTAAAAGACCTTAGAGCTCATATTTGTAAATCTGTCTAATTTGTTTGTCCTTCCGATTTTATTTTATTGTACTGCAGATTGAAATCAAGTCTCTTGTTTATATTATGGATGCACTTTGGTAGAAGAGGCAGTCATCTCTTGGGTCTCACTTACAAAGACTTTTGAACAAGCCCATAACCGGCTTTTCATCCAGGAAAGCTCTTGTGGCTTCCGTATCAACAGAAGGTAATGCATTTCAATGTTGACAGTGGAACTGCAGAAGCTGATTGCTTAAATCTCTCTGGACAGCAGTGGTTATGAATTTTCTGAGCACATTGTTGTAGCTATATGCAGTGTTACCTCAATACCCAGATCATTTTTAAAGTATGATTTGCCCCGTATTCTGGTATGTTGTGTATATTTTTGATAGGTAGGATGAAATAGAAAAACTATTATATTTGCACCTCTGCACACAGCCATGTAAATATTTATTGATGCAGCCGTGTGTAAAGTAGTGTTGGCTATAAAAAGGACACATCTCTATAGTCATGTCTGACTACATTTTTTTTTCTGCAGCAATCCTTACAATCGAAGAAAACATCTGCAAATTGAAATGATGGATCTAAAATTGAACTCTTGAGCTTTGTAAATGACATTTTACGACTCAAGCCTGCCTTTTGAAACTGAAGATTTTCCTCTGCCTGTTGCTTTCCTTTGGCCTTACCTGAAATGCCCAACAGCATATGATATATAAATGGCAACAGCGGATAGTGGTGTGCTTCAAGAAAATCCGTTCTTTTTGTCCCTTTTTGAATATTTTTTTTTAATAGCACCTGCTTTATGATAGTCATACAGATGTAAACTATCAAAGGACTTTCAAAAAGCTGAAAACGTAGTAGGACCTACGTGATGGATATGAGGAACTGTCATTCATAAACTACATCTTGAAAGCCTGATATAGGAAAAAAAGGAATGGAAATATTGAAGATTTTTTGATAATGACACAGAATATGGCAAGATAAAATCTTTGCACTGGTGCAGAGAGAGATAACATTAACATTGGGTACATGAAGTGGGATAGGTGCACTGCTAAAAGAAAATGTAGGAGAGTATATACTTTCATTTCTCTGCTGTGATGTAGAGATTGCCCAGACTGAGTGGATATCGCTCAGATTGCTCATCAAAGGACAGTCTGCAGACATGTCTTACAGTACTTTGTGTGAGATTATCTTGACTAAATAGCCTTACTACTGATATTAGTTGCCCAATGCGAATAAGACTTTTCTGCATATTACAGAATAAAATCAAAACCATGCAATTCAGTTAATGTTTCAGCATTGGATCACCTTAAAAAGCCCTTCACTTGATCAGTTTGAGACTGAGCCCTGTGTGTGGCCCTCAGCTCAAACCTCAATATTAATGATGCCAAAGGGACACTGTTATTTTGGTGGTACTTGATATTGCTCCAAAGTCTTATCAGTTATAACTGTTGTGGCAGACGACCAGGGACCTTTCCCCACTGGGATGCCTGGGGAGTGGAAGGACAGGGAAAGTGGCAATACCTTCCCCAGGACACAAGAGGGCCTCACCCCTGGTATGCATCAGGGCCACGGGACTGGAGCTTGGAAGCTCAATCCTGTTGGGGTCCATGGCCACCGCCAGTTGGCACTTAGACAATCCCAGAACCTTAGACTGCAGCACTTCTGTCACACCAGGAAGAGCGTCAGGGATCAACCTGGAGCACATCTAGGTGCATTACAAAAGGGGTCACCTCACTCCATTTTGGGGAGCCGGAGTCGGGAGGCAGAGGACAGAGCTTGCGAGAGAGGAGTGGAAGTGGCAATGGAGAAGGAGAGGAGAGGAGAGGAGAAAAGTGAAGGGAAAGGACTGAGCATTGTGGGGTTTGTGCACTGTGTGCATTGTGCTGTGAAGAAAATAATAAACATGTGTGTTTTGGACTTGGGTGTCCTGTGTCTATCTGCGATCCGGGTTGATCTTTAACACTGTATATAGGTTTGATGTTCAAACTAAACTGTACATTTGTTTTTTTATTTTTGAGCTAAAAAGATAAAAATCCACAGTCAGAGGTCAACTGCAATGGAAAAATGGAAGAACTGACCAGTAAAAGGTAAATAGACCTACAGGCACAGAGCTGAAATTATTTTCTTTGTTAATATGAAAATTTTTGCTTCTGTAATATGGAGATTAAAGTATAGTCATATGAAAAAGTTTGGGAACCCCTCTCAGCCTGCATAATAATTGACTCTACTTTCAACAAAAAAGATAACAGCGGTATGTCTTTCATTTCCTAGGAACATCTGAGCACTGGGGTGTTTTCCAAACAAAGATTTTTAGTCAAGCAGTATTTAGTTGTATGAAATTAAATCAAATGTGAAAAACTGGCTGTGCGAAAATTTGGGTACCCTTGAAATTTTGCTGATTTGAACGCGTGTAACTGCTCAATACTGATTACTTGCAACACCAAACTGGTTGGATTAGCTCGTTAAGCCTTGAACTTCATAGGCAGGTGTGTCTAATAATGAGAAAAGGTATTTAAGGTGGTCAGTTACAAGTTGTGCTTCCCTTTGACTCTCCTCTGAAGAGTGACAGCATGGGATCCTCAAAGCAACTCTCAGAAGATCTGAAAACAAAGATTGTTGAGTCTCCTGGTTTAGGTGACGGCTACAAAAAGCCATCTCAGAGGTTTAAACTGTCAGTTTCAACTGTAAGGAATGGAATCAGGAAATGGAAGGCCACAGGCACAGTTGCTGTTAAACCTCAGGTCTGGCAGGCCAAGAAAAATACAGGAGCGGCATATGTGCAGGATTGTGAGAATGGTTACAGACAACACACAGATCACCTCCAAAGACCTGCAAGAACATCTTGCTGCAGATGGTGTATTTGTACATCGTTCTACCATTCAGCGCAATTTGCACAAAAAACATCTGTAGGGCAGGGTGATGAGAAAGAAGCCCTTTCTGCACTCACACCACAAACAGAGTTGCTTGTTGTATACAAATGCTCATTTAGACAAGCCAGATTCATTTTGGAACAAAGTGCTTTGGACTGATGAGACAATAATTGAGTTATTTGGTCATAACAAAAAGCACTTTGCATGGCAGAAGAAGAACACCGCATTCCAAAAAAAACACACCTGCTACCTACTGTCAAATTTGGTGGAGGTTCCATCATGCTGTGGGGCTGTGTGGCTAGTCAGGGACTGGGGCCCTTGTTAAAGTCGAGGGTCGGATGAATTCAACCCAAGATCAACAAATTCTTCAGGATAATGTTCAAGCATCAGTTACAAAGTCGAAGTTACGCAGGGGTTGGATATTCCTGCAAGACAATAACCCAAAACACAGTTCGAAATCTACAAAGGTGTTCATGCAGAGGGAGAAGTACAATGTTCTGGAATGGCCGACAGCCCCCTGAGTTGAATATCATCGAAAATCTATGGGATGATTTGAAGCAGGCTGTCCATGCTCAGCAGCCATTAAATTTAACTGAACTGGAGAGATTTTGTATGGAAGAAAGGTCAAAAATACCTCCATCCAGAATCCAGACACTCATCAAAGGCTATAGGAGGCAACTAGAGGCTGTTATATTTGCAGAAGGAGGCTCAACTAAGTATTGATGTAATATCTCTGTTGGGGTGCCCAAATTTATGCACCTATCTAATTTTGTTATGATGCATATTTTCTGTTAATCCAATAAATCTAATGTCACTGCTGAAATACTACTGTTTCCATGAGGCATGTCATATATTAATAGGAAGATGCTACTTTGAAAGCTCAGCCAATGATAAACAAAAATCTGAAGAATTAAGAGGGGTTCCCAAACTTTTTCTGTCAATGGACAGGAAATGTATGTAAACGGAGTGAACGCATGTTTAGAATAAGAAATCTTTAGCTTGTTGCTGAAAACTTATTTCTATGAAATTTGGTTGCTGCTCAGTTACCTGAGTTTTATATTTTGTTTTAGGGAAGGGCTTTTTAATTTCATACATAATGTACAAAAGACTGCTTTGTAAATGTTCCTTTCCACCCCGTCCCCCCAAACCACAATTCTGGAATAATTAGCACTTTATGCCTGTTTCTCTGAGGTTCATTAGCTTTGTCTCTGCAAATATTCTCAGCTAAATAAAAGGGCTGGGGGAAGAAAATTGTTTTTAGATTTTGGCTTTAAAAAAATGGTTCTTGCCACTAGAGGTCACCAGATTATTTCTTTCCAAAGATGCATTTCTGAAAGTAAGTCTTTAGAGAAAAGCCAAGCAAAATGAAACCTTTTATTGGCTAACTAAAAAGATTTCAATATGCAAGCTTTCGAGGCAACTCAGTCCCCTTCTTCAGGCAAGATTAGCCAATAAAAGGTGTCATTTTGCTTGGCTTTTCTCTACGTTCATAATGGCTAACACGGTACAACACCCTAATACGAAAGTAAGTCTTGAAAGCATTAGGAAGAAAATGAACAACTCTGCTTCCCTAACCTATCCAATTTCATTTATTTTTCAAGCCCTTTGTGCATTTCAGAATACCTTTATACCCTTGGTGGCCTACTGGTTGTACTTCTATTGATATGAATGCTGGCGTCTATAGAATGATCTCTCAGTTTTTTTTAAGCACCTATCTGATGGCGCTGATGTCTGTCCTTTTGAAGAGAGTTGCCTGTTTTGCATCCTTTTACAACTCAAGTTCCTTCAAAACTGAAGAAATTCGTCAGAAAAATAAAACAGTTCTTATTTTAAACTATTTCAAGAGGTCAAACGGGTTTCCCAATTTGACAGTTCCAGTCATTGTGTTGTGCTTATTTAATACACTTGTACTGTAAGTAACTTGTCCTTTATGCTTATACCATGAATTCAAAAGAAGACCCTACACAATGTCCCACATCCACACTGGGTGGTTTCCAGCTCTACACCAGCGTGAATGAAGTACGTGAGCTACAATAAGTTGTCACACACGTGCGAGTAGGAGGATGCTGAGTGGGCTGAAAGAAGGTAATTCCACAGCAGGCCAAGGGGTGCCGGAAAGTGACGTCTTTGAAGAGAAATCAGGCAGGTTTTCCCGTATTTGGTCTGCAGAGAAAACAGAGGAAGGTTTAGTGCACCGCCACCCCCTGGCCTGCCGTGGAATTACCTTCTTTCGGTCCACTCGGCTTCCTCCTATTCGCACGCGTGTGACAACTTATTGTAGCTCACGTACTTCATTCACGCTGGTGTAGAGCTGGAAACCACCCAGTGTGGATGTGTGACAGTTTAATAATTTGTTTGTCCAGCTTTGTACATGTTACCCCTTAGCTTTTGTATAAGAACATTCTTATTCTTTGAGTTTGTTCTGCAGTGTAGTCAATTGTAAGTGACCTATGACCTTTGAATTTCACCTCCACTTTCTAATCTACTTATCCAATTCGGGGTCAGGTGCCTTATGTCATCTTTATTTAAAATATTCTATAGGACTTGTAAACTACTGTATGGCAAGAAAAAAGGAGTCCATTCCTTAATTCTGTTGTTGAATGAACTGATACCCCTGAGGATTTCTTGTTACTATGCCAGCATGACACTCTTCACTCATAATTTAGTTGTGGCAGTGTGTGACCCACTATTGGCCGACCCACCCCAAGATTCCACTCATCAGGGACTCTCATTCTGCATTGGTGATTGCTGTTGTTTTGTTTTTTTATTTCATTTTATTTTAAATAACTTGTGCTTGGCAAAATGTTATACATGTATAACTGCATCATTTCCTTTATTTAAACAATTCATGTTTACGCACCCTGATGTGGGTTGGAATGGAAATCCAAGAAATAAGATTTCATGTAATAATTTTGATTTAAAAAGAGCAAGAGTTCTGATATAGTGGAAAAACAGTGGGATGAAAGTGATAAACCTGTTAATTTAGCTAACTCGAAATAAAAAAATGTAAAAATCCAGAAACCTTTTTAATATTAAATCTGAGTAATCTTCTAACAAATACTGTAAGAGATAACTCCACCTAATAAATCCCCAATTGAAGCTACATTGGTTTTACTCGTAATAAACTGTACATGCAAAGAATTATATTCTTCAGCGATTTGCAGTCTTTACTAGACTCTCATTTTCCATACTTTCTTTTCTGTTTTTCTTTGATGTTTTGTACCACCGCCTGATCAAGGCACCGTGCAGCCACCTGTGATGCTTGGATGAAGGCAGGTGCCCGTGCTGTCCATAAGACGAATCCTCTGGGAAAAAGCTTGGAAACAGTGAGGAATGACTTAAGTGCATTAATGTTAGTTAGAATGCCCAGTGGGACCTAGCTGGTTTTTTAGCCTTAGAACCCTGTGTATTTTGTTGTGTTTTCTGTTGGAAGAAGTGAGGTGATGATTAGTGAGCAACAGTATGGTTTCTTGCCAAGAAAGAGCACCACAGATGTGATGGTTGCTCTGAGGATGTTGATGGAGAAGTATAGAGAAGGCCAGAAGGAGTTGCATTGCGTCTTTGTGGACCTGGAGAAAGCATATGACAGGGTGCCTCAAGAGGAGCTGTGGTATTGTATGAGGAAGTCGGGAGTGGCAGAGAAGTACATAAGAGATGTACAGGATATGTACGAGGGAAGTGTGACCGTGGTGAGGTCTGTGGTAGGAGTGACGGATGCATTCAAGGTAGAGGTGAGATTACATCAGGGATTGGCTCTGAGCCCTTTCTTATTTACAATGGTGACGGACATGTTGGCAGATGAGATTAGACAGGAGTCCTCGTGGACTATGATGTTTGCTAATGACATTGTGATCTGTAGCGATAGTAGGGAGCAGGTTGAGGAGACCCTGGAGAGGTGGAGATATGCTTTGGAGAGGAAAGGAATGAAGGTCAGTAGGAACAAGACAGAATACATGTGTGTAAATGAGAGGGAGGTCAGTGGAATGGTGAGGATGTAGGGAGTAGAGTTGGCGAAGGTGGATGAGTTTAAATACTTGGGATCAACAGTACAGAGTAATGGGATAGTGGAAGACAGGTGAAAAAGAGAGTGCAGGCAGGGTGGAATGGGTGTAGAAGAGTGTCAGGAGTGATTTGTGACAGACGAGTATCAGCAAGAGTGAAAGGGAAGATCTACAGGATGGTAGTGAGACCAGCTATGTTATATGGGCTGGAAACGGTGGCACTGACTAGAAAGCAGGAGACAAAGCTGGAGGTGGCAGAGTTAAAGATGCCAAGATTTGCACTGGGTGTGACGAGGATGGACAGGATTAGAAATGAGGACATTAGAGGGTCAGCTCAAGTTGGACGGTTGGGAGACAAAGTCAGAGAGGCGAGATTGCATTGGTTTGGACATGTGCAGAGGAGAGATGCTGGGTATATTGGGAGAACGATGCTAAGGATAGAGTTGCCAGGAAAGAGGAAAAGAGGAAGGCCTAAGAGAAGGTTTATGGATGTGGGGAGAGAGGACATGCAGTGTAACAGAACAAGATAGAGAGGACAGAAAGATATGGAAGAAGATGATCTGCTGTGGCAACCCCTAACGGAAGCAGCCAAAAGAAGAAGAAGACTATCATATTGTATATATGGACTCTACTCTTATACCAGTTAGGTATCTGTGTTATGTAAGCTTGTATTGTGTGTGTTTTTTTTTATTATTCATTAATCTTACCTAATTTAATTTGATTTTCTTTTGTTGTTACTGTTTCTTTGGTATCTTGTAAAGCACTTTCAGCTACATCTTGTGTATGAAAATGAGCTCTAGAAAAAAATGTGGTTGTATCAGAATGCAAAGTTAAAGGAACATAATTGCCTCCTGTATGGCTTTAGGTACTTCAGTGGCTGGCTGATCTGCTTGTGATTGTTTCATCTCTCTCTTTTGCCATGCAACTATAGCCAAGTGTTAGCAAAGGCAGTATGAAGTCTTTTAAACAAAAAGCCTGTTATTGTAATTAGAATAAATTCCTGGCGCCATGTGGTAGGAATAAAATTAAAAGTCAGCAAATATAGTGTTATGGGCCCCAGCTTTTTCCTACAACGTACCGATTGTATGAGACTGTCTGTAAAATATTTGGATTTTTTTTTAAATCGTGCTTGAGAACTTGCCAAAAAATCAGAATTGTCAGAAATACATTCTGATGCATTCGGATTGTCTTCAACAGTTCTGCTCTGTCTGCAGTCTTTCTTATGTTAAATTGCACATGTTTTACATGCCAGCTCGGGTTCTTGTCCTGTGTAATGTAAATAGTAGATTGTAAATGGTGGGCACTTGCTGTTCTGCCTACAGACTTCCATTGAGGCTAGAAAGGAGCCATACTATCTTGAGCTGCACAATCTTTACCAACTAATTCACTTTTGAAATAAAAGTACACATTGTTCAAGGCGACGTACAGGATGGAAGAAGTGGGCTTTTTTGCTATTGCATTGTCTTCAGTTGTAGAAGTCCAGAATCAAGAAGAGACTTTTTATATAACCCATAGGTTTTCATATCCACAGCAAAGGGAGGAGTATTTACAATAAAGGTTTATGAAAAACTAAATGTGTTAGCAGAACAGCAAAGACAGGATAAAATTAAAGTACTTAATTGTTTCTTTGTATTGCATACCTGTTTTAATTAAACTACTTAGCAGACCAGTATTGCCATGCTACAAATCAGTTCAATTTAGTCGACGTAAATCTGTTTTGTTGTTTATTATTTTTTTTTTTTAATTTGTATATCTTGCAGCACAAAGCATACAATTATACAACTCTAAATTATAAATCGAGCACATCTGTCTCGACTAAAACTCTCCAAAATGTTTCCAGGACATGATCCAACCTGCGAACGTTGCAACCAAGCCCCAGCCTCACTGGGTCACATGTTCTGGACCTGCACCAAATTAACATTATTCTGGACAAAAATTTTTAATTACCTCTCAGACAGCCTTGGACTCACAATCCCTCCTAACCCATTAACGGCTGTGTTTGGGGTTCTTCCAGAGGGGCTTAAAGTGGAGAAGGACAAACAAATTGTGATTGCATTCACTACACTCTTGGCACGCAGACTTATTCTGATAAACTGGAAAAACCCAAACTCTCCTCTTTTAAGTCAGTGGGAAACTGATGTGTTATACTATTTGAAATTGGAAAAAATCAAATACTCAGTTAGAGGATCCGTACAGACTTTTTTCAAAACATGGCAGGATCTAATCAGTAATATTTTAAAATAAGTTTATAAAGCACAGAGAATTTATTAATTTAGGTATTTTTACAAGCCTTAAATTTTACACCGTTTGGCTTGCTCTCTCTCTCAGGGGTGGGGATCGATCTGTTCTTAACATAATTCTTTTTTTTGTAAAAACTTGATTGCTATGTATTGATTGTAATAAAATTAATAAATAAAACAAAAAAAATAATTTGTATATCTTGCGTATTGAAAGATAGTATCAGGTGTGCACAAAGCATATTTTAATCAACTTTAGAGGAGTGCGGTGGGCTGGCACCCTGCCCGGGATTTGTTCCTGCCTTGTGCCCTGTGCTGGCTGGGATTGGCTGCAGCAGACCCCCGCGACCCTGTAGTTAGGATATAGCGGGTTGGACAATGACTGACTGACTGACTGAATTTAGAGGAGGGCATGGGAATCCCACCTGAACCCCCAAATTATTCCTGCCCCTGCACAGAACCTACCCTCATGCTGTCTGCAGCACCAAAACGTCAAACCTGTACCTTAATGTGTTAAGTTGGGTCCCATGGAAATGCATGCCTTTAATCTGGTCCCCCACAATGTCCATCTTACTTTTCTTGGCATTTTAATGCATATGTGGGTTTATCACCCCGAATAAATGTGTTGAAGCATAGAAAAAAACACAATTTTACTTCAACACATTTTCCAAGACTTTAATTCAGTCAACTTAATAATTAAACTGATTAAATTTGCATTTTACTTGCCTAACAATGCAATTCCTTTCTGTCAATTTAGCGTTAACAAAATCTAACTTGCTGTCTAATTATAGCTATTTCGTGGTCCCTAATTAAAATTAATAATGTTGAATTTTCCATTGAAAGTTGCAGGAATTCTGTGGCAGAAAGTCTGGTTTGCAGCAAAAAAAAAAGCTTTTAAACTGTTGTAAGCTTCAGTTTTTTTTACAGACCATTCAATCCCATTTCAGGATTGGGGGGTGAGGGCACATACTGTACCTTATCCCGGTACTGACTGCTGTGGACCTCAACCAACACCGGAATAGACACCAGGAAACTGCCCAGCAGGTTTGTACACATCTTTTCCATTACAGCAGCCAGGTTAGGACACCAATTAATCTAAGCATAAACACTGGCCTCTATCAAATTAGGGTTTGATTTTCACACAAACAGTCATGCACTGCTAATTTTAGCAGGTGTCATTTGTTTTGTTGCTTGTTTTCATGTTGTACAAAGCAGTCAAGTCATGTAATCCTAATTGCTTCTTTGAGAAACAGGAGTTCATTCTACTTTGGTATCCATAGATTCTTTTCCAGTAAGTGTAGAATTGAATGCATTCAGAACAGTTTCTCCTTCAAAATTAGGCACAAAATGCTTTAAGGAGGCCATCAGTTCATTCATCCATCTAATTTTGTAGCATGCTTTTCAAATTCAGGGCTGTGAGAAGACATTGTTTATCCTGGCAGCACTAAGTACAAGGCAAGAATCTACCATGGACAGAGTGCCAGTCGATCGGTCATACTGGGCCAGAGTTAAGTGACAGAATGAAGATGGATTGAAGCTCACATTGCTCAAAGAAACGGTCATTGGATGATTTTTTTTTTTTTAATTTGAGTTGTTTGGTTTGTGATGTATGTTATGAACTAAAATAATGAGTGCTTAGCTTGCAGATTAATGAGAAATGGTGGCTTAGATGATTTCATCTTTCCTTCAAACATTTCTGGCAACATCTAAAGCTCACACTTCACTGATGCCTCTGTATCATGTTAAGATGCCAGGAGAATTGGACAAGGAACTCAGACTTCCTTAGACCAACGTTCACAATCAGTTGATTAAGTTACGGTAATAACATTAATCCACCCAGTTCATGGTTGCAGTGACCTGGTGATAAGCTAGGAGTATCTGGTGGGGCTCCTCCCTAAAACCTGATTTTATTATGGTGGGCTTTTCTCCTATAACTCTGGACTAGACAAGTGGGTTAAATAAGGTTGTGCATTTTATTTTTTCACCATAATTTTGATATGAAGAAATCCTGTGCTTATAGTGAAGGCTAGGGTGTGCCAGTAAGCCACAAACACATAAGACCATCCTGGGTACAAATAAAAGGGTGTTTTATTACAAGAGTACCTTCTAAATGCAAGCACAGAACCAGTTTTCTCTTCTCTTTCAGTTACTACCCTCTGTCTACTGCACTGCTCTCCTCCAGTCGAGTGTTGACTTCCTGCCTCCCAGCTCCAACTCACTTGGACAAGACAGCATGGCCCCCTTTATTGAGAAGCCGGGAGTACTTCCAGTGCCAGGGTTTTTGCATGTTTGAAATACTTCTGGGTCATGTGAAAGTTCCCAGTAACAGGGAGTGTATCTCCCTGCAACTCCCTCCCCCAGCAGGGCTGTGTAACCAGACTAAAATTCCCAGCTTTGCCTGCTGGTGTCAGAATGGGCACCGGTATCCAGGGCTGCTGCCACCTAGCATCCTGGGAGAACAAACATTCCCTTTCATCCTGGCCAGGGAAAGTCCTACAAACATGTCCAGTTGGGACACCTGTCCATCTGTCTAGGGCAGGGGTAGTCAATTATAATTTAAGGAGGTCCGGATAGAGAAAATTTCCTCATGTACAGGTCTGCAGCATCATCATATTTAAGTTACATTATAATTTTTACATTACAATTAATTTATATATTTTGAAGTAGCATTGCCATTGCATCAACAACTGCACTGTGTGAAGTCAATGACTCAAATGAAACAAAGAAAGTTCAATGCCATTTCAACAATATTTGATGAGGGCTAGATACAATAAAATAAGAAAAAATAAATCACAGTAAAAGTAAGTAAAAGCAAGGTAACTTTGACATTCAACTGAGAATTATAAATAATAAATACTTTTATAATAATAATAAGTTTTAACGTTTCAACAAAAAAAAAAAAGACTTGGCCTCATATAAAAATAAAATATATAAGAGTTTTTAATATGTGCACAACTGAATAGGCATAACCAGTTTCACAGTAAATCTGATCTTCCCCTCCTCCTTTCCCTCGTATCCCACTGCCTACTTTCTCTTGTTCAGTGAGAGAAGTGAGCTCTTGCTTGATCTGCCAGGATTTAAAATCTGGGCTGGAATTGCGTTAGTGCCACCCTCATGCATGTGTGAAGATTATCATCACTGAATGTTTTTTTGTGATGTCCCAAAATGCATGCATCTCTGAGGGAAGACTCGTTAGCGAGTTGTTGGCCAGTAAATGAATGTGTTAAAATCCTCGTTGACCGAACGTTAGTTGGCTTTAAGATCGCTTGTTTTCTGTAGCCTAACTGGCGAATTTAGTGGGTAACGTTTCTCAAATGTAATTTTGTGCTTAGTTTCATAGTGGTGTTTCACATTCCTGCTTTAACCACTGCCACCGTCTCAGAGCAGATGAAACACAGTGGTTTCAAGCTTCCTATGGGAAGTATGAACATAAACGCCTCGGTCCATTCCGGATTAAAAGCCTGGTTTTCAGTGTCAAGCTTCAGCTGTTTAGCAAAAGCCATGGCACATTGACTATTTTGTCACTTTTCTCTCTCTTGTCTTCTCACTCCTGTATATTTTTCTTTCCATGTCACTGCCACTGCCACAAGAGTGCCAGCTGTTTTCACTCAGAATGCAGGTGTCCTGCTCCTCTATTCAGTGAAGGCCCGTCCTACTCTGCCTGTGATTGGCTGACATTCTTGCCTTCACTTTGACCAATATCAGTCTTCATGCTTAAACTCAACCAACTCGATCCCACAAAGGCAAGAAGTATTGGCCAATCAGAGACACGTAGAGGTCCCTTTTACTGAGTAGTGGTGTAGAAACATTTTCAGAAAAGAGACGCCGGTAAAAATGTAATCTCCACCAAAACTAAATAAAACTCAATGATATGTCTGGGTCCAGACCCGGACCGCAGTCCGCCTATTAGTGACCTGTGGTCTAGGGCTTCTCGTCCGGGTAAGGCATCTTCTTCTCCTTTGGTTGGGATATCCATCCATCTACCTGGGGAGTCCCATTTGGGTATGTCACCTTTCTCTTGTTCTTTGATGGGATGCCTGTCCATCCACTTGGGGCCTCCCTCCCTTCTTCTGGTTGGGATGCCCGTCCATCTTGTGTGGCACTTACATTATTTAGTACTCTACTTTTGTAGTGAACACAAGAGTTTGGCACACTGGTTTTCTTCCCATTTTGGCTTCTGAGCACAAAGTTTATTTCCACTTCATACCTTATACCTGTCCCTTGCCTATGCACATTTACAACAAAAATAAACCTGCCCAACAATGATTTCAAACCCTACAAAGACCAGATAATTTGAGCACTTTTAAGTTTAGCAGTGGATAAAGGGCAATATTCTTATAGGTATGAAATTCACCTTTTGGAAAAGCCCAAAGACTAGTTCTAGAATTGTATAAAGTCTGCTTAAACGTGTTTATGTCTAAAATGACCAACCTGTAGCCTCCTTAGTGTTTACCCTCAGAAGAAAATGAGTCAGAAATTAAATTTTATTCAACAACAAAAAATGTTGTGTAACAAACATGTAAATACCAAAAGATGAACATAAATACAGCAATACAGTATTACTGTAGATTTAGTACTGTGGACGCTGGCCCAGACACAGACAGACGGACATCGTTGTTACACCCAACACACTTTTTATTTTACAAATATTTACAATTTACCGTGCACTCTCAAACCCCAGTGCCTCCAGCACCGATTCCCCCAATGTCCAGGCCTCACAGTCCTTGTGCCTTTCTCCTTGCCGCCTCTAGTCCTCCCTCCAGCTCTGACTTCTGCCCCTGACTGCCCCTTAAATAGGAACCCGGATGGCTCCAGCTGCTTCCCGGCATTCCCCTGTAGCCACGCCGCTGTGTGGCGGAAGTGCTGGGCTCCCGGGATATTCAGGCACTGGGGCGCCGCCTGGCAGTGGCCACGGGTCCCTACAGGGCTGGGCTTCCAAGCCCTTTACCTGAGGCCCCCAACATAACCAGGACGGACGCCCCCTCGCGGTCTGGAGGAGGCACAAGCCCTCCTCCGGTCCTCCTGGGCGTCCCGGCCAGGCTCCAGCCCCGGCCGGGGACCACAGTACATATCCTTCATGTGATATGTTTTGAAACAGTCACCAATGCATAGTCCAGTGTTTGCAATTGAGACAACGGAAGTGTGTTTCTTTGAGCGCTTTTCTTGTAACTTTTCTGTTTCTTGAGCCTGAAAGTGTAGAATGTCAGTACCTGATTCACACAACCGTGTGCCCCTTGTTTTATTTTAGGCTACCACATTTCCTCTGATGTGAATGACATTTGTTTCATTGTGAACAGTACATAATGGGCTAACTTCTTTCTTTTTCTTCCACTTGATTGATTTAATTTTGCTGCATACCTTTTTGCATCACAGTGAACCGTCTCTATAACTCCATACTGCCACAACGCAGCAAAATTCATCAGGTGTATTGTGATGGTTCAGTTGTACAGTGCCGTATGTATCAATTTCACTATCACTGTGAACGCCTGATGACCGATTCTCATTGTCATCACTATCGCTTGAATCAACTAATGGTTCAGATACAGATTGTTCTAAGATTGGTTTTACAGCTTTTTGTTTCTACTCCATTGTGTGTTTTGGCTGAAGGCTCCACCCAGCTCACGAACATCGAGTTGGTATATATAGCTTGGCAAAATGTAAAGAAATATTCATGATGATTTTGGTGACAACAGTCTACTCCTGAATGTCAGCAAGACAAAGGACCCGATTATGGACTTTGGGAGAAAACAGCAGAGACACTACAACCCTCTCAATATTAATGGCCTCAAGTTAAGAGGGTGATCCATTTCAAATACATGGGTATCCACATCACAGAGGACCTAATCTGGCCTAAACTTTGATAAAGAAAACACAACAACATCTTTACCACCTCAGATGGATAGATTACATGTTTTGTTTATTCCTTGTTCTTTTTGTAATGGATAATTTCATTATTATTTTTTATCTTTGAGCAATGTTTTCATTAGATAGTTTTGATGAGACTAAACGATATCATTCATTTTTTTTAATCTGACAATATAACATCAAGATTTCAAGGTTCTTAAAACACTACCTTGAACTACTTCTCAAGTGATTTTGTCTTTGTGAGCTTTATTATAAATCCTCTATGTGCAAAACCATATTCTAACACATGTCAAAGTCAATCTCAATGTGCCTGTGTGTCCTCATATGAATTTCTTATCTGTCACATCTTCTTTTAGTGTCTGTTTTCTATTTGAAGTCTGCAACTGAAAAATATGAGAAAAATAATGTAGTGTGAGGGGGCCTCATGTATAAGGCTGTGTGTAGAATTCACACTATAACATGGCGTATACAGTGCATCTGGAAAGTATTCACAGCGCATCACTTTTTCCACATTTTGTTATGTTGCAGCCTTATTCCGAAATGGATTAAATTCATTTTTTTTTCCTCAGAATTCTACACACAGCATCCCATAATGACAACATGAAAAAAGTTTATTTGAGGATTTTACAAATTTATTAAAAATAAAAAAACTGAGAAATCACATGTACATAAGTATTCACAGCCTTTGCTCAATACTTTGTTGATGCACCTTTGGCAGCAATTACAGCCTCAAGTCTTTTTGAATATGATGCCACAAGCTTGGCACACCTATCCTTGGCCAGTTTCGCCCATTCCTCTTTGCAGCACCTCTCAAGCTCAATCAGGTTGGATAGGAAGAATTGGTGCACAGCCATTTTAAGATCTCTCCAGAGATGTTCAATCGGATTCAAGTCTGGGCTCTGGCTGGGCCACTCAAGGACATTCACAGAGTTGTCCTGAAGCCACTCCTTTGATATCTTGGCTGTGTGCTTAGGGTTGTTATCCAGCTGAAGGATGAACCGTTGCCCCAGTCTGAGGTCAAGAGCGCTCTGGAGCAGGTTTTCAACCAGAATGTCTCTGTACATTGCTGCAGTCATCTTTCCCTTTATCCTGACTAGTCTCTCAGTTCCTGCCACTGAAAAACATCCCCACAGCATGATGCTGCCATCACCATGCTTCACTGTAGGGATGGTATTGGCCTGGTGATGAGCGGTGCCTTGTTTCCTCCAAACGTGACACCTGGCATTTACACCAAAGAGGTCAATCTTTGTCTCATCAGACCAGAGAATTTTGTTTCTCATGGTCAGAGTCCTTCAGGTGCCTTTTGGCAAACGCCAGGCGGGCTGCCATGTGCCTTTTACTAAGGAGTGGCTTCCGTCTTTGCCACTCTACCATACAGGCCTGATTGGTGGATTGCTGCAGAGATGGTTGTCCTTCTGGAAGGTTCTCCTCTCTCCACAGAGGACCTCTGGAGCTCTGACAGAGTGACCATCAGGTTCTTGGTCACCTCCCTGACTAAGGCCCTTCTCCTTCGATCGCTCAGTTTAGATGGCCGGCCAGCTCTAGGAATAGTCCTGGTGGTTTCGAACTTCTTCCACTTATGGATGATGGAGGCCACTGTGCTCATTGGGACCTTCAAAGCAGCAGAATTTTTTCTGTAACCTTCCCCAGATTTTTTCCTCGAGACAATCCTGTCTCGGAGGTCTACAGACAATTCCTTTGACTTCATGCTTGGTTTGTGCTCTGACATGAACTGTCAACCGTGGGACCTTCTAGAGAAAGGTGTGTGCCTTTCCAAATCATGTCCAATCAACTGAATTTACCACAGGTGGACTCCAATTAAGCTGCAGAAACATCTCAAGGATGATCGGGGGGAACAGGATGCACCTGAGCTCAATTTGGAGCTTAATGGGAAAGGCTGTGAATACTTATGTACATGTGCTTTCTCATTTTTTTTATTTTTAATAAATTTGCAAAAACCTCAAGTAAACTTTTTTCACGTTGTCATTATGGGGTGTTGTGTGTAGAATTCTGATGAAAAAAAATGAATTTAATCCATTTTGGAATAAGGCTGTAACATAACAAAATGTGGAAAAAGTGATGCGCTGTGAATACTTTCCGGATGCACTGTATACAAAATGAAATGTGGATCTGCACAAAAATCCAGATACATAAAACTGTACCTATGCCAAGTTCCACATACTTCCCCTTTATAAACCCAAGTGAATGCGAAATTTAACGGACATGCACAAGCCTACAATCCCACCCTGACTCCTCCCAGAATTGTATATATTTGAATATGCTAATCAATATAAATAGAAAATTCCGTTTAGTGCTTCGTTAAAAGACAATGTCAAAAGCATGGGCAGGGGGGAAATGTCAGCAAATCTGAAGTGAAGGCAAGGAAAAACATACTATTTGTTAGCTTAAGCAGTGGTATAAGCAACAAATGAAAGTTGTTGGAGTGATACAGAGTGGTGGAGACGCCCAAAAATTCAAGTTGAGAAAGTCGCACAGTACCCGAAATAAAAGTGGTCGATGTTAAAGTCAACATGAAAGGGTGAGTTGCAGCCCACTGTCTGTTTATTCTGTTTCAGGCAATGTGCTGACCCTCGTGTCGAGGATATGAATCCACGTGGTGATGGTGCTGCTGTGGTGAGCACATGTTTTGTGGGCTAGCTGCACACACACCTCTGCTTCGGAAACCGCTGGGTGACCATCTGCCTGTGTGCTGATGAACGCTGTTCTAGAGTCATAAAATGCAATAGTTGATGCTGTATGTTTTGAGGCCAATGTACTAAGGAATATAAGGGCTTACTATGTGATATTGACCACAAATTAATTAAAGTGGTTAAAAAATAAATGCTGCATATGATTACCTGATTTTACATTCCATTAATTACATTCAAACAAAGTTGTAATGCTGTCCGATTTGGTGCATCAGGGTAAGGTTCATCATGCCGCATCTCTTCAGGTACAATTCCTCAAAGTCTCCCTTTGTAAAGCTGACGCCAGTTCAGCACACATCTCCAAGAGGATAGCTCTTGGGAATCAAAATCAAAGTCAGTCATCATCATCTACAATTGTGCACTCTCTTCTAATTCTTTCATTTCTTCTAACAACGCTAAAGCAGCTATGGTATTTGGAACAGTTTGGCCATTCTTTTCACCATTATATTGTTACAGAATGGTTACAATCAAGTGTATCAAATTTGTAAACGGCATGCAATTAATCTCTGTATATTTGACTAATCCCACGTCATGGATGCGAATATGGAAAAGAAAGGAATAGACACAAACTGTGGCACTGCTTTGATGTTGGGTGGGTGCCGCCAGTTTTGAAAACAGAGCAGAAATGTGCGTACGCACAGTCTGAGGCTGCTGTGAAAATATGAGTGGTTTCACCCTAATTTTAGCTTTTAAACATCTCGAAGTGAGCATAGAAATGGGTGTATGCAACAGTTTTATACATGAGGCCCAGGGCACTTAGAGCAGTGGGAGAAAGGTTGAATGCAGTGTGGGTCGCTTTCATTGCCTTTCTCATTTGGTCACTTTCTTTATTTCCCACAGCTTGTGGTCTGACCACATAGACCATAAAGAAAAGTGGCCCATTGAGAATTGCCCAGTATTCTGCAGTAAATCCAGTATCTTTCTTAAATATGGATATACAACTATCACACTGTACTTCATATGTGCCCCACAAGTTTGTTATGTAGCTTAAACAGTAAGTCTCACTTGGGGATGGAGGAATGTGCAGTAATCACAGGCTGGTAGTTGAGAACAAATACAGGTTGGTTTCTTAAACTTTTTAAAACATTTATTTTAAAGTCGATTTTGCTTAAAAATGTTGGCTCCACGGTTTCTGAACAAAAGCGTGACCAATTGGCTATCAGTCATCACTCCTTCTTGCAGCATAGTATTACAAACATCATTACTACCATGAACTATAGAAATAATTGCGAAAAAATTAACCATGCATGATACAAATGGGTGTGAGAATGCACCACTCAATAGAACTAGTGTCTTGAATTTTGAATCATGCATCCAGCCATTTCCTGTGCATAATCTGCACATTCTTCCCTTGTCTGTGCCCAGATATCCAGTTGTCTTTCATCATGGAGGAATGGTCATCACCTTAAATGTATCCATTTATAGTCAAATATCTTATACTTGCTCTCTGATTCTCCATCCAGGGTGATGCTTGAAGACATTATTTGAGGAAGATGTCACCCTTTCACCATCAGTCACGGTCAGGAATCTTGGTGTGACTCTGGACTCCTTACCTTCATTCTTTGAACACACATCTTCAATGACCATCCTGTCAATTTATTTTCTTTATAATATTCAGGGGATTCAACCCTTCCTCATAAACTAGGCCAAGAAACTCCTTGTTCAGGCACTGGTTCTCTCTTGGATGGACTATTGCAACTCCCTCCTGGCAGGACTTCCTTCATCTGCAATCAGACCTTTCATACTCCTTGAGAATGCAGCTTCTCTTCTCGAGTGGTGTTCTGTTCCTTATTTCACTCCTACTACTCCTGTGCTTCAGTTTCTCCTTTGGTTTCGTGTTGCTTCAATGATCCAGTTCAAAACTGTTGTCTTGACCTACAGTTCTCTGAATGGTTCTGCTCCTCAATATCTCAAATCCTTGGTCTTTCCTTATGTTCTCTCAAGATGTCTCCAATCTGCCTCAGCCTGTCTGTTGACCTTCCATCCTCTTGCCAAGCATGCCAAGCCTGGACAATGTTTATGCATTCTTGCTCCAAAGCTGTGGAATGATTTCCTATTATCTATTCAAGCAACACCCAATTTATTTGTGTTTAGGTGCCTTTTGAAAATGCACCTTTTTATTAAATATTTTTCAACTGCTTAGTTTCTCTTGTACAGGATAGCTGCTGTTTCACAGACAAAGAGTTAACAGATATGGATTTGTTAAGTATTCTAGCTTCAGATATAATTATATAGTTGTTCTAATTCTCTTGTGCTCACTTTTTGTCTTGTTCTCTGTTGCATTTGATGCTTTGACCTTCATTCTTTTATGTTTTTAACTTGCTTTGTAAGTTGCCTGGGATGAAGGTGTCTGCTAAAAGAATAATAATTATGAATAGATTACATTTTGGTTAGGTTTAAAATATACTGCTCATAAATATCAAAGGAATACTTTTCAATCCACGTATAGCATCAGCTCAATGAAACTTTTGGGCTATTGATCTGGTCAGTTAAGTAGCAGAGGGGGTTGTTAATCAGTTTCAGCTGCTTTGGTGTTAATGAAATTAACAACAGATGCACTAGAGGGGCAACAATGCGATGACCCCCAAAACAGGAATGGTTTAACAGGTGGAGGCCACTGACATTTTTCCTTCCTTATCTTTCCTGACTATTTTCTAACTAGTTTTGCATTTGGCTACGATCAGTGTCACTACTGGTAGCATGAGGTGATTCCTGGACCCTACAGAGGTTGCACAGCTAGTCCTACTTCTCCAGGATGGCAGGTACATCAATATGTGCCATTGCCAGAAGGTTTGATGTGTCTCCCAGCACAGTTTCAAGGGCATGGTGGAGATTACAGGAGATAGGACTAGGAGAGTTGGACAGGGCCATAGAAGGTCCTTAACCCATCAGCAGGACCAGTATCTGCCCCTTTGGGCAAGGAGGAACAGGATAAGCACTGTCAGAAACCACAAAATGACCTCCAGCAGACCACTGGTGTGAATGTCTCTGACCAAACAATCAGAAACAGACTTCATGAGGGTGGTGTGAGGGCCCGACGTCCTCTAGTGTGCCCTGTGCCCTGTGCTCACTGCCCGGCACCATGGAGCTCGATTGGCATTTGCCATAGAATAAAAGAGTTGATAGGTCTACCACTGGCGCCCACTGCACATGTGACCGACATAAAAAGAGGTCTAAAGAAGCCGTCGTTATACTGCCTGTAACATCATTCAGCATGATCGGTTTGGTGGTGGGTCAGTGATGGTCTGGGGAGGCATATCCATGGAGGGATGCACAGACCTCTACAGGGTAGACAACAGCACCTTGACTGCCATTAGGTATTGGGATGAAATCCTTGGACCCATTGTCAGCCCCTATGCTGGTGCAGTGGGTCCTGGGTTCCTCCTGTTGCACGACAATGCCCAGCCTCGTATGGCAAAAGTATGCAGGCAGTTCCTGTAGGATGAAGTAATTGATACCATTGATTGGCCCCCACACTCACTCGCCTGACCTAAATCCAATACAACACCTCTGGGTGTGACATTATGTTTTGGTCCAAACGACGCCGCCAGGTTGCATCTCAGACTGTCCAGGAGCTCAGTGACGCCCTGGTCCAGATCTGGGAGAAGATCCCCAAGTACACAATTCGTCATCTCATTAGGAGCATGCCCCGACGTTGTCAGGCATGCATACAAGCATGTGGGAGCTGTAGAAACTACTGAGTATGATTTGGAGTTGCTACAATTAAATTTTGGCAAAATGGAGTTTAGTGGCTGTTAATTGTAAGGTGTTAATCTTCATTGTTGATATTCTTTTTCTTTATTAACCCGATTGGCGTTTTGTAATGTTTTCTGTTTAGTTTGGGTAGAGTCAATCCAATTGTCCATGCATGGGGCAGGATAGGTTGCAGCATTAACTTGACCTTCTTTAAAGGTGCTGCATGTGGCTGTAGAGGGACATTTGTGTGTGGTGGGTTTTTATTTTTTTTTTTGTTTCTTTGAAAAGTGAAGGGAGAGAAACTGTGGCAGACACAAAACACTAAGAGTTCAGCAAAGGTACAGCTGGCTGAGAAATAGGAGCCGATTGAAGTTCCCATTAGTCAATAAGTACTGTTGAACATTTTGGTGAGGATGAGCATATGTTTGTGTAAAGTTTGTGTCAGAGCCCAGAGTTTAATTACTTTTAAGGCAGTTTTATATGTGCAGTTTGCAAACAAGCAAGAGCCTTGTGATGGGTTTTTTGTTTGTGTATTTTTTTTTCTTTAAACTATTTTTCACTGTAAATATATAATTGCATCCTGAACTCTGAGGTCATTTTTAAAATCATTGTGTGAAATCAACCTGCTCATGAACTACTAGCGGGTCATCTACTGGCAGGTGCTTTGTGACCAAAACATTTCAAAAGGCAATCAAAAAAAAATCAAACAGGTAAAAGACAGCCATACAGAAATATTTCATCTTCTGAAGCCAACTTGGATGGATTGCGGCAATTGCAGAATTAAATTGTTATAAAAAGTTATAGAATGAAATATTAACTACAGCCAGCATGTGTAGTACAAAGAAGATTTAACACTGCCATCCATGCCATAAGATTTGCTGTAAGGTATGATGGAAAAATTGTAGAAAAGGATAGAACTATTAAAAGGTTCCAGAGTTTGAAGCCCTGGGGTCAATGAGATAGAACTTGCATGGGATCAGTTGGGTGCCATCAGAGTGTAGTGTATGTGAAAGGTAAGGTTTTGTTGGTCAGCATCCCAACAAAAGCTGGACCATTTCTTCATCTCCATGTTTACAGTCTTTAGGGATGAATGGAAATGAAAGACTTTATTACCATCCCAGAGTGCTAGGCTTGTATCTTTCCGGCCCTCTGGCCCTTTCTTTAACATAAGTGATAACTGCTCCTTTTGAGGATGGAATAAAAGACTGTGCCTGGTAAGGTCCTTGGCCGTAACAGTGGACTGCTTTATTTTGGAGATGTTGGCAATCGTTCTGAAAATTCTCTTCCTACTACCTAACCATTCATGCTCTTTATGTGCAAGATTGCAGTGACATAATCATCTTATGGTATTATGTTTTCAAGTGGCTTCTGTATGATACAATCTTTTATCTAATGACATGTTTTAACAGGGCGGCATGGTGGCGCAGTGGGTAGCGCTGCTGCCTCGCAGTTAGGAGACCCAGGTTCGCTTCCCAGGTCCTCCCTGCGTGGAGTTTGCATGTTCTTCCCCGTGTCTGTGTGGGTTTCCTCTCACAGTCCAAAGACATGCAGGTTAGGTGGATTGGCAATTCTAAATTTTCCCTAGTGTGTGTGTGTGCCCTGCGGTGGACTGGTACCCTGCCCGGGATTTGTTTCCTGCCTTGTGTTGGCTGGGATTGGCTCCAGCAGACCCCTGTGACCCTGAAGTTAGGATATAGCGGGTTGGATGATGGATGGATATTTTAACACAGGGTGAGAAGGATCTGGGCCTGCCCTAGTAGTATTGGGCCTGCACTGGGCAGCAGTTCATTGCAAGGGACCCTGCCATATACATTCATATACCAAGCCAGTTTCCAGTCTGCAGAGATCATGAGTTTCTTGTCTTTGAGATATGAGCAAAGACCCAGGTACCTTAAGTAAAACACGGGGAGAACAAGCAAGCTAAACACAGGGAGGAAATTGACCATGGATTGATGCATTGCTCTAGTTCTGTGAAGCAGCGGTGCTAACCACTGTGCTGCCCAAGTCCAGCTGAATTTACATTTATTCTTCTGCTTGTACCAGAACTTCAGTTTCTCTGAAAGCTGAAACGTCTGGTGTGATGTTCTTTAGTGGGCAGAAGATTTTGTGTGATTATTGGAAACTGTCATGTTTTAGCTGGTAGTTTTGTAGATCAATCCACAAAGTCAAAATCATAATCATTCTGTTCCATGAAATATTTACTTTTGAAGAAAATCAAATGCATGAAAAAATGTATGAAGCTTGGGGGGTCCTTTGTGTGTTTAATCAAAGAAAGAAGGATTGTAATAAAACTCAAGAACGTAGGGTATGGACACACATGTAGTATGTGATTCAGCATCATGCTTGGTACGGACTACGTGATATTGTACTGACCTTTGATTACGCCAAGGAGTTTAGTAACAAATAGAATGTATAATTAATTGAAAAAGATGTGCATCCTCCTGCATGATCCATATTTGATTATGTGGTAACAAATGGCACTTCGATCCAAGCCTTGTGGACAGATTGCAGCCAAGTAAAGGACATTTCAGTGAGTCATAGATTGATTAATGACAAAAATGGTGTAAGCAAGAAAGTTGCCTTTATTATTCTTATGAATATGAGTGAGTGCAGATCTATGTATGAGTGTGCACTGTCACGGGATGGACTGGCCGCCTTTCTAATGTTGGTTTCTGCCCCACACTTGATAAGCTGTAACCCTCTGTGGTCCTCAAGTAGATTTAGATGGTTTAACTCTAAATGTCAAAATCTGCATTCAAGTCAAGTCTTGCATTCATCGACAAGGATGCTCACACCTTATGACTGCTGTGGAATTTCTGCAGTATTATGTGGAGGGCCTATAAAAAGAATTCACCCCCTTGGAAGGTTTCACATTAATGTTATACAAAATTGTAGCACAGTGGATTTCATTTGACGTTTTTGACATGGATCAACTTATAAAGACTCTCTAATGTCAAAACGGAAAGACACTACTGCAAATGTGTCTAAATGAATTACAAATACAAAACTCCAAATTGAATTTGTATGTATTCACCCCCTTCAAGTCAGTATTAGGTAGAGGTACCTTTGGCAGCCATGACAGCCTTACGTCTGAATGCACATGTGATTTTTTCATGTATGGAAACTGCACTTTTATCCCATTCTTTGTAAAACCACTTAAGCTTTGTCAGGTTGCATGAGGATCAAGTCCAGCCACAAATTTCATTATGATTCAATGTCATATAAGAATAAAATGTGATTTTCCAAAGCAATGAATACTTTTCATAGGAACGGTATTTGTGGTTTTGTACCTTTTTGCCTTCACTTGACTACATGTTGCCCTTAGTTCAAGTTATGTTTCTGGTGATTACCTACTTTTACCTGCCAGTCACACTCCACATCAACAACTGTCCAGTGCAGACAGTTGACAGCTTCAGGTCCCTGGGTGTCTACAACACTGACTGTCTGTCGTCTGTACACACCACCTGCATACTTAAAAAGGATCAGAAAAGGCACTTTTTTTCCTGTGGAGGCTATAGATGTTTTGGGAGGGGAACCAGAACACTTGTGCTTACCACAGCAGAACAGGTCATACACCTGAAGGTAAGCATATTGGGGTCCAGCAAGCACTTGGATGGGAGACCATCTAGGAAAAGCTGGGGTTTGCTGCTGGAAGAGGTGTTGATGTGACCAGCAGGGGGTGCTTACCCTGAGGTCTGAATGTGGATCCCAATGCCCCAGTGTAGTGAGGGGGACTCTGTGCTGTAAACATGATGCCGTCCTTCGCATGAGACGTAAAACTGAGGTCCTGACTCTCTGTGGTTATAAAAGATCCCAGGGCATCCTATGTAAAGATCAGGGTGTATCTCAATGTACAGGGTAAATTGCCCATCACGGCCTAGTCATTCTGACTCCCTAATCATCCCCTGTCTCTAAATGGCTATCCCTCTCACCACTTCACAACCTAATAGCTCATGTGGTGAGCATACTGACGCAAACATGGCTTCCATTACATCATCCAGATGGATGCTACACGTTAGTGGTGGTTAAAGTGGCTCCACACCCACTATGTAAAGTGCTTTTAGTGAGAAAAGCACTAAATAAACATAAAGAATTATTACTAGTGAACATTCACATTTGCACTACTAAACATGTCCTGACCAAATGCATCACAGTGTAGTTTGGTAACCTCTGTTACTAGGTTCACAGACTCCATCAAAGTTCTGTGCATACATTGGGGTTGCCCTTCACATAGCTTCATACCATTATTTCAGCCAGATGTCTGAAGAGAACTGCATTCATCATCTTTGATGACAGCCACCCAGCTCATCCGCTGTTTTCATTTCTGCGTTCTAGCAAGTGATATTAGAGCCTCACCATTCGCTCCTCCTGCTTCAATAACAGCTTCTTTCCCCAAGCCATCATGTCAATGAAATCTGGGTAACCTGGCCCTTCCTACCCTGCACTATGTACTGTACCCACCTGCTGGTTTATGTGTAATTGTACTGTACTCTTATTCACTTTATACATTTATTTATGCTCTTTACAGTGATACCTCCTCGATTGCGGGGGTTGCGTTCCAGAACCTCCCGCGAAAGGTGAAAATCTGCAAAGTAAAAACCATATGTTTATATGGTTATTTTTATATATTTTAAGCCTTTATAAAGTCTCCCACACTCTTATAAACATTTCCCGCACAGTTATACAGCATAAACCCTTTATATTCTCTTAGATATTAGGTAAGATTCGCTGGAATGATGTATGTAAACACACTGTTTATATACTACGCACAAACATACGTATTGAATATCATTGAGGAGTTTTATTTAATACGTAATACAGTTTTATTTCACATTGTTATGAATTAGGTAATATAAAAATAAATGAAAAATCTACAACATGTCAATATAAATAAAACCTAAATGTTATTTTAAACATATCGAGCATCTCCGATATCACATATGTTACAGCCATTACGATAGACAGGCCACCAGCAATAAATGCATACAATGCAAGAAAAAATTGTATAAAATGTGTGTACAGTTACACTAAACGTACATACATTTACTAAGTACGTAGAAAGTTAGTTATGGGTACTCACCAACAATGACACGATGATTTGTCCAATAATGATGAGACAAATGTTACTACACAACAAAGGAGAGTGTTACAGCTCTTCTAAAGCAGCCCCTTCAGCTGACTGTGGTGCTTGGGCACAGCCCCGGAAGCAGTAGCAGGAGCAGATCGTTTTGGAGATATAATAAAGGGCTTGACTACGCACAAAGATAAACACAAAAGAGCACAAAAGTTAACTCTTTACACAGTGAAACACGTTGATGCTGAATGAGCGAGACGAGATGCTGGCTAACACAAAGCGGAATCGAATGCTGCTTTCCGTCGTTAAGCCAATCAGCACCCAGGAACTTAACCGCATGCTCTGATTGGGAAGCTTCTCAGCCATCTGCCAATAGCGTCCCTTGTATGAAACCAACTGGGCAAACCAACTGAGGAAGCTTGTACCAGAAATAAAAAGACCCATTGTCCGCATAAATCCACAAACCAGCAAAAAATCCGCAATGAATATTTAGATACGCTTACATATAAAATCCGCGATAGAGTGAAGTCGCGAAAGTCGAAGCGAAGGATTATTGTATACATTTATCTTCTGCTACTCTTATGTTTTTGCTGTAGTTATTTATACATTACTAGCACTACTAGTTTGTCCTCTATGACCTCATCTGCTTACTGTCAGCAAGATGTTCCTTGCACTAACTTTTCACTCAGTTCCTTCATTCACCTCTAATCTTTTTTCAGTCTTGGCTTCTACTTACGTTTTCTCAACATAGATTTTTTTAGATGTATCTGCATGAAATTTAGATAATTTCGGGGAAATTTCATCAGGAATCCGCTCACAAGCATCATCCTCCACTACAGACAGAAGATAAAATCAGGTCCCTTAGGATTCAGTTTGAGGCAGCCATGTTAGGCCTTCATGCCCTAAAGCTGGACAGGTGTAGGTGTGCAAGGGAATCATTTGGTTCAGAACTGCCTGAGAGTGAAATTGATGAAAATAGGAAATTGGGTTAACAGGAAGAAGTTAAAGCTTCTCCAGGCCTATAGTCGTCCATACTCATGTTCCCAGTGGATCGTGAAATGTTAACAGTGGGATTGAGGTGGCATAGTAGTTTGCATTGTTGTCTGATAGTTACAGGGAGCACTATTCAAATAGCATCACACTTACTGAGGAGTTTCCATGTTTCTGTGCTAACATGGAGCACAAAAGTTAACTCTTTACACAGTAAAACATGTTGATGCTGAATGAGCGAGACGAGATGCTGGCTAACGCAAAGCGGAATCGAATGCTGCTTTCCGTCGTTAAGCCAATCAGCACCCAGGAACTTAACCGCATGCTCTGATTGGGAAGCTTCTCAGCCATCCGCCAATAGCGTCCCTTGTATGAAACCAACTGGGCAAACCAACTGAGGAAGCTTGTACCAGAAATAAAAAGACCCATTGTCCGCATAAATCCACAAACCAGCAAAAAATCTGCAATGTATATTTAGATACGCTTACATATAAAATCCGCGATAGAGTGAAGTCGCGAAAGTCGAAGCGAGGGATTATTGTATACATTTATCTTCTGCTACTCTTATGGTTTTGCTGTAGTTATTTATACATTACCTCAATTGTGGCACAAGTATTCACTCTGCTCTTGCAATGTATGTGACAATAAAGATCTCTAATATTTCTATGTCTTTGAATCCTTTAGACACCTATTTCAAATAATGTGCAAACTGTTTTTCAACGTCATGTATGAACTGTTTCTCAACTGTATGAACATTCCTGAACTTCATCCTCCATGCTGTGACAATGCCTCATGCTTGCCATCTACCCATTTTCACTCTTTGCACTACTAGTTTGTCCTCTATGACCTCATCTGCTTACTGTCAGCAAGATGTTCCTTGCACTAACTTTTCACTCAGTTCCTTCATTCACCTCTAATCTTTTTTCAGTCTTGGCTTCTACTTACGTTTTCTCAACATAGATTTTTTTTAGATGTGTCTGCATGAAATTTGAAAGTACTGCTTGTCATTGTCATTTTTTTGTGCAGCGGTCTGTCTGGCAGCTTTGCTCCCAGTGGACATTTTTTGTTGATATTTGGTGTAATTATTCTTGAGGTATATTTGTCAGGAAAGTTACATTTTTATCGAGAGATCTCAATTAATCAGAATGGAGGTCAGTCATACTCAAGGTAAAAACATGATTGAACAAGAGAGCCATCGTCAATCAAAGGGATTATGCTAAATGCAAAGTCAAGACCAGATTTTTGCCAACAGGGAGAGTACTGCAAAGTATTTTCTCTGGTTTATTACAAAGTTTGGAAACAATTGTAACCATAAAGTACATTTGAGAAATGACCAGCAGAACAGGTGAATTAACAGGAAAGAGTCAAAACTGGCGGATTTAAGACTCAAGTGTCAAAGCCATAATGAGAGACAAAAATTGTGGTCAAAAATTCAGACCAAGGAACCATTAGGACTGAGAAATATTCAGAAAGAGTGACTTGAAAAAAAGGCTTTGAATCAACAACTTAGATATGTAAGTTATTTCCTGGAGGACCATTTAACCCGTCACATCATGTAATGATTGCAGATGCCATGTCCCTAACGACAAGCACATTTGCCCTAACGACGGGAGCTCCATCACCTGACTAGCAACCAAATGGCACCTCAGTAGAAAAAAATGGCTCTATACATGAACAAGTATATGAAATGATATCACCAAAATAACAGTAACAAAAAATTAACCTATACATAAACATAAATGAGGTTTATTTGTGTGAACCTGACGCTGGAAAACAGGGGTCTGAAAGTGTGAAATAGATGGAACTTTGTCTCCTGGGGGAAATTTGGCTTTTTGCAAGAAGCCCAAACTTTGTTACTCTCTATTAAATAAATTAATCAATATATTTATTTTTCACACTTTGAAAATGTTTTTCTTTCTAAATATATTATTCGTTAGATATCTAACAAAGCCCAACTTTACCACAAGTGTATTTTGCTTATAAGAGAGGACTTATTACAGAAAAAAGGAATCACAAATCAGACTGTTCTGAGCTTCACGTCACATGATTTAAGGCAATGACCTCATTGGTGGGGCAGCTCATCCACTGTAACACCAAAGTTCTCCTTCTCGGCCTTTATCTCTCTCTGTTTCTCTCTTTCTCTCTCACCCTGTATATCCAGGCTGTCCTCCTTCCCTTGTTCCTTCTTCAGCTCCCTTCTGAATTTCAACATCTTTAATCCCAAAATCGGTTCACATCAATGATCAGAGGTGTCACATACATCCCCTCATCTACTAGATTAGGTACATCTTAGGACAGAACTTCTCTTCTATGACTTAACTAGCATTTTAAACAGTCAGGTGTGCCAAAAATGTTCTGAAATATGAGGAGTTTCTGTATATCAGATTTTAATTGTCTGATTGATTTATCATCCCAGGGGCTGTATAGTTTGTCTCTCTTTGTCCCTCACATGCCTTGAGCATGGGAAAGGCACTTTATAAATAACATTTATTATAATAATAATAATAAAAATTATTATTATTATTATTATTATACCAGCACACAGTTGTCAAAGTCATTCTCCACTGGCATGCAGATTTATTTTTGATCTTTCACTTCACTCCTTAACCCCTTATAAGACCTTTGCTCTACCCTGAACTATTCCATTGTTATGTCTGCCCCACATACTCCTTGCCAGAAGGGCAACACCATACAACATAAACTGAAAAAGCTGATCAAGGTTGAACTGAAGGTGATACTAATATTTTCTCTATTTCCAGCATCCAAGTGACCTGGAAATGTGAATGTTAAATTTAGGTGCATGCAGATATATGTAAGTAGGGCAGCTCGGCGGGATCAGTTTTTCCCCATCCACTTAATTTTGACAGAATAAATTGATTTTGACTTGTTTATACAGAGCACAAGTGTGTACATCTGTCAAAATTTACAATTAAGATGAAAGATTATTCAATAGCTGACAAAGATAATTTCGGGGAAATTTCATCAGGAATCCGCTCACGAGCATCATCCTCCACTACAGACAGAAGAATAAATCAGGTCCCTTAGGATTCAGTTTGAGGCAGCCATGTTTGGCCTTCATGCCTTAAAGCTGGACAGGTGTAGATGTGCAAGGGAATCATTTGGTTCAGAACTGCCTGAGAGTGAAATGGATGAAAATAGAAAAAATTGGGTTAACAGGAAGAAGTTAAACCTTCTCCAGGCCTATAGTCGTCCATACTCATGTTCCCAGTGGATCGTGAAATGTTAACAGTGGGATTGAGGTGGCATAGTAGTTTGCATTGTTGTCTGATAGTTACAGGGAGCACTGTTCAAATAGCATCACACTTACTGAGGAGTTTCCATGTTTCTGTGCTAACATGGATTTTCTCTGGGTACCCCAATTTCCTCACACATTCCAGCATTGTGTAAGTTTAACTAGTTAGCCAACAATTCTACCGCAGTATGCAAGGGAGTGTCGGTGTATGTCAGAGTCTGGTTTGCATTTTGTTTTGGTGTCCCATATTAGATTCTTTCATCCTTTGCATCTGATACTGCTGGCATAAGTCAGTTCAGTAAATTAATGGGTGGATGGATGGGTGGGTTTTGAAGGAAAATCCCATTTCCCACATTTCCTGACAGCTCAGTCAGATTTTTAAAATGTCAAAAACATTTCCATCATTGGCGGTGTTTGACTGGGGACCTACGACCTCCATCTTTTTTGAGGCCCTCAGAAAGTAGCCATGGCATTGGTCAGGAAATTAAAACAGTGTAACAGCTAAATTCAGGGTATTTCAAGAGGGGACTGGTCACAGAAGTGCTACTTCACAGTGCTTGAATTCAGATGTGGTACCTCCTGTTGTGAGCTCTGTATGCTTCTTCTAGTGTACTTTCCATTGTATTAAGTGAGATAAGGGGCGATTACACATTGGCACACTTTCAATGATTCTGAGTGTGTGAGCGTCTGTGACTTGCTGTTCCCCGGACTCTCTCCCTGTGTTGGTTTCTTCTTTAAGTTGTTTTTGTTGATATGGAAGGGAATGTGGTTGAGATATACGAGGGGCAGTCAAAAAGTTCCTGGAATTGTGATACAGCGGGAGAGTGAGAGATCAGATTACGAACATTATTGTTGTGAAGGGGAACGCAGCTCGTCTGTAGACCAGTTACAACAGGTCTGGATTGGTTTTGCTATGTAGTATTGTTTTAATTACTGTTTGAGTTAGACGTGTGCATAATCATTCGGTGCAATGTCTGATTTCCCTTTTTCCCCCACTATATCACAATTCCGGGAATTGTTTTACTTCTCATCGTATCTGTTACAGGCATTTTCATCCAATACAGGGCAGGAATTGGACAATAAGATGCCCTGAGAAAGTACCTTGGTAACATTTACATTTGTAGCTATGTACCTTTGCCCTAAGGGATACTACGTTCCTTTGTAACAACCACTCTCATGCTCGGAAGACAGCAATTTATAAACTTGAGCCAATCTTGTGTAAAGTAGTCACATCAGACTATACTTACCATAACAATATCTCACCCCACCCGTATACAAACTCCCCAGCTGATGGAGATAACCAGTTAAACAAGTCAAAATAAAGATTTTGTAAACATAACGTATATTTAGTCAATCTACAACTTTTTCAGGAGTAAAATTGCTAGAAATTGGTGCAAAAGTCAAAAATGTGAATGATGATACATTGAACCTATGGGAAGTAGGGGATTAGGTTCTCACAACCACGAAAAACTGTAATTTTTCACTAGAAGTTGCTTAAAATAAACTATTCTACATAGCTTCTTTATAATAAAACATTATTTCTGATAATATTCATTTTCATAACACAGTAACCATGAAATAATCTATAAAATACAGTACACAAAATAAAATTGGTAACATGCAAAACGTTTCTTCTTGCTTGCCATTCTCTAAAATGTGCCTGAAGAGCAGCAATTCTCTACTTTGTGGAGCTCCCAAATTCCTCCACTCATTCTCTCTCTCATTCTTTTGGTCTTTTACACACAGCTCAGGACAACAGGTGAGGAGAGGGATGTACACTGTAGATCGACAGGTAAACTGACTCTGGACTCAACTCCTGTTTTACCACCAAGAACCGGTACAGCATTCACAAAACAGGTGCCACTGCTCCAGACTGCTTGTCGATCTCCTGTTCCCTTTTTCTGTCACTTGTGAACAAGATCCTGGGACACTTGAACTCCTCCACTAAAGGAAGTTGTTCCCTTTCTCACATGGAGAGAGCCATCATCTCAGACTTGTGGGTGCTGATACTCATCCCAGCCACTTCACTCTTAGCTCAAGTGCATGCCGAAGGTTACCGTCAGATGAGGCAAAGAGGACAACATCATCTGCATAAAGCAACAATGCTGCTCCTACTAGGTATCTTCTCTGATATTTTCAATATTTCGTTGTGTCAGGTTGCCACCCCTACCCACTTGAAGATGTCCAATATCATGTCACAGAAATCTACAGCCACACGTCTGAATTAGCACGGGCCAGTGTTCACTGCTGGTATCATTTAGTGGTTTGAATGGTTTGTCCGAGCTGATATCAATAGACTTGTATCACTTGCATATTGCACTTACATTTCCATAAGCAATGTTCCGTACGCTACACCATCTTGAGATGAGTTTTGTGGGAATGTTGTTTATTAACTCTAGTTTAGCAATGAACAACACCCGCTCCCTCACCCTAGGTAAGCTAATTGTAACAATATTGTTTTGCCTAACATGACACAAGCTCTCACTAACAAATTTACCAATTACACAATGGCAGATGATCTGAATATAGACAATGATGAGACAGCCTACATGGGTGTCGTAATGGGGAGGGGGCCCACAGGGGGAGGGAGACCCTCAAAGCCTGGAATGAAAAGTTTGTTTTTGAGAGAAAGCGGCCCACAGAGACTGTTTATGTATAGGCCCAAGAGTTCTGTGGTATACCCCTGACAGCCAACATGGTAAAAGGTACCTTTCTAAGTGAATTGTACAATGACAAATATTTGTCTATCAAAGTCAGCAAAAGCAAGGGGCTGATTGTTGACTGTGGGAGACCTGGAGGGGTTTGTGTTTTAGATAGATAGATCAATAGACAGAACTTTATTTATTTGTCCTTGGTAGGAAAATTGATTTTTTCAAGAAACTCTTCAAATAAATAAACACATAACCGATAGATAAATAAATATATATACACACACAGTATGATACACTATGGTAGACTAGCTCTCTGAATAGAAATAGTAGCCCTCCCCAATTCAGAGATTCCCTTTTTGCTGTCCACTCCCCTTCTGAGTTGTTCCTTTTAAAGGCCCCACCTTGGTCACAATGCTGGAAGGGGCCTATGACTCCCTTGTTTGGACCTAATGGAATGTGTCTTTTCTCCATCCTGGGCATGGTCAGTTCATGCCGACTTCTGGCCCTCCCCAGAATAATACAGAAAGGACTCTTTACTGTTATGTGCAGACTTAAAGACTTCTTCTTCTTTATCTTTTCCCAGTTCTATGTGGGGCTGATGTGCTTGTTCAATAGCTTGGTCCTGCACCTCGTCACCATACAGACATGAAGGCTATATCTGCAAATATTGGAAGGAAAATGGACTAGAAGAAGAAAAGAGACTTTAAAAGACCTTGCAATCTTGTAGTCAGAAATGGGCAGAGGTGTACTATCTGGCAGAGCAGACAGAAGGAAAAAGGGTACACAGCACCTGGAGATGGAAGCAAGCTGAATCAATGTCCAAGGACAGGCTAAGGTTAAATACTAGGAAATCAAAAGGCACATTTGTCTAAAACAAATACCATAGTCAAAGAAAACACAGCAGAACCCTCACTAACTTCACAACAAAGTAATGGCTGCCTTCAGTGCAATGCCAGCTTAAATCGCTTTACATTGCTGACATCACCCTCATGACTTCTGTAAGTGCCCTTTAGCAACTAGGCACAACTAGTATTGTAAGCATACCACATCACTGATTTATATAGTCAGTTGATGGTAAAGTTTCATGTCATGTAACTTCAATAAGAACAATGACATGGCCGATGCCATATGGAAACAACCTAAATGGTGACATAAACTACAAAAAAAATCCTTGAAATGACAGCACCACTGTTGTTGAATCACACTACAGTCTGCCTCATTTCAGACATTTGTACGGTGGTAACCAAACATGAACCCACAATACCTGGACTATAAAGGCCCTCAGAAGCAGCTTCTTTACGCTGTGAGCGATAGGAGGTTTCCTATGCTTGTGTGAGCAAGAACCGTGTCTAAGCTCTGTAAGCCAAGCACTTCCTGGTGATATGAAAAAACACCATCATAATGAGAAAAATTACTAAACAATGCATAACCAAGCCCTGTGGTGGGCTGGCACCCTGCCCGGGGTTTGTTTCCTGCCTTGCACCCTGTGTTGGCTGGGATTGGCTCCCGCAGACCCCCGTGACCCTGTAGTTAGGATATAGCGGGTTGGATAATGGATGGATGGATACATAACCAAAACAATAGCTAAAAATAATGCATGGAAACATTGTTCAAACAAAAATCTAATAAGGTTCAGAACATTTAAGCATCGAGAACTCTTGTACTTGAACTCTTGACCCACTATGTGCTCCTAGTCCAGATGTCACAATCTTCAGTACATAATCTTCAGTATTTTGTTTAAGGGCTAAGCAGAAGCTTGTGCTTTCAGATAGATAGATAGATAGATAGATAGATAGATAGATAGATAGATAGATAGATAGATAGATAGATAGATAGATAGATAGATAGATAGATAGATAGATAGATAGATAGGTACTTTATTAATCACATAATCCAGCAGCAGTATACTGATACAAAAAACAATATTAAATTAAAGAGTAATTAAAATGCATGTAAAAACAGACAATAACTTTGAATAATGTTAGCATTTACTCCTCCGGGTGGAACTGAAGTGTCGCATAGTGTGGGAGAGGAACGATCTCCTCAGACTGTCAGTGGAGAAGGACATTGGCAGCAGTCTGTCAATGAAGCTACTCTTCTGCCTGGAGATGATACTGTTCAGTGGATGCAGTGAATTCTCCATGATTGACAGGAGCCTGCTCAGCGCCCGTCACTCTGCCACGGATGTCAAACTGTCCAGCTTCATTCCTACAATAGAGCCTGCCTTCTTAACAAGTTTGTCCAGGCGTGAGACGTCCTTCTTCTTTATGCTGCCTCCCCAGCACACCACCGTGTAGAAGAGGGCACCCGCCACAACCATCTGGTAGAACATCTGCAGCATCTTATTGCAGATGTTGAAGGACGCCAACCTTTTAAGGAAGTATAGTCAGCTCTGACCTTTCTTGCACAGAGTATCAGTATTGGCAGTCCAGTCCAATTTATCATCCAGCTACCCAGGTATTTATAGGTCTGTACCCTCTGCACACAGTCTCCTCTGATGATCACGGGGTCCATGAGGGGCCTGGGCCTCCTAAAATCCACCACCAGTTCCTTGGTCTTGCTGGTGTTCAGGTGTAAGTGGTTTGAGTCGCACAATTTAACAAAGTCTTTGATTAGCTTCCTATACTCCTCCTCCTGCCCACTCCTGATGCAGCCCACAATAGCAGTGTTGTCAGCGAACGTTTGCACATGACAGGACTCCGAATCGTATTGGAAGTCTGATGTATATAGATTGAACAGGACCGGAGAAAGTACAGTCCCCTCCGGCACATCTGTGCTGCTGACCACAATGTCAGACCTGCAGTTTCCGAGATGCACATACTGAGGTCTGTCTGTAAGATAGTCCACGATCCATGCCACCAGGTGTGAATCTACTCCCATCTCTGTCAGCTTGTCCCTAAGGAGCAGAGGTTGGATGGTGTTGAAGGCACTAGAGAAGTCCAAAAACATAATTCTAACAGTACCACTGCCTCTGTCTAAGTGGGAGAGCGATCGGTGTAGCATATAAATGATGGCATCCTCTGCTCCCACCTTCTCCTGGTATGCGAACTGCAGAGGGTCAAGGGCGTGGCGAACCTGTGGCCTCAGGTAGTGAATCAGCAGCCGCTCCATGGTCTTCATCACATGTGATGTCAGAGCAACAGGCCGGAAGTCATTCAGCTCACTAGGATGTGATACCTTTCGGACTGGGGTGACGGAAGACGTTTTCCAAAGCCTTGGGACTCTCCCCTGTTCCTGGCTCAGGTTGAAGATGCGCTGTAGAGTAGATATTAAATTACAATATTAAATTAAAGAGTAATAAAAATGCAGGAAAAAACAGACAATAACTTTGAATAATGTTAGCATTTACACCCCCAAGTGGAACTGAAGAGTCGCATAGTGTTGGGGAGGAACGATCTCCTCAGTCTCTCAGTGGAGCCAGGATGGTGTCGCTGAAGCTGCTCCTCTGTCTGGAGATGACACTGTTCAGTGGATGCAGTGGATTCTCCATGATTGACAAGAGCCTGCTTAGCGCCTGTCGCTCTGCCACAGATGTTAAACTGTCCAGCTTCATTCCTACAATGAGGTCATGGAAAGCCAGTCTTTCATCTTCCACACACTGGACCTGGAACATCCCCTTATTAACTATTTCCGAGACATTTATTGGGACTTGCTCTTTGGTGCATATGCAAATGAGGTGCGTAAATAGATCAAAGGTTTTGAGCCGGGTCATTTATTACAAAGACATTCAACCAATCAAATGTGTAAAATATCACATGTCCTGAAACCCCACATGTGCATTTTAACATATATCTGACTGGTACAAGGGACCAAATAAGATGACAAAAGCTGAACATCATAAGAAACAACATCAGAGATTGAGACACAAGACCTATGCATAACACTAACACTATGAATAATGCTAAATCAAAAGCCTCCCAGCACAACATCCACTCCTTGACATTTCTGACTTTCATGAAGCTTTTCAAAGACTGTTTATATCCAGACTTTCCCCTCAATTGTATTTTCTATTATATTTACTTCCATTTGTTTTGGTTATAGTGTATGTTAATAAATATCACATTGATTTTATATTTTTCTTTTATCTGGAGCAATAGTGAGCAACGGTGTTCATTCTTATGTCGTTGACTCTTTTCCTTTCTAAGGATATCATCCAAATGATTTGAAGCCCTAAACAGATAAGCATTTTTCACACCTTCACTTTCTTTTCTTCAGTTTCCTTCCTAATATCTGAATAAACGAGATAGTTCAAGATTAGAGGTTCCAACTGTTCTAATTTTCCTGGACATGTCTTCATTTTTAACGTGCCATGGGTTGTCCGGGAGGAATTTAAAAAATTGAAAATGACCAGAATTTTGGCTCCTAAAATTTGAAAATCTCCATATCCTTGTTATTGGCTTTTTCAATTCATCTTTTGAATTGTTTTTTACCTTCTTGGTGAGTAAACAGTTCATTATAAATGTTGTTCCTTTCCTTAATTATTTGTAATCCTAATTTACCTTAACTAAGTGAATTTATTCAAAATTGAAATTACAACTTCACGTTTTCTATGTGAAATCTTATTTTCAATTCTTCTTTCAGCAGCTTGGTTAAACAAGAAATTTCATACATCCTGGTACAGTCTGACGTATTTAACTGCAAGTACTGTTTTGTAATATTTTAATGGAAAATATTGTTATTACCACTGTGGTATATGGCCAGTAGTTCATCCCGGCCAATACCCCCAGGCCGCCAGATGGAGCCCTCTCTGCAGCATGGAGGTGCCCCGAATTCCAGCAGGGAATCATGGGTAATGCAGTCTTTATTCACAGCCCTGCTGGATACCATGGGCGACGCCAGAGGACGCCACAGGGAGGCTCAAGGATTATTTTCCATACAGCCCAGAAGTACGTCCCATTCACGGGGACAGAAGAAATGACGTACTTCCGGGTTGAAGAAAAAGGAGTTTTCATCCGACCTGGAAGTGTTGCCAGTCACATGGACAGAGAGAGAGAAACACTTCCGGGTGAGGGACTATAAAAGGACTGTGGGAGATCCCAGCAAGGGCCCGAGTTGGGAGGAAGGGTGGCTGAGCTGCTGGGAGGTGTGGAGGATTATTGAGTATTGATTGTGGTTATTATTGTGTATTATTTAAGTATAGTGGAGGTGAAGGTGTTTTGTGCACATTATTGTATAAATAAAGTCAACATTTGAACTTTTATCTGGTGTCTGGCGTCTGATCTGAGGGTTCAAGGGGACGACAGGCGATCTCTTGGTCTGGAACCCCTACAGATTTTATTTTTTTTCTCCAGCTTTTGGAGTTTTTTTTTTTTGTTTTTTCTGTCCACCCTGGCCATCGGACTTTACTTATTCTATGTTAATTAATGTTGACTTATGTTTACTTTTTATTGTGTCTTCTATTTTTCTATTCTTCATTTTGTAAAGCACTTTGAGCTACATTTTTTTGTATGAAAATGTGCTATATAAATAAATGTTGATTGATTGATTGATTGACAGCACCCCCTATCTCTCACACCACCCATTGTTCCAAAATGGATTTATAAATGTTGTGGACGCTAGGGGTCGCTGTTTCCCCGTTGAACCCACCAGACAGACATCCAGGACACACGTTTAAAAGCACTAAGAATAATTTTGATAATTCTTTCAAATAAAGTGCACAAAGCACCGCACACTCTACAATTCCCTAATCAATACGATAATCAATAATAAACACAATACCAGCAATCCTCCACTCCCAGCAGCTCCGTCACACTCCCTCTCAACTCCGACTCAATCTGCTGGGTTTTCCACAGGCCTTTTAAAGTCCATAACCCAGAAGTATTCCTTCTCCGGGTCAAACGCCTTCTTCAAGTATCCCGGAAGCACTGCAGGTTTCCATCCTCGTGACGCCAAAGTATTTCCGGGTTAGCATTACGGTAATATTCCCCGGGTTCTTGGTGAGCTCCCCATGGCGGCACCCAACAGAGCTGAAGAGACGAACTCCATGCCCCATACTGCCCTGCGGGAATTTGAGGAACCATTTCCATCCAGGGGACCTGCAATCTAGCATCCTGGAGGATGTAGTGCCCTGAAAAGGCTACTTTCTTCTGTTAAGGGACGTCCCGGCTGGTCTGAAATGCTGGCCGTCCATCACACTGTAAATGAATGAGTCAACTTGCAGTTAATTAAAAAAAATCACACAGTTATTCTGTTATATAAATGCAATATCTTTTTAGTTATTAGACACTTCTTCAAGTAATTTAATATTTTCATAATTCATTCATGTTAATAAATTCAGGAATGCCCATTATGCCAAAAAGAAAGTGCAAATTCACAACGAATATCCTTGTTTTATCAGATTATCATATTATGTGATATTTACTGAGAAAAATAGCTTCAGCAGAAGAATATAAAAGAATGTAGATAAATGCAAATAAACTAAATTGAAAAGAGTAAAATAATTTTTATTTTACTAGAAGTGAATTTGCCATGTGTGTCATTTTTTACAGGTTTATGACAATTAAGATATCCAAATTAGAATGAAAGGAATGAAGTCTGTTAATTTAATAGACTTGACATATTCAGAATATTTAATGGTATATTAATTTGTCAGTGATTCGTTTCATTTTAAAAAACCATAAGACAGTATAAAGGTGTATTACGGCATCATAGGGAAAGGCGTACTCAAAAGTCCTAATTTTTCCGACCCAAATGTTCTCATTTCCAGAGAAAGAGAGTTGAAGAGAAGATGAATCCACACAAGTGTAAATTGAGACAAATTAGGGAACAAATGGGGAACTTTGTCATTTACAACTTATTGCTAATAAGGAGAAGTTAAAAACAGTGAATGCAGCTGCTTAAGACTAAAATAAGCAAAAAAGGGAGGGAAAAAGCGAGACCACCAAACTGAAGCATCATCGTGTTCCTTGGGCAAAGAATGCTTCATCAGTAATAACTGACTTCTCATTGAGGAACTAAGTTGGCTCTGTGGCCCTCCAGGACTGACGTTACTCACCCCTGGTATAGAGTGATTGAAATAATAAGAGGGCACATAGTGTTGGGAGGATTGCTGCATTTGCCCACAGGGTTTGTCAAGGCTGTTGAGGTCTCTCCTCAATAATCAGAACAACTGTGGTAAAAGTAAGACATTGTTTGTTTGGTAAGTACCACATAACCAAAAGCGTTGTGCTTTTATGTGTGTCGCGAGGGCACCTTCATGTTTGTTAGTGCGAGTCCGATGGCAGAGAATCCTATGCGGAATATTGCCGAGTGACTGGCAGTTGGCACCACTCAAGACTTTGTCTGGATAGCATTGCAATGTGTATGTGAGTGTGTGTTAATCTTCAAGGGCAGGAGTAGATGTACCTAGTATGCGTACCTGCTGAGACTGACAAATTCCACGATAATGCAAACCATTTATCACAAATAAAGGCAACAGAAGACTATATGAGAACTGCAATGACTAATTTCAAATGTTCGTATCTTAAAGAAAACACTGGTGAGCAGCAGTAGTTAATGTGCTGGACATATTGTATTTATTTTTATAATTACTAGCGGGGTCCATAGCGCTGCCCAGCATGGAATAAAGTGCAGGTGCAGTCACTAAATTAATGTCCCCAGGAGAAAATCTGTGCTCCAAACGTACATTTTTACTGACTAAACGCACCATGGAGAGCAACTTTCCATACCTGTGCCAAGTCCAAAAATGCCTCCTAGAGGCACTTTGCTAATAAAGCGCAGCTGTGCTAATGAAATAAAACTGCACAGGTGGACAATTTCGGAAAAAAACATAGCCTGTTGTCCTCAAAGGAGGAATCTGTGAAAAATTGGGTTGCAAACACCTAACAACCACATAAATGCATAAATTAGCTTATTGTGTATGTTGTACCCCTGAATCACAAAGATATTTTCAAGACATAATCAATGCTACTGATTGGAAATTGTAAAACAACCAAATTAAGTGCAAAGAATACACAGCACTGTTTCTTAATTACCTGCGGTGGGTTGGCACCCTGCCCGGGATTGGTTCCTGCCTTGTGCCCTGTGTTGGCTGGGATTGGCTCCAGCAGACCCCCGTGACCCTTTATTCGGATTCAGCGGGTTAGAAAATGGATGGATGGATGGATGTTTCTTAATTATAAAACCTTTCTGGAAATTGTGCTAAGCTAATGGGAGCAGAAAATGTCTGTTGAAGAGGTGCCCTGTGTGCGTCTCTTTCTTGTCTTGTACCATGTAGTACTGTGGCGTTGGGTGCCATACTGCCAGACTCACAAACAGTTTTAATCTCTGGGTTAGGTGTTGACTCTTATACAGTCATCTGGTGACTTGTGACCATGGCTATTGTAAAGCCCTGGCTCCACCAGTCTGATTCATTTGAACCCCCATCCCTATTTTACTACATCACTTCACCCGGAGCAGTTTATTATTTTTGACCGTTCAGTACTTAAATTACTTAGTTCACTGATATTGTTGTATATTGTAAAAGGGGCAGCAAGGGGTGCCAGGATAATAGCAAAACCAGGTGGGCACAAGTGTTGAAGTCTACATTCCCACTGGGGTTGTCCTCTCTGAATATTTTAATTATTTGTATGAGTAGAGTTAGCAAAGAGTGTTTTGGGTTTGAAGGAAGTTTAATGGCATTAAACTGAACTCCTGCAAGTACAGTAAATGCAGAGTGGTACACACAGTGGTTATGGCTGCTGCCTCATAACTGCAGACTCCAGGACTAGGATCTGTGGAGTCTGAATTGTGAGTATAAATCATTTAGGTTTTTAGGCTGCTTTGCAGCTTCCTGGTTACTGCATCTGCTCTTTAGTAAGGCATTGCACAAAGCTGACAGCCTGTTTTCAGATAACAGGCCGACTGCTAAGCAATGACGCCCAGCATGCTGGAATCTGTGTTGAGTAATGGTGAATGTGCGGATAGTCACGTACACTGCTGTATTACAGAACCAATCTTATTAAATGCCAATATTTTGCTATGTAAAGGGGAACTTCTATGAACTGTAAGGAGATGGAAGGAGAGTCTTTTGGTGCAAGCTGCTGTATGAAGGGCTCCCTCTTCGAAGAGTAATGAAGATTTCTGGGATGAAGCTTCCTCCTACCTGGTTTCTGAGGTGTGCCAAAAAGGGGTTCTGAGTCTCAACTTCAACAGATCCCAGCCACCAATGTCTGCGTGGAGTGTTTTCTATGTCTGTCGAAAACGCTTCTGTCCTCTTTCACATACTAATAAATCATTAGCAGCATAGCCGTGATGTGTATGCCCTTCTGGTTTGAAGCGAAAAACGCTTGAATGCTATGCTATGATTTAAAATTGAATATGCAAGCATTTATTGATGTTATTCAAATAGTGGGAGAGCAGAAATCTTAAAACAAGAAAAATAAAATTCAGTTTTCACTCTGATAGAAATCATATGCTCGTCTTGGTGCTTTCATAGTTATACTAAATGTAGATAGCGTGCAGACCTCAAGACAACACCTTTAATTATCAGCTTACTTCATAAATGACACATTTTTCTGACATCAAATGCATATTTCATGACTTTAAAATTAAAATTAGTCATTCATAGAGAATTCTTTGTGGCAAAGGGAAACAAAAGCAGCTGGCATCATGATTTTCAGCCTAAATGGCACACTTTTATTACTTAGTGTCCCTTTCTTTATAGCTCTGTTCTACTCACGCGCTCCATTCCTCTTCACACCCTATGTCGAACCTTCTGTTTCCATCTTCTTCCTAGCCCCTTTCTGTGTGTCGTCTCTGCCTTTCCTCTTCAGTCCAGTTATGGCTGTGGGGAGTGCAGGATACTGACAGAGTGAAATCGAACTAGCACTTAAACCATGTAACAAGTGGCGTGTGAGCGCTGACAGGCTTTTACATCCTTTCTAGACAAGACAGCTGATGAATGACCGCTTGATCTGTGTTGACAAGGCACCCTGCTGAAGTGCCACCAGTCATTAGATTTAGTAAAGGCAAGTTCTGAAAGAGAAACAACGAAGCCATGGGGTCTGCGTCTCATACAAGAGGCATGAATCTTAAATGATGAGCAGGAAACTGTGAATGTGCAAACACAGCAGGTGCACAACTTGATAGAATTATGTGGGGGACTATGCAGCTCTAGTGCTGTGATGTTGCTCATTGTAACCATGCTGGACTATCATAGCCACCAAAGGCTTCTCCTCCTCCTCCTCCTCCTTCTTCACAAAAGACATTTTCCCACCGCTGCAGCTTTATTCAGGAATTAGGGACTTTTAGAAACACTGGAACTTTTGTAACATTCCCAACCTCAGGAATTCAGGTCATTTGTAGTTCCTGCTAGGAAGTCGCTGGCACTTTTTTTACCTTTTACTCCAGGCTATATACTTTCATTCAACCAGGAACTATTATGGGTGGGGCTTGAACAATGAATTATACTGATTAGTTGACCACAAGCACTGGTGCCACATTACAAATCTATTAGTATTTTGGACTATTTTGGAGAATTATCGATGAAGATAGAGCAACACATTTCACGCCACATGACTCTTAATAGTAGCCTGTCTGGTGTGTGGCACCATCAAAGTAATCATCTTTCCTGTGTAATAGGTTGTGGGAGTCCCCCATGAACTCCTGATCATGCCACACATTGCACCACATCACTCTTCAGAGCTGCAGTGTGCTGTGCCATGCATGACATCAAAGCAATAACTTCCCTCATGAAATCATGATTACTTCAAAGAAATAAGGTAGTGGAATCATCAGTAAACTCCAGATCACACAACACATAATTTGTATAAGGGCTGTAGTTCCTGCTGAGTGGTAGGAATGCAACACACAAATTGGCCAGGGCCTACATCATACAGGAACTTATTGGTTCCACAAAGTAAAGTTCCTGTGGTGGGAAAATGCCTTTTCTCTAGCAGGTTTATTCATCAGGCTAGCCTTCTTGTAGGTAGAGACCTGGAGCTACTGACAAAGCTGCTGACCAAACAGATGCTTTAGGTTGGAATGAGACATAAATATTAAGTTTTAGGTCATGATTAGAGTCCCATTTCCATTCTTGGCAGGAAAGGTTTAGATTGAAACTTTAATTTTGGCAGTTTAAGAAGGTATTTCCTTAAGGAGGCATAGCACATCCTTACTAAGTACTGTACTATAAAATGGAGGACACACAGGAACTAAATAAGACCACTGACATAGCCCCAAATTCGTAGTCCCCTTCCTGAAAAAAAGCATTTACAGAAGAACTCTGATTTAATGATCTCATGTTTAGCATTTTAACACATTTAGTATTTTTTGGATGCCATTGTTGAACATAAAACAGCTATTGTCTGAAGAAGAGTGAGTCTTTAAAGGCAACATTCACATTGCAGCTAAAAATGACTCTGTTCTAATTTTTGCCTCATATCTGACTGCTCAAATAAATTTTTTCGACTGATCCTTATCTGAAATGAGTTCAGATGTCTATTCTTTTCTAACCATAGTTCATATGAGAGCATGAGGGCAACCATTAAGAAGGATATTAGGGATGCTAAAAAGTCATTAGAGAGGAATATAGCAGATAAGGTGAAACTGACCTACAGAGGTTCCTTCAGTATTTTAGTAGTAAAAGCATAGTTAAGGAGGATGTGAAATGCATCAGGAGTAATAAGAGGTAATTAAAAAATACAGACAGCGAAGCAGCAGATGCTCTAAACTCACATTTTTCTGAGGCTTTCACATGTAGATAACCTCCCAGCGGTAACAGGGACTACTAAGGAGATACTGAAGGGTTTGGAAATTGTAGACAGAGGAGTACTGCTCAGATTAAATAGGCTGAAATCAAACAAATCATCAGGACCACATATTTACCCTCAAATCCTTAAGGAGGTTAGTGAGTACATAGATAAACCCTTGATGTAAATGTTAAGGAAATCACTGCACAATGGGGAAATTTAGATGGACAGGAAAATGACAAATATTATCCTGTTATATAAAAAGGGTGACTGGGTAGATCCAAGTAACTGTACACTGGTAAATACTTAATGTGCATCACAGGTAAATTAATGAAAGGAATTATTAAGGATAAGATTGAGCAACAAATGGAAAGAACAGAGTACATGGCAGCACTCCCATGATGTCATTGCCTACCCAAAGGGTACAAAATGTTGCCAACTACTGCAGAGAGAAACAATATTAAAAGAACAGAGATATTAATTATTTGGAAAAGTGTGTCTGCAGAGTTTTACTGAACAGTCAGCATGGGTTCAGAAGAGGGAGGTCCTGTTTTACGGACATGCTGGAATGCTATGAGGGTTAGGGACATATAGTAAGGAATAGATTTTGTCTACCACTGATGATTTAGGTGTAGATTTTATCTAAGCTATAGTTTGCCATTTGCTTGCCTTGAGCAATGCTTATTTATTTTCTTTTTCTTAAGATATGACTCTTCATTGCCTTTGTACTGACTTTTGCAGATTTCAGTAAACCCGTCTGTTGCCTGCAAGATCACACAATGCAACATAACAGCTTCTCACTATTTTGTTTAAGCTAAATTTGTTTTAAAAATTAAACATGCATTTTTTCTGCTGTTTGCCTGTGGATGCCGGATGAGGCCTGTTTGTGATTTTTGTGGACAGAATATCAAGGCACAGCCAGAGAGTGAAGGGTGTCCAATTCAGTGGCTTTTAGCTTTTTGCACGTGATGTGGTCTTGTTGGCTTCATCAGCCTGTAAACTCCAGTACACATTAGAGAGATTTGCACCTCCAAATCTGAGGCTATGGTCCTCAGCAGGAAAAAGTTGGACTGTCTCTCTAAATGGGAGGTGAGTTACTGCCTCAAGTGGCGGAATTTAAGTACCTTGGGGTCTTGTTCACTTTATTTTGCACATCCACCTATTACTGGAAACAGGCATGTCCAAAGGGTGTTTTTGAAAGCTTGTACAGGTAAAAGAGATCAACAGACAGATTGAGGTGGCGAGCGCAGTTATGCAGTTGCTATACCGATCTGTAGTGGTGAAGAAGGAGCTCAGCCAGAAGGCAAATCTCTCGATTTATTATTCATTCTATGTTCCTACCCTTACTTATAGTTATGAACTTTGTGTAATGACCAAAAAACAGCAAAAATGAGTTTTCTCTGCAGGGTAGCCGAGCTCTCCTTTAGAGACAGGGGGAGAAGCACATAAATCTGGGAGAAGCTCAGAGTTGAGCTGCTGACCCTTCGCATTGAGAGGAGCCAATTGAGGTAGTTTGGGCATCTGATACTAATGCCTCCAGGATGTCTCTTTGTAGAGGTTTTACAGGAATGGCCAGCTGGAAATAGACCACAGTGAAGACTTGAAGCTCGCTAGGAGGATTATATCTCCAAGATAGCCTGGGAATGCCTATGGATCGCAGTATGAGTTTGCAAGTGTGGCTGGGACATGTGAGCCACCTGTGATCCGGCTTCAAGTATATGGTGGAAAATGAATCAATCAATCAATCAATGATAAAGGGGTACACCACCTCATGGGGGCTGCAAGGGTGTTCTCGACATCACTGCTAACAACTAAGCTAATCTTTGCTAATTTCACATAGTTGGAGCAGGTTGCTCTCACTATAAAAGAGTGTTTTTGAAAACATATTTTGTACTGGCAGATAATATGTAAAGGATCTATGCAAAAGAATAGTCAGACATGAGTAATTAATAAAAGACCTTTACCACATACTGAGCTAAACCAGAATGATAGAGTAAAATTGAAATAACGAGAGCAAAAAGTTAAAATAGACAACTAGCACAAGAATACCATAGCAAGACTTGAAAGGATTTATATTTGAATCAAGAATCATCTTGTTGTTTTGTTCTTGGTAGCCATGATTTAGTTTGGATCTTATGATTTCGACCCTTCCTTTGCCTGACGTCTTTTTTTCTTGTAATCTCTAGGGGTCTCATTTATAAAATTTTGTATGGATTTGAACAAGAAAAAATGCAAACACTAAAAAAACAGAAAAATGCACATGCCAGATTTATAAAACCTTGCATACACCCATTTCTAAACAATTAAAATTTTTAAATCACATGCATTTTGTAAATGTGGATACATGAACACACATCAAATCATGCTAGGTTGCCACCCTGAAACAATCATATATGGACTATCCTAATCAACCTCATACTTATGCAGTCTCAATACTGTAGGTCATCAAGGACTGGCAGAGCAGCTTCCATCATAACAACCCACATCTATGGTGAGCTCAGCATGGCATTGAAACACAGTGTTAGAGAAAGGCGTAAGACACCATCTACCACCTGGCATATGCAATGACAATGAATTATACAGGCAATATGATAAACTGTGAGATCAGCCAGTTACCTTACCAACATACCAACTATCACGTACAACATTATAAAATTTGATTTTCCCCTTGAGAAAAAATAAAGTATAATCTACTCTAATCTAGATCTAAGATCTAACAACATTGTAAGCAAATTGTCTGCCAACACTGCTTTGCTTTGAAATAAATGACTCTTGAGTTGACCCAGGCCACCAAACCATGATGTTAGTCAGCCTCATCTTGGCATCCCAGGTGACTTGTGCAATAATGGAATGTTACTGCTTATGATTAACAAAGGCAGCGTACCATCAATTGCCCCAATTACATTAAGAAAACTGAACAGCTCTTGGGAGCCTACTGTATAATGGCTCATAAGTTAATCATAATCATGAACAAAAAAAATCCCACAAATCTCTAAATGCCTGTTCCTTCCATATATGGCCATCTGCATAATTTTCAAGCAGTGCCAAACAAGTCATGCAGAGTCAAACCGTTAAATTATTAATTAGATGTTGGGTATAAGATGTCGCATTAGCGACTCATGTCTGTATTCTTATTGTGCTCTGGTTTCAAATCCTTAGATGTCACAACAAACAGTCAAGTCAAGTCTAATTGGGGAGCAGGGACTGGTACAGTGCGTTGCTGAACCAACTACACGATGAAACAACTCGGGATCCCGGTTGGCAAAACCCCCAGGCAGACACACGGTCCAGTCCCACCCTCCGGTAATGACCCTCTATATGCCGCAGCCAGGTGTTACATGGACGACCCCTTGGCCTGGTCCAGCCACTTGGGTCCCCAGCAATGAGAATCTTACGAGCTGGATCACCCTTGGGGAAACGCGCCACATAGCCGTAGTGCCGTAACTGACGCTCCCTCACAATGCAGGTAATGTGCCTCAGTCGGGACTCCATGAGCAACCGCTCATTCGATACAAAGTCAAACCAATGGTATCCAAGGAGTTTCCAGAGAGACACAGTACCAAAAGAGTCCAGTCTTTGTCTCAGGTCACTGGATAGCGTCCATTGTCTCACAACCATATAGCAAGACAGGAAACACCAGGACTCTAAAGACTTGAACCTTCGTCCTTTTGCATAGATATTGGGAGCACCCCTTTCCAGTGACCTCATGACCCCCATGCTCTCCCAATCAATCTACTGACTTCACAGGAAGAGTCACCAGAGACATGAATGTCACTGCCAAGGTAAGTAAACCTCTCGACAAGGTTAACACTCTCTCCACAGATAGACACACTGCTGATGGCTGTACCCAAGAGGTCATTAAAGGCCTGGATCTTGGTTTTTATCAGGACACTTGCAATCCCAGACACTCGGACTCCTCACTCAGTCTCTCGAGTGCCCCGATCAGAGCCACCATTGACTCCGTGAGGACCACAGCATCATCAGCAAAGTCAAGATCTGTGAATATTTCTTCACTAACAGATGCCCCACAGCCACCGGACCCCACGACCTTGCCCAACACCCAGTCCATACAAGCATTGAACAGAGTAGGACGAGAACATATCCCTGACAAACCCCAGAATTAACTGGGAAAAACACAGAGGTCCTACCAGTACCAGTGTATGCAAGATATACAAACTGACAGAAAAACAAAAAAGTTCTTCAGTGCAAGCATTGGTTGTCTTAAAAAAATCTAAACTAAAGTCTAAACATCATATTCATCACTTTTAAACTGTAATATGTTTGTCACATCAACACACATTATAATAATGGCTGATATGGATCATTATACACATGTGTAGTCATTTAGGAGGTTTGGCTGCATTTGCCTGCATAATCAGAGGTGGCATCATTTCCCAGTTTCTCCAAAATGTTACATACGGATGGGTCAGAGTTGGCATCACATTTTTTATTTTTTTATCTCAACTCAACTCAAATTTATTGTCATTCATTCACATACGATTGAAAGAAATTTTGTACTTTTCATAAATCCTTTCTCTCCTTTTATAAATGCAAACATTTGTGTGGAAACATTTCAAGCCTGTATTGGTATGTCTGTAAACTTATAGATCTGACCCCATGCTCTTCAACATGTCCACAAGAGGCACAACGTACAGTCAGAGCCACAGCTGGATAGAACTAGGAAACCAGTTACATCACCCAACAGCAATGCTCAGTAAGAAGATGTAATCCAAACAGTGACAAGAAAACTAAATTCCCAATTAATTTTCGAAACAAAAAACGAGTGAAGAAACATAAGGTTATGAATTGTTATGCTTGTTGGAATTGATTCCATTTGACATGCTTTTGGGATTGCCGCAGTTTTGCTGCCATTGCCTGTGCTGCTTTTCCTGTTGTTTGTGGAGGTCTCCCCCAAGCTCATAACCTGCAGGTAATTGCAGCACCCGATTTGAAAGGCCGCCCTTTTCTCTGTGTTGGTGAATAACAAATCTTTGTTAAAACCTTTCGTCAGAATTTCTTGTATTTAAATTGATCTATAAACTTCCTGACTTTCTTTTGTTCTTTTGACCTCAATTTTTATTCAGCTCTTTGGCTTCATTGTCTGGGTTCTTTTAGATCTCCTGGTTTTGACCTTTTTTTTTCCTGGCAGCTCTCTCCAGGTTTGCCCTTTAAATCTCTTGTTGGTTTTCCAGCATTACAGGAATATCCATAACCTTACAGGGGCGCCATAAATTTATCTTTAAATCCTAGCTGATTACTTAAAGAAGTAAAAAGGCAGAGATCATAGCAACATTTGAGGCTGACAATGAACAGATTCTAGTAAAAAAGAATTTTTGATTGCGGCAAGAGGGATTCCAGCATGAAGACTCACACAACATCATTTAGACCAGAAAACTGCATTGTTAAAAGCTGATTAAAAGCTTTCATGTTTTGCTAACAGCAGGTTAGAGTCGGAGACAGAGAAGATGATTTATATGGCGATAGGGGCACAGTGGGAGAAGGATATGTGGAAGTAATTAGGTTGGCATTGCTGAAGTGCAGCACGTAATATTTTGCAGACACACTTTTCGAAATAATTAATATCTCTGTTCCTTTAATATTGTTTCTCTCTGCAGTAGTTGGCAACACTTTGTATCCTTTGGGTAGGCAATGACATCATGGGAGTGCTGCCAAGTACTCTGTTTCATAGATGCAAGTGAATCATGTTAAAAGCCGTAGATAAAGCTGGCATCATCTCCATCACTGACTTCTCACCTGTCCTCCCTCATTCAGATTCTCTGCATCTAAAAATGTTAATTGCTCAAATTATTAGCTGTTAAGTGATGTAAGTGGTGACACCATGGCTGCCAAAACAGATTCTCTGTACATGCACATCCTAGGGGTCTAATTCCATATATTGTGTTTCTGTTAGTGTCCTTTCTCTCCCACACTCTCTTCAGTTTATTTATTTCTTCTGTCGGATTCTTCTTCATTTTCTCTGATTTCCTGGTTGTTCCCACTATCTTTTTTTGTTTTGTTGTTTTCAACCTCTGCATCCTTGGTTTCTCCTTTGTACACCTCACAGCTTTCTGGGGAAATGAAATGGCCAACATGAGGCTCCTGACAGACATTTAGTAGAAGTCCTGTTGTGACATGTACATATAGATAGATAGATAGTGTTGTGATGTAAGATTTTGCATATAACTTTATAAATGTTTTGTATGTTTTTATTTATAATTTAGGCAAAGCAATGTAATTTAGTGTTACTTTGGTAAGAGGCATTCGTGTTTGCAACCCCTACGACTAAGTCTGTTTGTAATTTTGCGACAGGATTTGGGAGATGTGTCTTAAACCAGTTTGGCAAGTGTTTCTCTGCTAAAGTCTTTCTTCGCCCCCAGCAAGGAAGCCAGGATGTTTAACATATGGTTCAGGAGGTTGCAGGTGTTAAAATGTACTATTTCCCCCCATTGGTCTGAGATATGCCTGTTTGGAATTGGTTTGTCTCAGAGGCCTTTAAGTACCATGATGTCCTATTGGCTGTAGGGGTTGGACAGAAAACCTAAAAATTTGCTTGCTCAATCACATTCTCTCTCTCTTGCTAACCTGTGATGATGTAGAAGTATCTTTCTCTTGTTAACAACTGATGAAGACCATCACACCATGAACTGACAAGAACAGCACAATGAAGAGCACAGCTTCAGCCATATTGAGACAGGCTTGAGGCCTGTTCTGAAGAAAGCTGAGCACCAATGATGCCTTAACTACAGACATTTTAAGTAACTACAAGTCTGTGTGCCACCTGAGTTACCATTTTATCAGGTTGTATGGTTGCCAATATTCAAATGTACTTTGCATTTTGTTATTATTTATGAATATTATCAGTAATACATTATTTTATGTGTAACTTAACTCCTACTTGTCTTTTTACTACATCTAATTGCCTGAGGTTATAGATATAGAAGGGAAGGTGGGGAGAAGGTATAAGCAATAATAATTTATAAACAGTGGTAAGTCTGTGAGATTAGGCATTCTAAGGCTACATATTAATAATACAATAGGGGAAAGTAGAGCAATACATATATTACTCTAGCAAGATAAAACAGATAGATAGATAGATAGATAGATAGATAGATAGATAGATAGATAGATAGATAGATAGATAGATAGATAGATAGATAGATAGATAGATAGATAGATAGATAGATAGATAGATCCACAAACGCATGAGTAGGTGCAGCTAACGGACCCGACGTGTTGCATGGACCCTCAAGACAGGGGAAAAAGCCAGTGCACTAACCCATCTCTCTGCTCTCTCACAGGAAGGACGATCTACAATAGAGCCTGGGGCTGTGAGTTTACTCCTCGTGCTACAACCAGACGATCGGGCTCCTTCCGCATCGCATAAGTCACGTGTTGTCCTTCCCCGATGACATCACCTTGCTCCCAGGATTCCCCACCTCTGCAAATATGCCATCTTGCCACCAAATTGTTGTCTGTGCTGATGTATACAGTTAGGCTATTTGTTCTGACCCAAAGAGAGAGAAATTCTATATGGGGACGGTTTCCCCAATACTTAATATTGTTTCCGTTTGCTTCATTTTATAATAGATAGATAGATAGATAGATAGATAGATAGATAGATAGATAGATAGATAGATAGATAGATAGATAGATAGATAGATAGATAAAATACACACTCTCTATGGTTTAAACACATACCAGAATGACTATAAAGAAGGAAATTGAAAAGACAGTTCTGACTTGGCTGTTCCAGTCCCAGTGAGGCATTATGCAGACATATTGTTGTTGCTATAAAGGAGCCCCAGCTGTGCTTCTGCTGAATAAATTGCTGGCTGAAAGTCCTCAGCGGTAGTGTGTTAGAGAGAGATTGTGCAGTAGAATGGCACTCAGTTTTGCTTTTCATTCTCTCCTTTTCTACGACCTCCAGGGTCTCCAGACTGTGGCCCGGCCTCGAATGGGTGGGCCTCTCTTGAAGTGATGTACAGTAAGATACTCACTTGTAAATCTGACCAACATGTCACAACTCTCCGGCACTATGATAAGAAAGAATGTAGTAAAATAGAGAAGATATTTTTAATTTAATAGGAAACACAAATCAAGTACAGTAATACACCATCAGTGCCTAAAACATTTTATTCTTTACATTTAAAAAGCAAATCTCTACCACATATAAAATGTCCTAAAATGTGTATCTCATTATATGTTAGTTGTCAATCCCCAGGGTTCACAATGGCCCATGAATGATCTAGTTACAGGTCTCTCTTGACATTGACACCCTTTTGTATGGCATGCAGAGGGTCCTTTTCAGGTTAGAGCAGGTGCAGGATGTTGTTTTAAAGTTGTTCGCTCAGACATGCAAGTGTGGGTGTACGCACACGGAGCCACGGAGATCTAATGGGGCAAAGGGTTGATTAATTATGCAAGTGTGTGCTAGGAAGTTGTACTTCCATTCCTCATTAGCAGTTTTATAAGTTGGTGAGTGGATGGATTCAGTCTTTAGAGTCTCAGTAGTATAAAAGAGGCAAGATAAGAAAGAAACAGATCAGAGGATAAAACAGAGGAAATATGAGAGAGCAGGACCGGGCTGGAGACACTGCTGAGAACTGGAGATGAACCGGTCAGGAGGCCCTGCAGCAGAGTGATGGGAACGGCACCCCAGGGGTGGCTGGCCCCTGCTGAGTTCAGGAGCAGGAGTGATTGAGGGCTCGTGATGACTTTTCACATGCTGATGAATGGCAGCAGGAAGGTCCTAGAGGGTACCAACTGAGGAGGCTGGGATGAACGACAGCCAGATGGGTGACTGCATTAATTGGCATTTCATCCAGGTGGGTGAGCAGAGGAGATGAGTAAGAGAGAGCAATGAGGGAAGTTAGGAGACAATCTTGTTTGTTTTCCTGGTTTTAAATATTTAATGGATCTATTTACTGAATGAATTGGAACTGCACAGCACTTTGAACAGCATTTGATTTGCTTTTAATAAATGCACTTTGCACTTTTGAACCAAGACCTTGGTGCATGATTATCAGTGCCCTAGGAAACAGGTGATGGTAAGGCTGCAGGCACCTCGATGAAGAAGCGCACAGGGATAATGATCAGTGAATTTATCAGTGCCAAGTCTTATTTTTTTTTTAACACACCATTTGGCCAAAGTAAAAATAAATGTATGCACTGAGTTAATGCAGAAGGTCTCACCAGCTCTTTCTGCTTCATCAAAGTGGAGCTGCCATTTGTTTATATCGACCATCAAAGACTCTTACTGCACTTATTTCAATTTAATCATCTTTACTGAATTGTCAGACAGACATCGCTTTCAAGTGGGGAGCACACAAAGTTATAAATCTTATTAAAATATTTATGCTGCTGAGCTTCAGTTGTCGGGTGCCTGATAAAAACAGCTTCTTCTAACCAATAAACATGAAGACAAGACCATAAAAAACATATGTTTATTTTAAACAAAATTGGGAAAAGCTAATAAAATTCAACTTGTGAATTTTATGCTGAAAAAGAAGCTCACACTTCAGACCAAGTTTCTTTAAAGAAGAGTTGGGTTGAAATGTTTATTGTGCCAACTTTAATGTGTTCATACTCAAGCAAATGTACCCAGTTGGTTTTTTGCTCACTTATGATTTTAAACAGGAGCCGGCAGCCCAGTGATGCAGCGGTTAGACCCCCTACCTTCCTGAGTTTAAGTCCTGATGAAGTGTTTGAAGCTCCTGCCTTCCTGGGTTCAAGTTCTGTGCCAGTCTGTGGGCAGTATTCGTATTTTCAGTGTGTCTGAATTGGTTTTCTTTGGCTGCTCTGATTTTCTTCCTGTAACCCCCTTGCACCACCCTTCCTTTACTCAGTGTGCAAGACCCTGAGCTCTTTATTATGGTGTCGCCACCTCTATTGCTGTCATGTACAAAAATGCCACATTCAGCCTTTAAACACATAACCAAATCATCATTACTCAAATTTTTAAAAAAAACTCTCTTTACTTAAATGCAAAAGGAACAGGTTTCCAAACTTGGTATTTTATAAATATATACAATACATAATAAACACCAACACTAAATTATTTACAGCTATACATTGTAACAGAATAAGATGCTTCTCGCACCCTTGCACCCTCAGACACCAGGTAAAATCCAATGATGATATTTATTATAATAATAAAGTGCACAAAGTACGCTCCTCTCCACAATTCACAATAACAATAAACCAATCCTCCACTCCCAGACGCTTAGCCACCCTGCCTCCCAACTCAGCTCCTCGTCTGGGAGCTCCCACAGTCCTTTTATATTCCCTGACCCGGAGGTGTTCCTTCCCAACAGTCCACAAGTCCTTATTCCTTCCGGGTCAGGGTAAATAATGTTTTTTCTCACCCCGGAAGCCCGTCGCTCTTCCTATGACGAACTTCCGGGTCATAGGGCATGAAGAACTCTTCGGTCCTCCCTGCAGCTCCCTCTCGTGGCCCCCATGGCATCCAGCAGGGCGGTGCATAAAAACTACATGGTCCATAATGCCCTGCTGGTCTTCTGGGGACCTCCATGCTGCAAGGAGGGCTCCACCTGGCGGCTTGGGGGTATTGGCCGGGGTACATGGCCGGCCATATCTTACAACATATATTGTCAGTCCGATACTACTGGTGAGCTCACCCTTATTAACTATCACAGTCATTGAAGTTTACTCACTACATTGGGGGCCCCAAACTGTAGCTTGGGTACGTGGTGGCCAAATGAACAAAACAGAACTGGCCCCTTCACTTGAGTATTTAACTCAAGCCACTTAAAACAAACAAAAAAAAAAACACAGACCTTGTTGGAAAGTACTAACCTTTATCCTCGGGTACCTCCTTTGGGCCTCTCGTCTCCCTATCTCTTAAACAACCTCCTCACTCGCTGTTCGCCATTGCTGAACTCGTGTCCTGCCATCTTTCTCTTCTTCAAGTCACCCCTTTTATGTTTTAGCGGTTTGCTAAATTTAGTTCCTCTTTCTTTCTTTTCGTCTTACTTCGCCGTTCTGCCTCAACTGTGTTTCTCTTTCTTTCTTTCTTTCTTTCTTTCTTTCTTTCTTTCTTTCTTTCTTTCTGTCTTGTTTCGGCGTTCTACCTCAACCCTCTTCAACTATCTTCCTTCCACTGTCCCGGCCAATCAGAGGACACTTACCTATATAACTTAACCTTACTCAAACCCCACAACTTGTACCCCATTTCAGTCAATAAACTTTATTAACACAAACTCACATTCGGACATTCCCTTTTTTTTTCTTTTAAAACTAGCCCAGGTTACATTCCTATATCCCCAAAGATATGTGTGTTAGGTCAGTTCTCAATTGGCCCTGAGATGGGCTGTCATCCACTCCACAGTTGGTCTCATCTTTCTGCTTGATGTTGCTGAGGTAGCCTGGGGACCACTGCCACCTTAAAATAGAATAAGTTAGTCTGAATATGCTATGTTATAAAACAGAACCACACAAAGTCTATATATTAACTCTTAAATCTCTCCGAGCATCACACAACAACAACTAAAACATTTACATTTTAAAGCAGATCTTGAATGGCAGAATGAATTTTCAAGATTTGGTTTTCAGTTTCTTCCAGAAATTGCATTGACATTTTCGCTTCTTTTTAGACTTTTAGGGTTGAGTATAATTTGATACCACAACCTTGTTCTCTATATTTCGTTGCAGACATTATGAGCAGACAGTCTTGAGTTTTACAACCTGTTAGGGATGATCAGTGGTGAGTAAAATACTCAAAAGCCATACTTGAGTAAAGTAGAGACATTTGCTGGAAAGTGACCCAAGTAAATCTAAAATTTACCCTTGACCAAAGTACTCATATAGAAGATTCAAAACTATCTGATATGAATTTTGCTTAAGTATTAGAAATATGTTTAAATGTGGGATATCTCCCCCTTTTATACTGTATATAGTGAAAAAAATGTTCTTGCAAACTTAAAATAATTCAGGCTTACTTCTTAAAGATTAAAAAAAAGAAACAAACCTTTTTATATTAGTTAATGGTAAAATTGGTGTGGAAATCAAACAGGTAAGAGGCAGTTGGCTCTTGACAATCTTTTTGTTATCCGTTGAATTTTTTTTTTCCTTTGCTGCTTTAATTGTTTGGTATTCTTCGATCTGTTGGGATTCTGACGTCAGGTTTGTCCTTTCTTGTCTGACTACTCATTCTAAATCTCCCAGTTATTTTTACACTCCCCTTAAGTTGCTCTGTTTGTTATTAAAATTTCAATTACCATATATTCTCGTTTAAGTTCTCCTGAGGATAAGTCGGGACTTGATTTTACTGTATAATTTCTGGTATAAGTCGAATGTGGAAACCTCACGCTATTGGTCCAAGAGATTATATGTTAATGCCCACCTGAGAGAATAACGACGGAGCACACTGCCTTTTTTTTCTATGTATTGTGCCTACGTAACCACACGGTAATACCCAAACTATTCCGAAGCGATGTTTGTACTGTTTTGTGTTTTTTGTATCTCACACCCTTATGGACCTTTATCGTAAGAGCATCTCTCTTTTACGATGGAATGTTCGATCAGAATAAAATATAAAACTGGTTTTAATTAAAATGTCTTTGAAGTAGCAAAAGAAATTGGTAACTGCGCTGTTGCAACAAAATTCAATGCATCTGAGAAACTGATGTGAGATTGGAGGAGGCAAGAAGATGTAAAAAAAAAATTAAGTGTTGCATTTTTGAACGGGCGTATAAGTCAGATTTTATGATCGATTTTTCGGGTTTCAAGACCCGACTTATAGGAGAGTATATACGGTTCTTTTTCATTTGATGTTTATATCTATATATATATAATCGACCAAGTCGCCTAACCATGGGAAGCACGACCATGGGGTACGCACGACGGAGCCCCGTCCTCCAACTCTAATCCTCCTCCCGCGCCCACCCTCGCTCTCGAGGCATACGCACTGCCTGCTCAACACCTCACCAAAAAACATGTTTACATGCTGCATACAGCGATTCCCATCCGCAATAAACATGCTTCTTCTTAGATGGTCCTGCAGGAACAGGGAAAACCTTTGTCTACAAAACCCTTACTCATACCATCAGAGCTAGGGGAGACATTCCTACAACCGTAGCATCTAGAGGAATAGCTGCAACATTGTTACCGGGTGGACGTACTGCACATTCCTTTTTTAAAATACCGTTGAAGCTGACTACTACTTCCACATGCAAAATCAAACCTACCTCGCCACACGCTCAACATCTTCTGCAATCCAAATTGATAATATGGGACAAGGCGCCAATGACACATGCATATGCATTCCAGGCAGTTGACAGGTTATTACGTGACCTCACGGGTGACACACAGCCATTTGGAGGGAAAACAATACTATTGGGTGGAGATTTCCGACAAATACTCCCCATCATGCGTGGCTCCCGAGCACTTACTGTCGCTAGTTGCATTAACAAGCAAACTTTGTGGTGTCACATGCATGTACTTACACTGACAACAAATATGAGAGCTCTTCCTCATGAACAACATTTCTCAAAATGGCTCCTCAATGTTGGAGACGGTAAAAACGGAACAACTGTAACATTACCTTCACATTGTTTTCCTTTTAATTCTGATCCCGTTCAACAACTATATGGCGACATCGACTTCTCAACTGTCACTCAGTACACGAGCTATGTTAAGCGTCACCAACGAAGATTTGCTACACCTTAATGAACAAGTACTGAAACTTATCCCTAACGACGAAATAACTTTCACCAGCGTTGGCTCCATCGTCACAGACGATCCCGCAGATCAACTTTCATTCCCCGAAGAATTTCTTAACAGTCTTACTCCCACTAGCATGCCTCCGCATAAACTCAAAATTAAAATTGGTTCAGTCGTCATGCTTCTTAGAAACCTCCTGCCAGCAAGAGGTCTCTGTAATGGCACTAGACTGACTGTTACCAGCATTCACCGCAATGTACTAGAGTGTAAAACTATCGCAGCTCCTACCTCACAAACTGTCCTTATTCCCCGGATTTCCCTGACCTCATCAGATTCAAATTTGCCTTTTACTTTTACACGAAGACAATTTCCTCTTAGACTAGCCTTTGCAATGACAATTAATAAGGCACAGGGCCAACCTTTCAAAAAGATATGCCTGTATCTGTCAAAACCAGTTTTCAGTCACAGACAATTGTATGTTGCTCTCTCCAGAGTTCCATCTTTTCATTCACTCACAGTCGTATCCTCAAACCCACCCCATTTGGACAACTGTGTCTTTCAGGAAGTGTTCACCCATCAATGAATAATTATGCGGTGTATGCTATGCCGCAGGTCGGCTAGTTTCCTTTATTTTCCAACTTGTTCTGATTTACATTTTTAAGGAATGATTAGGTGTTCAGCTACTGTTTAGAGGTGATCCTTCTGTGATCTGGCATTTTTACTAATCTGGCACTCCTCAGGTCCCAGTGGTGCTGGATTAGTGAAGGTCTGCGTGTAGTTAGATTTTTATTTCTTTTTGACCATTGATTAAGTAAATGAGGGTATATTTTTTATTCTGCCCATTTCATGGTAGGATTGCTGTTGAACCAAAATAAAGGATTCAAGTGAATGGATTCTGTGGGCTAGAGTAGTTTCTGTAGAGGCGGCTCTAAATTGAACACTAACTTCTATCTGGGTCTTTTAGTTTATCTGAAGAGGCAAGACTTCTGAAGCACAGCAGAAGTGAGGTCATTAATCTGGTGTGGGATCATCCTCCTCTCTGGGGTGGAAGAAGGCCCAAAGGTTGATGACGGTGTCTTCTCTGAACCATTGTTTTTACCCCCATTGTACCTATTGTGTTGAGCATTCAGCATACTCCCGTAACACGCATGTTTGACACTTTTACCTCATCCAATCTGAAGGATCCTGAGCAAAGAGTATTAAGAATAAGGCCATGGTTAGAGGTCATGTCGTTCATCATTAGTGTGAAACACAGTAATCAAGTGATCATGCAGTGATCGCACCTTGGGCAAATCAATAGATATGAGAGAGTGCAACCCTGCAGGAGAGGCTGAGAGAGAAAGGACATAGAACTGGTGGTTTGAAATACCACTATTGTGAGTTTGTGAACAATTTTTCCTCCTTACAGAGGACAGTGTGAGAGAGAGAATGAGAATGTTAACTCTAAAGGGATTCCTTGCTGGCGATAACTTGGTCTTCATCTGTGATTGCTCAAGGAGGGGTGAATTTGGCTGGCGACATGCACAATAGGAGCTAAAAGAGATAGATGGAGAGACAGAAATTTTCCCTTTAGTGTAGTGGTAGAATGAGCAACTTGCAATCCCAACATGGTGAGTTAGCATCTTAAGCAGTCACTGCTCACAAACAAAGCACTCAGCTCTAAGGGGCTCATTATGCTACAAACCCAACACCAAATCATACTTATGAAATTGCTGGAGAGTTTGGCTTCTAAGTCAAAGTGAGTATTTTCCAAACAAGGAGCAGATGTTTGAAGGTTGTACAGTTACAGAAGGTCTTATTTCAATGTACTCAGTGGTTGTGGTGTTCCATCATGTCCAGATTCCAGTGACTGTGGTGTTCTTCAGGTGCCAGGGTGTGATAATGCCTTTAGTAACTTTAAGAGAATATTGTTTTGGTCCCAGAATTTTAAACTTTGTGCCAAAAATAAATGATAACCCTTATGAAGGCTAAGATGCCCAAAAAAGCCCCTAACCCCAAGCATAAACACACAAACACAGTCCCAGGTTCAAATCAAAGTGGTGTTTATTACAAATAGCTTGTATAAACAATGTTTCTTCTTCTTCTTTAAAACACTGCTGAAAACACATTACTTTAACATGGCCTTTTTATAACTTCATTTTAATCGTAATTTAACTTAATCCTGATACTCTGTATGTTCAATTCATCATAATAACTATTCATGGTGGCTCTAAAATCGGTACTGACCCCTACTCTCTTTTCTGTTTCTTTTTCCGGTTTCTTTGTGGTGGTGGCCTGCGCCACCTTCCACCTACTCAAAGCTTCATGATGCTCCAACAATGATGGACGGATTAAAAGGAAGAAGTCTACGTGACCATCATCATCATCAAGCCCTTCCGTGAGAATCCTAAATCCAAAGAGGACTGTTTCATTTATGTTAGGTAGAATGCCCAGAGGGGACTGGGCGGTATCATGGTCTGGAATCCCTACAGATTTTATTTTTTCTCCAGCCGTCTGGAGTTTTTGTTTTTCTGTCCCCCCTGGCCATTGAACCTTACTCTTATTCGATGTTAATGTTGATTTATTTTTTATAATTATGTCTTTCATTTTTCTATTCTTTAATATGTAAAGCACTTTGAGCTACTGTTTGTATGAAAATGTGCTATAGAAATAAATGTTGTTGTTGTTGTTGTTCTTATTCTTCTTTTTCTTCTTCTTTCTCTTGCCCTGTCTCTCCACTGCACTGCTACTCCTCCAGTTGTGAGTTGTTTGTCTCTGCTCCCAGCTATGACTCAGCTGGACAAGGCAGTGCAGTCTCTTTTATTGAGGACCCGGGAGTACTTCCTGTAACATGACATAGCCAGTTGGAAGCACTTCTGGGTTCTGAGAAACCCAGGAGATCCTCCACCAGCAGCACACTCTATCGTCCTCCAGAGATCCCTACAGGGCTTCTCCAACTCACACGCAGCCCTGCGGGTGCCCAAACTAGGACTCTTTATAAGGGACACTGTCGCCTTTTAAAGTGGTGGATGAACTGCTTCCTGCCATGCCTTCATGCCAGTTCTTGTACTCTTCATGCATCCCACCTAAGATGGGGATCATAAGGTGTCTTGGCCTGGTATTGCCCCTATTTAGTCCATCCTTCCATTATGGCATCCCAGCTGAGTAAGGACTCCACCTACATCCTGGGCAGCATGCCCAACTGTCCTCTGGGGCATCTACACCCTGTGCTACAAAAACATCTGTCCAAATTAAGCAAATAAAACAGATCATATAGCTCCAGAATTACATTTCAACCATAATTCTGTCCAACTTTAATACTGATGATTGTGTACATTATTTTAATAGCAATGTAACTCTGACAACGCAGCCAACATTTACTAGGCCTGTTGTATAATTTTTCCATTCTTCTGTCTTCAAACCTCAACAAAGCAGAAGTGACCTTAAATTTACAGTAGACTCCATTCTAATCAAATGTATCATTTTTTTATGTCATTAGTTAACAAGTCTGTGTGCCCCTCTGTTTTTTAATTAGCACATAGGACCCTGAGTTTTTAAATATGGTGTTACCACAGTTAGAATATCTGTAACCATTACTTTTGCCTCCATACCTACTTTGAAATATGCAACCTATTAAAACATGGGGCAATCACAATTTACACAAAAACATTATTTTTAATGAAAATGCTCAAAATTATAGTGATAGATATCCAAATATTACAAAATACATTATATTCAGCAGGAAATAAAACCCAGGAACAATAAGCCATTTGCAATAATATATACAACACCCTCCCAAACTACTATTGGTGAGAGAATCCTAACCCTACCCCTAACCCTAAGCCTAACCCAAACCTCCTGTTAATTATACAGTTCAATAATATTTATTCAATCAGTTGGGGGCCCCAAATTTGAGTGTTTGGTGGCTAAAGAAACAAAAATAGCTGACCTCTTCACTGGAGGTTTTACCCCAAGCCAATTAATAAGCAAATGAAAAAACAAAAACACAGATATTTGTTGAATCAACTTCTCCCTTTCTCTGCTTGTATCTGGTATCAAACTCTCATCTGACCCCATCAGAAAAAACACCAACTTATCAGCAGTTTGCTGGAGTAGAACTTGTGTCCTCCTGTCGCCCTTGTCTTCGGCTCACTGAAATGTTCTGTTCACCCTCATGTATCGTTTCTTGTGCTCTCTCAGTTCTCTTTGCAGCCTACTGTAGCACATTTCTTTTCCCTTCTTGTAATCACCTTGACAGTCAACCTGCTGGTTGTTTCTCCCTTTATTTTCTTATCTACCCTCTCTCTGAGAATGTGATCAGCGCTTACTTCCGTTACCCTGAATCGTCTTTCCTGGCACTTGAGTTTTTGTTGGGGCTTTCCCATTCCACGTCTTTTCAGCGTTTTGTTACAACTTTCACTCTCTCTTTTGCATTATAGTAGAGCTTTTTTCTTTCTCTCTCTTTAAGTCTTTTTCTAAAACTTTCTCTTTTCTGTTTGCTTGATGTTTTTAGTGTTCTGCTAAAGTTTTGCTTCCCTTTCTTGTTCTTTTTGCTTCAGCTTTTTCTCACTCTGTCAACATGGCTGCCTCTGCCTCTTTTTTTTTTTTTTTCATGTCTTCGCTCTCTCGCCTTTTTTCTCCAATCCTGTTCCTGTAACTATCCTTTAAAGACTGTGGACAGACCAATTAGAGGGCACTTGATGCTATCCAGCTAGCCTTTACAAACCCTTCACTGCTCTTCAACCAGTCTTAATCTGTTTTATTGAATTAGTTTTATTAACTCTTTCAGGGCTAATTATTTTTTCATTTTCTCACAAATCTGAATATTTTCCCCAAAAAACTCAGTTTTCTAAAAAGCATACAAAGCAAACACTGAATGCATTTAACATTAAACATTAGCTTTCTAAGATCAGCAGTAACATGGCTGAAAGACACTTTCGGAATAGAAATAAGCTACCTGCCTTTCATTTTTGATTTCCCGAACACTTGCATCAAAATCCGAAGTTTGATAAGTTAGTCTGATTAGCAATAATATGCAAAAAGCAAAAAAAAAAAAATTAACAGTGCCTACATAGTATTTTGCTTTGCACATTCGCTTTGCTCTTTTGCCCGACGTCAATGCCATTCTAGACATTGTTTACTCTACGCTCCTCACACACACATACACACAGGGATTCGATGTCAAGTCAATGAGTCCAACAGTCCTCCAAGTAAAGAGGGTCTACCCGTAACATGATGGTGAGTCTTGTCAATGTCTACAGCTGATTATTACCCTTTCCCCTAAAGTCAACATCCAACCTCGACCCCTGCTGTCGATAAAAGTCGACATTAGCCCTAAAAGAGTTAAACAACTTGCATTCTGCTTTTCCCCCCCCCAAACCTACCCAGGTTACCCCTGCACCAGTCAATATCTCATTGATCAACGGGTATTGATCCAAACTTTTTATAAAGCTGCTGTGGAGCAAATTGTGACAGCAGTAGAAGCGGCACTGGGTCCTTTATGGACTTCGGTGAGACAGAAGAACCAGTAGCAGCCACTATTCAAACAAATATAATATAGCATGGAATTAACAGGTGTAGTATTGAAGAACTAAAATAACTTTAAATGAATCCTCACGAGGCACTGAATATTTATGCATATTTCTAACAAGAGTCGGATTTTTAGATTTCATAAAATGCCTTCACTTACACTTTTTCTTCTTTGGCGGGCTTGCTGCTATTACGGTCAGTTGATTGGCAGTTTTCATCCTGCATGTGAGTGTTTATTTATTGCCAGTTTACACTTCACGCTCATCATGGCTGCAATGCGTTTCCAGCTTTGTTTTGATGTGTCTTCTGAACACATTGTCAGAAATTAACACAACGCTTGTGTAAGTTGGACTACCAGCAAAAATATGTGTGACATGGGTGTTCAAGTTTTGGTATGTGACAGCATCATTGTTTACTACCAGCATGCGACGGCTTGCAGCTCCAACAGGATCAATCTATGAGCTTTAATATTTGATGAATGGTTCGGTGCGGTGAAGCAAATCATTAAACTTAAATGATGACATATGAATATGATTTTCTTCATCCGTTTCTCGTATAGGCAATACAAGTGTTGCATGTTCTCCATCATAAAGACGCATCACATTTCAAGGTCTCACATACCATTTTCTGTGTCACTGTTGCCGTCTATTTTTTTTTTTTTGCACCTTAGCAAGAGTATCTCCATGCAAAGAATTTTTATTTTTAACAACTCAGAACACAGCAAAACCGGACCTTGTTTTCTCACCTTGATGATGTTGCTCTTCACACTTCCAACTGGTGGAATCCTCCTGATTTACTTAAAGTATAGACAGCAGCAGCATCCACAAGCGCATGAGTCATGTAGTGTTAAGTATATCCCTGGCCTTGCTGCCTTTATGCTGCTAAAAGCCAGCATGGTGCTGATTTCACAAAAGGCAAGAGCACCGAAAATGGAAAGGGGGAGAGCAGTCGCAGTGCTGGGGTGGTAGAAAATTTAGTTCAGTTGTTTGTGGATTTTGTGTTTTTTATTGTTTAAGGGTTTAAAAGTAATCCTAGGGGATGTGTGAAATGTATTTAAGTTAGTTTATGTTTAGGAAGCAAAGTGATTATAAGGGGATGCATCCCCTGTTTTTTCAGAATGGTATGAGTCCATTGCCTTCAGGTCAGTGTGAAGGGAATGGTTAAGAAGCCCCTGTGCCTTTAGTTTGGCGGTCACTGGTGAGGACAGGTGTCACAAATGTGCATATTTAGTTTTTTTGTTTCGTGCTGTTGGCTGTTTTAAAGGTATGTTTTCAAACTTGTTAAGCCAGGGTGCCCCCTAGATTTTGGGAGAGCTTCAGCACCAGGGTGAGAGATATAGATCCATTGAATCAATTATTAGACTTTGACAGCATTGGACTATTTGCATTTTTAGAGCCTTTGTCCTTTTTTTGTTTTTGAATATGACTATTTTGTTTTTGCTTGATTGCTGCATATTTTTTATGGATTTTTACCTGATTATGGCGCATTATTCTTGTTGATTTCTTTGTTCTTTTTCTCGCCAACAAATACTGGATTACCTACAATACAATAAACATTTATGACTTTGTGCTTTATCTGTGTTTTGGGGCATCTTGAGTGCCGCCTGGCTATGAAGTACTAGCGGGCACTGACATACAGTATGTAAGTGAACGGTGACACAAAAGGTCACATAAAAAATGGTAAACTTGATCGGCGGAAAACGTTTTAAGGAACAACAAGCCTGCTGCAGTGCAGATCTATCCTTTAGTTGCTTCCAATGATAGAGGAAGAGGGAGGATGGAGGATGTGTGTTTCTCCACAGCATCAGCCGCAGCTCACTCTGGGCCTCTGGTTACATGAATCGACAAAATGTGATTGTTACTCCTCCAGTTTTTGATAATCATCAGCTGTGACATTTGCATATCATCATTTCTAAAGGAAATAGCTTCTCATTAAAGGAGTTAGCCACAAATATTAACCACTATTCGAAATCTGTCTAAAGTCCTGCTTCACTCTGCACTTTTTAAAACAGACCAGGCCCCCTCAAGCCCAGTTAGGACAGCAGTGTGGTGCACAGGCGCCTAAGATGTATGGGAAGAGAAGGAACCTTCTATACTGTAAAAATACTCCAGTGGTAATGCATTAATGGTTAAGTGTTGTAAAAACAAAACAAAACAAAAAAAAACACCAAGATATGAAGGCAGTTTGGGTCCCCAGGTGGGAAAAATGCTGCTTATTATCAGTTTTGGTAAGACAGTCAGACAATTATCGTTTAACCTACTTAGTCCTAAACAGACTCATGGGGGTGCTGGAACCTATCCCAGCTAGCATAGGACACAAGGCAGGAACAAACACTAGAGAGGTGCCAGTCCATCGCAGGGCAAACACACACACACCCTGTCACACACTAGGGCCAATTTGGAAACGCCAATCCACTTAACCTGCATGTCTTTGGAAACCCACGCAGAGAACATGCAAACTCCAGGCATGAAGGACCCAAACCCTAATCTCCTTACTACAAAGCAACAGCGCTACCACTGCGCCAACATGACACTCCTTTGAAGGAGAAAATACTTGCAGACTTGTACTGGCACAGCCTCCTGTGGAAATCTGGTTGTGGAATCCTGAAGTCCACTCATGAGATGGTGAGTTGTGAGGTGAGAGAAGAGACGAAACTGCTGCGAAATTAAGGGAGCTTAATGCCAGTGGGACCCCTGAAATGACTTTAGTAATCATTTCTTAAACATTTCGGGTATCTACTCTAGGAGAAGGGGTTTATAAACAATAATAACATTAATAATATGGTGCAATTCAATACAAAATAGTAGTTAAAATAAAATTAAAAGGTTATTAAAGTATTCTGTAGGCCAGTCATTGTAGAGGAGGGCTGGTGCCCTTACCCAGCTGGGACATCTTTATACTGGAAAGACCAGGGGGAGAAAACATATTCAGAGCCTTACCTCTTCTGGAGTGAAAGATGGCAGCCCCCCTGGGTTGCAGCAGTGCCTTGAACTCCCACAAGGTTCCATGGGAGTTGGAGTTTGGTGCAGCTCTGTTGAGCTGTATGGTCACCGCCAGGGGGTGCTGCAAGTACTGTTGTGCCCTGTGTGGCAGCACTTCTGCCATACCCAGAAGTACTGCCAGAAGAAGGTTGCCGGTGCCCTATAAAAGGAGCCAGCTGCCACTACTCCTGAAAGCCAGGGTCGAGAGAAAGGGAGACAAAGCTTGCAAAGAGGAGTTGAGGAGTTCAGAGAAGAAGAGAAAGAGACAAATGTTTGGTGCTGTGTGTTTGTGCTTTCATTGTGCTGTACAGGTGGGAAACGGGGGAAGGCATTTCCCACAAGGAAAAATAAAAAAAATAAAACGTGTGCACTGAACTTGTGTCTGGTTAGGGTGGCAGGAGCGCCCTCTGCAGGCCACAACATAAACAAAAAAATGAATGGCAATACATCTATTTATTGGCATCTGGAACTGTGTCTGTGTGGTTGTGTCTGGGGTTTGGGGTGCTGCAATGCCCCCTTAGTGGTTCAAAATGTATATAACATTTCCCTAATTTTCATCCCTCCATAATTTGAAAGTTGTAGGAATTCACACCAGTGGCTTTAAAATTTCTGTACTGGAGTATCTCCCATGCCAATTAAAATCTGAGAAGTAGTGGTTAAACTTAAAAAAATATTTGAGGTAATCTGTCGTGAAAACACCCCATTGAAGAAGAGAGCAGTGGTTCCCCAGACCTCGTTGCTGGTTGTGAAGGAGCCCCCATAACAGTTCAAGTTTCAGGGCCCCAAAAATGTAGGTCTGCCACTGGGTGAGTGAGTTCATACAGAGTAGAGACCCTTGTTCTGCCAGGATAGAGGGCATAGATAGGCAGGCCACGAGGCACAAGGAAAAAGACATGGGAGATGACAAACATAAATCATAAAACAAGAATAAGCTAAGGTCGAAGTAGAAAGTCATCATAACTCAATATTTAAACAACGCAAGATTAATGACTCCCTTAAAAGACTGACAGACTAGCTACCTTATACAATTTATTTTGAATTATCCACAAATATAGACACAGAAGACAGAGAGCCACTTTTATACAGGCGCATTTTGGGCATCATGGGTCATGCTTTCCAGCTTCAACAAAAATAGAGAAATTGACAGCAAGGGAGATAATAAAATGGTGATATGAAAATGTAAATTACATAACGATAAAAAGGAATCAAGAGTTCCCAACCAAAATGAAAGTAAAGGATAAGTGCAGAGAAAGCCGCATGGACCAAAGTCTAGATACCTAACAAGAGGGAAAGGGGAGGTTAGGGTAGAGTAAGCCATCCTCTTTGTGGTCCAACGCTTCTGGTCTTAAAGAGAAAATTTGATCCAATTAATGTTTTTCTGGTAACACCAGGATAATCAAAGTCTTTTTTGGTCTGATTTTCTAAACTCTCATTTAGAGTGTGATGAGTGTGTTTTCTTTTGGATCAATCTTCAGAAAAATTGGAAGCTTCTGTGCTTTGAAATTTTGACTACGTCTTTGGTTTCTGGCTTTGGCTTCATTGAAAGATAGGACTGATTCTTGGTTATAAACTTAACTTGGCAAATGGGTATGTGTCACCTTCTGATCCATTTTAATGTAATCTTCCTCTTCTCTATCAGAAGGCAGAATGACATGTTTAGTTCAGGCCCTGTAAGACCTGTGGAACGGTCACAGATTGGATGTTATTGTAAGGATGGACAGGCTTTCATGAATACATTTGATGAAACAACTGACATGCCTTTAAAAGCATAAGATTTCCGTTACCCTTGGGAAAAGAGAATATGCTGGTTTATCAAATTAAACTAAAATAATTTTAAGATATGTTTATTGTTTGTCCAATCCAATATAAACTGAGGCCAATTTGGTCATGCCAGTCCACCTAACCTGAATGTCTTTGGACTGTGGGAGGAAACCCATGCAGACACGGAGAGAACATGCAAACTCCACACATGTAGGACCTTAACCCTGGTCTCCTTACTGCTAGGCAGCAGCGCTACCACTGCACCACATTGAAGGAGAAAACACTTGCAGCCTCCTGTGGACATCTTTTCGTGGACACCTGAAGTCCACTCATGTGATGGTGAGTTTGTCCAATTCGATATGAAAAAAATGACATGGAGGAACGCAAGTTGATCCCCATTATAGTTAAACTCTAGCCCTTAGCTGGATTAGTTCTGATTGAAAAGCACAGCTTAAACGCCGCTTATTAGACTTGAATGGAAAGACTGTTGGCATGGTGGTCCGTGGAATTAAGAACTTTTGTCCAGCGGCTTTTCCATTTCACTGTTAATTAATCTTATGCTATGGTAAAGTAGTGGGAGATTAAATTTAGTGTGGCATCAAATATTCACAACAATTTTTAATTTAAAGAGTTCAGAAATTCAATTTGGTAGTGAAAGGCCTGTCCATCCTCTTCTACAGATGCATAGGATTTGCAGTATACTAGGAAACATGCAGACCTTCAATCCTCAAATAAAGGGGTTTCATATAGAGCAATCTGAACTTTAACATTTTGGCAGACAGTGTTTTGTTTTCTCCATGAACAAAATCCAGCTTCCCAGTGATCACACTGGTGGTGTAACTTTCCAAAGTAGTGATTGTTTGTCGGCATGCATATCTCTCTTGTTCTTGTATTCCTTATCCTGTATTAGATAGATAGATAGATAGATAGATAGATAGATAGATAGATAGATAGATAGATAGATAGATAGATAGATAGATAGATAGATAGATAGATACTTTATTAATCCCAAGAGGAAATTCACATAATCCAGCAGCAGTATACTGATACAAAGAAACAATATTAAATTAAATAGTAATAGTTAAAAAAAGCAGACAATAACTGAGTAATGTTAGCATTTACTCCCCCGGGTGGAATTGAAGAGTCGTATAGTGTGGGGTAGGAACGATCTCCTCAGTCTGTCAGTGGAGCATATTAAGTGCCTTCCATAATGCACCTGACACTCATCAGGTATCACTGCTCTGCATTTTCCTTCTTCCTATTTTGGAAATCTTCATAATGAGTGCTCTGATCTTTTCTCTGTCTTCCCTGCAGACCAAATGTGGGAAATTCCTCCTGGACCCTATGACATCACTTCCAGTTCCAACCCTGAAGATGTCACTTCTGGCTCCATCCTAGAAGATGTTACTTCCAGTTTCAACGCCAGATGACATCATTTCCCCCCTTAAAACTTTAAAACCGCCTTGTCTCTACCATAACCTAAGTTCTATTTTGGACGTTTGTCTGTAAAGACCTTTTTCATCAAACCTCCAAGTTTTTCAGCCATTCTACAATTATACAGGAGGATGACTCAAACCCTCTTAACATGTCAAGGCTTGATTATGCCCACAGAGGTTAAGACAGAAGAGAGAGGCAGGACGTGAGGAGCCTGTGTTGCCAAGGGCTGAGGCAGATGGTCAGGAATATGCCCTGGTGAAGCGAGTGGTTTGAGTGCGGGACTGGAGAGGGGGCACTCCTTAGAGCAACAAAGGGGAAAGTAGGGGTGACCCTGTCATGCAGCATCTCCTTTACGGATGTCGATGGACTGGCTGAAGGAGATGTGGTTGGGGTTTGGCTGGAAGTCCTACACTCACTGACGACTGGCAGTAGGACCAGCACCCGGGATTTAGTGGATGACTGCACCTGTCGGTGGGCGTCTCCTTATGCTGCAAAGTCCTGATCTGATAAGCTGGGGAGACGCCAGATGAAAGAGGCATTGGGGCTCATGAGTGTGTTAACTGGAGAAACCTGACTGGGATTTTAACCTTTTTTTTAATGGAATTATTTATTACTTGTTATTAATCTCCAAGTTTCACTTTGCTTTGGAATAATTTGTTTAACTTATTATTAACCTTCACATTTCAATTTGCTTTTATGGATTATTTACTTATTGAAGAATTTGCATTGCACTTTTTGAACACTTTGGACTGGTTTTAATAAAAGCACTGAACATATTTGCACCAACCCCTTGCTGATTGTAGGTGTCCTCATATCCCCGGGTCACCTTGGTTTAGGACTATCGGCGGTTCTGGGTTCAAGAGGCTCCTGGAGGAAACTAGGGAGCATGGAGCCAACCGAGACCATCACAGGTGGCACTGTCAAAATTTTGGCTAGACGCAAAAAGAGCCTCATAGAAGCTTCATAAAGTAAAAGATTGATTCTTCACAAAGTGTATTCCAATTACACAGAAGCTCTAATGAGCCCAAAGGCAAAGTGGAGTTGTTCAAGACACAACGCAATCCAAAGCAAACAAGCCCAAATACAGTGATCCAGGAAATGTAGTCAAACACAGAGCATGAAGGTCAAAATCCCAATAATTCCCAAAAGCACAGAAACAAACACAAGAACTCACCAAGCTCCCAGAGCACGGTTACAATGAACCATCAAGAACAATGGGATGGAGGGCACTCCCTGGTGGTGATGGGTAGGTGGCCCTGCCTCTTAGGGCATCACCCACGAAACACATGGAACATCGCCAAGGCATTGTACACAAAGCACATAATGAACAAAAGAAAGATTAACATAAATAGGTGATTCGGAAATTAATAAAAAGGACATAAGATTTGAACTTAAAATATAAAACCCAGTAGTTTGTGAGTAATTTCATTTTAGCATTGTTTTTCTCATGGTTAATCTGGTGAGTTCTGATCAGCTATGCAGCCCAGTGAAGAGCAGTAAGCACACAGCCTTAACTTACTCCTGGATTTCTTGAAACAGTGTTCAGCGTTGCCAATCATTTTCTAAAAGTGGCTGACCAGTTATTTTTTGTTTTCTAGTAAAACCTGGATGGCAGGTCGGTCAGTTCTTTTCATTAAAGCTCCATGGCATAGCAACTAACACAAACATTTTGTATATTGAGAGTTGAGTGCCTTTGTGAAGCTGGGCTCTTGACGGAGCTGTTAGGCTACTGTCTCATTCACTTTGAATAAATTCCCCCTGGTATGTGGGTGCAGAATATCTAACAGCATTTGGGATCGAATTGTGGGATTTGAAGTGTGTAGAAGCTGGAACAGATGTTGGGGGAAAAGTAGACTGAAGCAGAGGGCCAAGTGACTTTGTCTGCAAGAAATCCTTCTAGATGCTTAAGAGGGTCATGAGGTAAAGTGTTGGGGTGACTTTTCAGTAGCAAAGCGGATATGCCATGAAATTATCTTACTTTGTTTGATTTTGATTCTAGAATGTATAGAAGAAAAAAAAAAAGCAAAACTTTACCATGTCTGGGATGTTGTCACTTTGTTAATTATAAATAGAGAGAAAGCCTAAGAGCCGACTGTGGACATGAGCAGGCCCTCCTAAAGATAGCATTTGTTCATTAGCCACTACAGAATTCCACTGAGAGGAAAACACACTGAACTGAAGAGGAGCAGCAGTGGCTGCACAGGCTGCTTCAAGAGGGCCACTTGTGCCGATCAAATAAATTACAAGATAAAAGCTTGAAGGCTGTCAGCTGTTGGAGTTGCTGCTTGAGGCTCACCACCTCACCATACTACAATGACAGCCTAGGCACACGGAACCCTCTTAAAAAGTGATGAGAAGCAAGTGAGTGCCTCTCCAAGTGGCTTCTAAGAATCAGAGCTCTTAAGATGAAGTGACACCTGAGCAGACCCTCACACGGGAGCTGGCATGGAGCAGAAAGCTGCTGCCGCACTTGTACACACACACAAGAGGATGAATGAATGCTTCATAGGTGAGTTAGAACACTTGTATTGATCAGAAATAATAATAATCTTTTCCCACTTCAATGTGGAAATGATGTTCTTGATTAACTTTCTCCAAATAGCTCAGTGCTGCACCGTCTCGCCAGTCAAGCCCTTTTCTTTCAGATCTTCATTTACTTTATCCATCTTCCTCCACTTTGGCTTCCCTCACTTTCTGTTCCCCTGTACCTCCATTCCCATCACTATTTTGCACACATATTCCTTGTCTCTCCTCATCACACGTACAGACCACTTCACCCCACTATCCTGTACTTTTTTAGATATGTCTCCCACTTTTGTTGTACCGCTGATTGTCTCATTTCTTATTCTGTCCTTTTTTGTAACTCCACACATCCATCTCAACATTCCCATTTTTGCCATGTCTAACTTCTTCTCCTGCACTCCCTTTACTGCCCATGTCTCAGCTCTATACATCATTGCTGGTCTTACTACTGTCTTTAAAACCTTACTGTTAACCTTCGCTTTAATTCTTCGATCGCACAACACTCCTGATACCTTCTTCCAATCGTTTCGTCTACACTGCACTCTGTGAGTTATCTCTGCATCTAGTTTTTCATCACAGGCTACCACTGATCCTAGATATTTAAACGTATCCACTTTTCTCAATAGCTATCCCTGCATGCTAACTTTTGAATCCTGGTCATCATTAAACCTCATATATTCTGTCTTCCTCCTAATTATCTTCAACCGTACATCTTCCAAAGCCCTTCTACATCCTTCCAACTTCTCCACTCCCTTAATTCTGGTGCTACACAACATAATGTCATCAGCAAAAAGCCAGCACTGGGGGGATTGGGTTTATATCCCACAATTCAATGCATCCATAAGCAAATCAAAGAGTATTTCCCCGGTGCAGACCTACTCTTACTGGAATATAATACATACTTAATAAACAAGCTGATAGCAGTAAGGGAAGTGGCCATGGACTACACATATTCAGTTACAGCACCACAGTGATCAGGATGAGCTCCTTCACCAAGCCAGCAGACACATTCTGTAGCATATATTGGACGCCTCTGTCACTTCTTGTTAGAATATCTGTGCGTCACCTTTCATCTTTTCACTGCTATCTGCTGTTGCCTACTGGATTTTGTTCCTGGTGCCTCCTGTTTGATGGTTTCTGATCACCTGCCTGTCTTTTGACATTGCCTTTGAAGTGCAGACGTTTTACCTCTTTACCATGGCTTCTGTCTAACATACTTGTTCAAGTTCGTATCTCGGCCTATGTTCATGCTGCCATCTGTGCTTTGCAGTAATGTTGATTGGTATTTCTTGCAGGAAAATTCAAACCAGTGTCACATTCCATAACTTCTAGTTGTTGTGTATGTCAGTTTTTGTCAGTGGACCATGGCATTTCACATGACTGAAAATTGCAGGTAATGATCAAGTTTAGTGACAGTTCTGCTCACTTCTTTTTGTGACTGCTAATATTGTGCTGCATGACAGAGCCAAGGCTGTATGACGGGTTAACAGGTGACTGTGTTTTAACCTGAGGATTGTAACCCATTTCGATTATTTCTTGGATTATTTATTGTTGATTTCAACATCCACAAGGGCAAATGTTTTTATTGTTTTATTGTGAGCTATTTGATATGGAAGAAAATCTGCTCTGCCTTTTGATGTGTTGAACGTTGTTTGAATCATAAAAAGCACTGAGAACCTTTGAAGCACCACCCTTGCTGCGTTGTGTGTCCTCACTGCCCAGTTCAACTCAGTTTTACAACTATCAATGTCCCGGGTTCAAGGGAGTGATGCCAGCTATGAGTAACCCAGGTGTCACACACTGAAATGTGGGAATGCATGCAATTACTTGAGTTAATTACCATGGATGACGTTAAGTGTGTACAGTGTAAGGGGCAGGTGTCAAGCAGGGGGGAAAGAAAGAAAGAAAGAAAGAAAGAAAGAAAGAAAGAAAGAAAGAAAGAAAGAAAGAAAGAAAGAAAGAAAGAAGAAATGGGATAGATTAATCGTGGGAGTAAGAAGAGTTTGGGGGTGTGAACCTCTTCAAAGAGGTCAGAACAAATGAAATCATGTTTGCTGATTATTTGTGCAGGTAGCAGGACCAATGGTAATTGGTAAAGCGGTGGCCTTCAAGTCTGTGAATTCTGTGGATTTTAAAGGGCAGAGGAGAATGGTGGATCACTGCAGATAGGAGAAACTGCAGATGGGTGACACTGTGACAATGGAGCGGTGGAACATGAAGGAAGGGAAGTTGCTGGGGTCTTCGTCAGGACAGGAAATGCTGCAATGGTGCCCTGACTACTGAAAAGTTGTAACGGCCGACCCCTTATTCCCAGCCGGCAGCTACACCTCCAAGACCTGTGGCCTGGATAATTTACTGAGAAGCCTTTCCTGTCAAGCCGTACTCCTACACAGATAAACTTTTCGTTTGTAATGCAAAGACACAATAGGCAGAATGTAAAATTAAACAGGAATAAATGTATTAAATGAGACAAGACACGCCACAAGACAAATGCACATCCAAATATTCCTCCACCCCAACAATCCCAAAGCAACACCGAAAATATATATACAAATCCCCTCCCTTGTCCACGTAACATATAACACACACCACACAAACGACAAATGACTAGCAAACAGAATGATTGTGAACTTGAGTCCGATACGTGAGTAAATGTCCTGAATACGGATACTGATTAGCGGCAATTGTAGCGTTTGTATTTCCCGGCGTTTGGAACAACCTCACCGTGATTCTCCGGCGTGTGGCGAATGATGATTCGACCCCGGGGTCTTCAGCGGCAAGCAGGTTGAAAGGCAGTCCGGATGAATGAAAAACAAACTGGGTCCAAGCGCAATGAAAATGAATCGGCAAGCAAGTTGTATTCGTGAATGCAATATTGTTCTCGTCTCTCTCTCTCTCTCTCTCTCTCTCTCTCTCGTCTCTCTCTCTCTCTCTCTCTCTCTCTCTCTCTCTCTCTCTCTCTCTCTCTCTCTCTCTCTCTCTCTCTCTCTCTCTCTCTCTCTCTCTCTCTCTCTCTCTCTCTCTCTCTCTCTCTCTCTCTCTCTCTCTCGTGCTAGTTCCCCCTTTCGTCTCCTCCTCTTCTCCTTAAATAGTCCGTGACAGCAGTAATTGATTGATTGATACAGGTGCTTTCCAGATTAGCGGTTGTGAACTCCTCCCATCATCCGTCCTCCTTTACGGGGACAACATTAACTGATACACATACACACAGTCAATGGGACAATGAAACGAGACACACACAGAACTGACATTTAAACACTAACTATGTGGCACCGCTACAAAGTCACTACAGACGTCACAGAAAGGGGTTTATTCTGGTGTCCTGGAGAAAGGAAAACAGTGTGGACTGGATTTTAAAAGTGTTCATTTACCACCCGAGCATGATTTTATTGGAGATTTATTGGTATATATTACTTAATGCACTTTGACCCTTTTGTTTTAATAAACACCATTCACTTTTAAGGCCCGAAGGTCATGTCTGCCTCTTCACATGCTAGTGGTCTACCTAGGTCATGAACTGCAGGATTTCCCAACAGGGGTAGCTTCCATTGTTGAGGGCATCGGGGCATCACAGGTATTTGCTGTTATTTCTATTGCTGATAATCTTTAATGATGTTATTCTGCCTCACAAGCATTACAGGTGTTCAGCTAGGGGAGCAGTTGCCCTCCAGATGAGTTGTCCTCATTTGTCCATTTTGACCGTGCCATAGCATAGGTGCTGGATATACCATACACCTCACAAACTGGTCTACCCATAGTCATGAATGTTTAGATGTCTGGATGGAGAGTCATAGGTTGCACTGGATTCTTTTTTGCATGAATTAATACACAACATTTTACTGAACATTGCACAGAATTTGCAAACTTTTGGTACTGGCTGTCTGCTGAAGATGGCACCACTGAACGTTTCCCAGTGCCGTGCTTGATCATAGGAGCTGGAATTTGCTGCTGTGTTATAAAAAGACCTGGTATCTATAGAAGTAAAAGGGTGTCTGTAGAAGTAAACATTGAAATCGATGCCCTGTACATTATGCCCAGTAGCTCTGCATGAGGCAGGTGAGTTGGGTGGTATTGGACTTCTTATGTATGGTAGCTTCCTGCTACTGTGTGGGCGAGTGAGCTCCCATTAAACTGTGTTTCTGTTGTGTCTTTTCCTCTCCCTCCCGTCCTTGAAGATTAGGAAAGGTTATCCCTCACTGCTGAGTCAGGATTCCAAGCAATGTCAAATCAAATTAGAAGGTCCATTTTCTAAAAAAAGCATAATATCTGAGTTTGCCAGTGCACTGCCTTACTTAATCATTCTAGTACTTCATCTCAGCAGACTTTTGTTTACTTTGCTTGTGTGTTCCCAGGGCCTCCACGTTGTCTGCTTCATTGTCATCACATTTCTTACATGACTGGCCCAGGTATCTCCCCTGCAGCAATGTGTGAAAGAGACACATCTGCTTTATCCACTTCAAGGCTTCCCATTAATAGTTAAGGAGTCTGCTCAGTTAATATTTACATGTAGTCTAGTAAGAAAATCAAGACTCACCTCGCCCAGCACTACAAAGAAACAGCCAGCTGAGTGAATGTGACTGGCATCTTGTATGTATCCAATACAGTATGGGAAAGTTGGGAGGCAAAAATCAAATTCGCCTTCTTCCATTAACCAGTCTTCCCCCACCATCCCTACAATATCAACAACTCCTACCTGGAATGGCCAGTGACAAGTCCAGCTCTGACCATCAGTATGGGCTTTCCATATCTAAAGACCAAATAAGGCGACATTCTAGGAAGTTACACACAGGCCCAGATTGACCCAGTCCTTGAGTTCTTAAGGCATATGCTGAATCTTCTTGTGGTAGACCACCTGGACCCACTGCAGTCTGCCTATCAGACAGATCGGAGTGGAGGATGTACAGTAATTACTTATCTCCTCCACAAGGCTTATTCTCACATAGGCAAAACTGGCATCACTGTGAGGATTATGTTTTTGATTTCTACAGAGCCTTCAATATGATCCAGCCATCCCTGTTAAGGGTTAAGCTCAGAGACATACAGATGGATGAGCCTATGGTGTCCTGGGTAATGGACTATCTGTCAGGTAGAGCACAATTTGTGAGACTTGAGGGCTGTGTCTCTGATATGGATGTGAGCAACACTGGAGCACCACAAGGAACAGTCCTGTCGGCTTTTCTCTTCACTGTACACCTCCGACTAGAAATATAGCAACAGGTCATGTCACTTACAGAAATTCACAGATGATTATGCACTTATATGGTGTATTGATAAAGGGGATGAGACAGAGGAGAGGTGTCAGGTGGAGAACTTTGTTTCTTGCTGCAGAAAAAATAAAGAAGTGGTTCACTCCTACAAGTACTTGTGTACACATCAATGACAGGTTGGACTAGTGTAGTAACACAATGGAACTACAGTATATAAAAAGGGGCAGAGTAGACTCTTTATCCTAAAGAGCCTGCATTCCTTTAAGGTGGGAAATAACATCCTTCACATCTTCTACATCTCTGTGATGACCAGTGTGGTGTACTTAGCTGGTAACGTTACTTTAGGAGAGGCCCACTGAATCAACAAGCTAAGTAAAAAGGCAGAATTAGTTATGGGACACACTCTGGCTGCCCTGGAGATCACAGCAATGGAGATAATTAAAAAAAAACTTGAGCACTACTATGAACAATTCTGCATATCCTCTCTCTGACACACTAACACTACAGACTTTCAGAAGAAGTTTATGAAGAAACACTACTGCGGCCCCTTTATACCAACAGCAATATACCTGCATAATCCCTCAATAGAATTGGGGCTGACAAGACAGAACTTTTCTTTTCTTTTTTTTTTATTTTCATTTTAGTTATTCTGATGTGTGTTCAGACCATAGTGTCTTCGTATGTGTTGTGACAGATTAGGGCTTTGTCGTCCCCTTGAACCCTCAGACCACTCGTCAGACACCAGGTCAAAGTCCAATAATAATATTTATTATTATAAATATGTGCACAAAGCACGCTCCTCTCTACAATTCTCATATAACAAATCAATAATCCAATAAACTATCCTCCAATCTCCCAGACGCTTAGCCAACCTGCCTCACATCTCAGCTCGTCCGTCTGGGATTTCCCAGAGTCCTTTACAGTCCTTGACCCGGAAGTGTTTGTCCCTCAGTCCATGTGACTTTCTATCACTTCTGGGTCAGGTAAAAACTCCTTTTCTTCATCCCGGAAGCACGTCATTTCTTCTGTCCATGTGACTGGGACGTACTTTCGGAGTGTAGGGAAAATAGTCCCTGGGCCTCCCTGCAGCGACTCCGGGCGGCCCCCATGGTATCCAGCAGGGCTGTGCATTAAAAGTCCACTGTCCATAATTCCCTTCTGGCATTCGGGGCATCTCCATGCTGCAAGGAGGGCTCCATCTGGCGGCCTGGGGGTATTGGCCGGGATGAACGGCCGGCCATGTACCACAGTGTATATATTTATTGATTTATAGAGTTTCTGTAAAAAAGTTTTTTCCTGTCTATCTATCTATCTATCTATCTATCTATCTATCTATCTATCTATCTATCTATCTATCTATCTATCTATCTATCTATCTATCTATCTAGAAGAAGCTCAATAAATATTAGAACAAGCAACGAACCCCCTGAAATATAAATAGAAATTACAAAAAAGAAGAAAAAAACCTTTCACTTGGCTAAAGATAAGAGGCATTATTACTACGGATGGCATTTCTTGAATAATTTGTTGGCTAAAAATACTCAATGACAGTGTGCTACACCCTCTTTAAACACACAGATGTCATTTATGATAGGAGGGTCAGCCATCATGCCAGACCAAAGTGTGCCCTGTACTGACACACCACCCACACTCATTATTCCTGGTGGTGTCACACCCAAGAACTGGCCAGGCTCAGCACTGCTCAGCTTATAACCTTAAATGTTTAGACAATTATGCAGCACTAGAAATAGAAATCATACATTTCTATAACATTTTGTGAACTCGTACCTCTGCAGTTGTGTGCAGAATAAGCCTGCTGCTGTACTGAAGGGTCATCTTATTAGAAAAGACCCAATGTAGCTCTATTTAGAAGAAGAGCCAAAGAGTTTAAGACTGGACTGGGGTCCTAATGGGAAGCATGAAGAGAAAACAGCCAGACACCCTGCTTGCTCAAGCCTCTGAGTCACTACACAGGTAAACATTATCACGTATGGGAGTCTAAGGATCACATTCTGGGCTCATACAAAGTATGCAGTACCTGCTGGGGCAATTGAGGCCAAAGGCACCAAGAATACCATCTCTTTGGTCCTCCATAGCTCCAAAAAACCACCCAGTGAGAGCACCTAAGTCATGTCCACTACCATCCTAACCCCACCTTTTCCGGTCGGGATTCAGGAAGATGGCATCTCAGTCTGATGAATGCAGTCCCATATGATGGAGTTCCCCAACCAGGTCTTGCTTGAGAGAGCAAACATATTTCAGAAGCCACAAAGGCTAGGAAGGCAGTTGCTGTGCCTTATTTTTGTTGCTCCACTGCACACTCATTTTTGAACATTCACAGTAAACAGGATGGTCTGGTTGACACCCCAACTTTTCCCTGGTTCTCTATTGCATCGTTTGAACCTCACAACATGCTGAATATTAAAAACACACCTCTGGAACAGGAGGGAATTAGACATTTTGAAACTGAATGCCTGCATGCTTAAAATAGATTTCTATCTGCAAAGCAGTTTTTAGGTTTTATTGTGCTTATAGATAACATTACAATCAGTAAAATACTGTTCAATCAAAAATACAATCAGAACAACATTTCAACCAGTGCAGCTTAAATTTAATAACATTAAATCATATTCAGCACTCGACACAGGGACGTATAAGTCAAGGAGAGGAAACTTATATCCTCAGCCAGGCCTTGGCATTTCTTTTGCATATCATGCAATGTGGAAGAGATTCATCATTTAAATGTTGTGAAGAAATGTTTCAGAAATTGACTCTAGTTCATATTTCACTTTTTGGATGATCAGCCAAAGTCTTCCTTTAAGATGGCTATATGTCAGATTTTGCTTAAAATGTAACTGCTCTAGACAATCACTCCCAGTAAGGCCCAGAATCACCCTGTGCCAAATAACAAACACATAAAAAGCTCTTATTTTATTTGCTTTTTACTCTTAATTTTCATTACACAAGTTCAAAAAGTGTACCGTTGAGCTATTACAAAAGATCTCATCACAATGTTTCCATCAGCGCATATGTGAATTCACTGAATGTGGATCAAGATACCATGTAACCATCATTTGTCCGATTCTCTAGTCCTTATTATGGGTTTGGGTCTTTATTATGGGACAGACATACTGTACATGAAGCAAACTTTTCATTTGGAGCTATAAACTCATAACCTATTGTCAGACACACGTGAGCAGGGGATATTTTCAGGAATTTTGCAATACTCATTTTACCTGTAATTCCACCCCAGACCAGCAGATGGTGCGGTCAGTTATGCCTTTTCCTTTTTTACATTCAGATCTTAGGATCATTAAGAAGAGCGCTGGTGTCATGTCTGTGTCTCAATAGTAAGTCCTGTCTATTTCACCCCATGTGCCTCATAAGAACCATCACTTTGGGCTATCTTAATGAATGGGTGCAATGGGCACTGGCCCCAGGAGCATAGGGGCCCATGATGTTTCTGATGCCTATGTATGTTTCTGTTTTGCTATCAAAGCAGGAGCCCCAATGTAATATTTTGCCCTGGGGCCTAGGATGCTGTTAAGCCAGCCCTGCCACTGTCAAAATGGGGGCAGTCAGCCTTAGACTGAATAAGATGCAGAGAATCTCGAGTAAGTCAGATCTTCTATTTTGGCTCACAGTCTGCCAATTAAATGTCGATAAACTCTGGTTTCCCAAACCTTTATGCCTTCTTTATTTTCTTACACTGTGAACACTGAAGGAGGACTAGCACTTTAAATACAACAAGTCTGACACTTTTGTTCTTGTGTAAATGATGCATTCTCTATTGTCATCATCATCATCATCATTTTTGTTCCACTTTTGCTGTCGAAGGTCATGGTATAAACATGCTGACAGAGGCGGCCTTAGAAGTACGCGGGGCCTTAGGTGAGTGTCATATTTGGGGCCGAGAGCCATAAGTGTAGGCTATATACCGTACCACCACGGTCCGAATTCTGAAGCCAAACTGAGGTGCTACAAGCACAAGGCGTGCGATAGGAGTTATCACTTGGTGAGGTGATGACTCAGAGGTGTCCATTAGGAACGCCCTGCCGAGGACAACTCTTTTCACCCAAAAGCAAGAAACATGATTTCTCACTCTATATTTCGACAAGAAAGAAGAGTCGAGATAAGGCCATTTGGAGACACCTGCATGGTATTAGTGTCACCTTCTTTGCTGACCAAGTGTAAATCCGAAACTGAAGGGCATAATTATTACGGTATTTTGAAACCAAAAATGTCGTGCTAAGAGCTTTCTTGGTTATTGGTATAGATGCCGGGAAAGGCTTCTAAAGTAACAAGTCCTCGTCTATGAGTGGTTTCTGAAGAAATCCACCAAGTACCGTATTTCAGTCTATAACAGATTTGAATGTTTTCAGAGGCCCCGTATATTTGTATGATGAGCTGACAGTGACAAAAGAATCTCCTATCGCGGGGCCTGGGGCGATTGCCCTAGTCGCCACCCCCAAAGGCTGCCTCTGACGCTGACTAAGCCTTTATACCAGTGTGACATGGCTAACCCTGACAGGAGCACATCTGTCAAAACAACACAAGTCTAAGGATTATTGAAGCACACAAACTTCTCCTCCATACCAAGGTTACAATTCACAGTTGATCTTTATAAACCAAGGAGACTCTGAGAAAAAAATTTCAGTCTGATAAGCAGTGTGTCCAACTACCACGTAAATTTTGAATCAAGTGTGTTGAATGGGACAAGCAAACCTATTTTTCCAAACATTATATGACCCCTGTTTCAGGATTCCCAGAAGCCCGTTATATATATCAAATGCATGTATTTTTTTCATGTATTTATATTATTACAGCTAGATATGTTTGTTAGGTTAGCTGGACATGAAAGATTGACTGTGAATGAGTGTGGCATGCAACAGACTGGTAGCCCCCATCCATCGATGATTGCCTCTCAGATAGACCCTGAATTGAAAAACAGGTTAGACACGAATGGACAGATGGAGAGGTTTTTTTAAATTTATCACCACTTTCATTTCCATGTTTTCTCATGCAAAAATAATACAAAACAGCTACCAGTTTCAACTCTGGAGAGATGCTTTTCTGACAGCTCATATCCAGGTGACAGTAGCTGTGCATTACTGTGTGTCTTCCTAAGTAAAGCTGCTAATTCACAGCCACACCCTTCTTTTTGGACTTTTCTCTCCTATCTGCTAATTTAAAACATATCCTAAACAATGAGCACCAAAGGACATTTTAAGATTAATGAAAGGCACATTTACATCTCTTAGATATTTAAGTATCTTGAAAGTTCAAGACATAATTGCAAATCTATGGAATTTACTGAATGGTTTGGGGAAAACGCTGATTCCTGAGAGATGATTGGCTGGTGTACTCAAGTCCTGCACATGGTGTCTCAAAAGGATTGTCACATGTGTACATCAGTAGTCACCTTCCAGGTTCCTCTCAGGAAATGTCATCTCACCACAGGGTGAGAGGGTGGTGTCTTCTTTTTATTCCACAGTGCCAAGAAACAGTTCAGTGAGGGCAACTGACTCCACCCTTTCTGGTTCCTGGGCTATAAAAGCATGACCACCCAGAAGGAAGCATCACTTCTTGACTGAGCAGTCGACTAGATGGGGCTACTTCATGGCCTGACCCATCTTGACCCCCAATTTCATGTCATTGTGTGTTTGTTTTTTGTTTGACTCTTAAGTAAACGGGGACAGCCTGGTTGGCACCCCAAAATCTATTATTTGTCATGACCTGTCATTCCCTTGGACAACTAAAGAATACATTGCAATGATAGGATAGCAGGATTGTTTGAAGATTAAGCAACATTTGATGGTACCAACTCTATTTAGGCATATTGGTGGAATCTGTCGCAGAGGTAAAGTGTGGTACATTACGGTTTTGTTGTCATCACATGTGGGCACAAATTGCTGCTATGTCACATATTTTAAAGCTGCATTGAATACAGTCAAACTCATTTTGGGACCTTGGTCTTCTAAAAAAGACATTCTGTTGTGCTACAACTGCTGTTTTCCTCCTTGGCTTGTATTTATTCATTGTTTCATTGTGTTTTTTTGTTGATTTTTGAATATTGTTTTTCAAAAATCCCTGTAATTGATGTTGCATTTGTTTATGATTTATGTACTGAGTTTTGTGGGTGGAACCCTCGAGGAGGTGTGACTATCGTGATGTCACAGCTGCTGTGAGCTCAGAGTTAGAGAGAGGATCTCAGTAGTGGATCATTGAGTTTGTGTTGCCGTCATCATTGCTGTTCTTTGATTTATTTACTGGTTTCTAGATTCTTTTACTCTGTTTATTGGATTTCTTGATTGTGTTTTAGGACTAGTTTCCTTTGGATTGCCTCTTTTCCCTGTTTTTCTGTTTTCTTGGTAGTTATTTTGCATTTCTGCAACAAATTCTTTACTTGTAAAGATTACTATTTGGATTGTCTTTCCAAGGCAGCGTTGTATGTTTTTCTCTCCCTTGTAAGCCTTTTTTGATATGTATTTTTTGAGACTTATTTTACTTGCTGAATCTTTGAAGCCAGTTCTCCATTTTATTCTACAGGTAGTGGTTAGGGACTGGCGACCTAGTGGTGAGGCTACATTAAGACAAGCCAGTAAAGGTCCTGGCCTGATTTGTGGCTATGTTGGAGGCCTCATACCCCCTTTCACCATGTTTTTATCTCCTATTCCAGGTTAGCCAGGGCAGGACTGAATTAAATTGCAAGTGTGAAAGCTTATTTTTTGGTTTGATGTTTTCATGTTTCTTTATTTTCTTAGGATAAACATTTTTTAAACTGTAAATATTACAGTTATTTGGAGGTTACACAGTAGGAGATGTTCTCAATATTGGCTAAATACAATATTTAACAAGTTAATTATGTAATGACCCAGTTCTCAGTTACAGTTAGCATGTCAGGAATGCTTGCATATTATATGGTGTTCACTTAGTCCACTTCTGGGTTTTCCTCTACTATTTCCACAGCCAGATAATACGCAGCATGCCAGTAAAGTCAGTTGTGTTCTGTGGATCATCATTGACATCAAACCAGATAAGCACCGTGCATTTTTAAAAAAATGTGACATGTTGCAAATTTTCCACTTGAAAATGCACAAAAATGCTCCATTGCTAATATTTCTGCATTTTTTCCACAGGAAGCAAACCTTGTTCTTCCCTTCTTCTATCGTGATAGTGTAGCTCAGTGGTGCTAAAATTGCTTTGGACTGAGGATCGGTTGCATTGCTAATTTTAGCCGACGTCATGACTTTAACCACCCAAATTTTCATGTGACGTATACATCAGACCGAAGAGCGGGTTGGGGGCACTGAGGGTCCACTTGAAGATAGATCAGGGGCTGGGTGCCAAAGCTCACTGTGCTAAAGTCAGATCTTGAGTCTGCCTGTCACCTGTTACTGCAATTCCACATTACATTTTCCAAATGTATTTTACAAAATTTATGTGAAAAACACTAAAGTCTCAGATTTCAGTCATTGATCCATAATAACCCCTGTGACCAGTTGGGGGCAGAACAGCACCCCACCAAACCCTAAACACAACCTCACCAACACAGTCCCGGTTTCAAATATGTATTTTATTCAACAAGGTACTTTTAACTCTTTCATGGCTGATGTCGACTTTTGTCAAAATTCAGGAGTAGAGGATGGTAATCAGCTGTAAACTGCAACAAAACTCACTGTTACATTTTAGTTTGACTGTCTTTGCTAGAAATAAAATTACATAGCTGTGTTGATTTAACTTCAATTCCCTACGCGTGCATGAGTAGCAAAGAGCAAACAAGCTCTAAAATGGCACCGACATCTGCTGAGAGACCAAAGCAAATGTGCAAAGCAAAATACTCCATGGACGTTTTACGTAATTTTATTGAATAGGACTCTGACTTGTCGGACTCAGAGTTTGACGCAAGTGATCTGGAGATGGATGTCAAAAACGAAAGTGAGCATCACCTGATTGGTCTCCAGCTGATCATCGTGCTGAACACTTTTGTGTAGCTGATGCGCCTACAGCAGCGTTTGCCTGGGGAGACCATAACTTATGATGACAAGAGGTACAAACTATATTGCGTCACACTGCAACCACCACCATCACCCACCTGCTGTGTGAAGACAGCCAGGCAGCTGGCCCACCGTGCATTCCTGCTGACCATCGAGGTTCCCCCATGCAGCCACTGCCACCAGAGATGCCGAACATGCGCCAACAGAAGCTACAGCACATAGCAACAGATGTTTAATGTTAACTTAGGTGTGAAACCATTGCTTTGTGTGCTTTTCAGAGTTTTTTGGAAAAAATATTCAGCCCTCAAAGAGTTTAACAGGCTTCTTCTTATGAAAATACAGCACATAAAAACAGACTCTTTCTCTCTTTCTCCTTGACCCTTCCTAGGTGAATACTGTCAAACTCCTCTCCCGACTCCGACTCGTTTCAATGAGATCAAGTGGCTTTTCTTTATTTAAGATTTGGAAGTACATCTGGTGCTAGGGCATAACCTGCTGGAAACACTTCCAGGTCAAGTGGAAGTCCCTGAAATTAGGGACTGTGAAACTCAGCAGCTCCCCTTGACAGCCCCCATGGAACCCAACAGGGCTGCTCCAAGGGACTACAGGTTCCTGCTGGTGTCCATGTGGGAATCCTAACCCAGGGATGCTGCCATGTAGTGTATTCGGGAAGAAAATATATAGCAGTCCTCATCTCCCCGGTCCTTCCACTTTGCTGGCTTCCTGGCCAAATAAGAATTCCTTTTCAGTCCTAGCTGGGATGCTAGCCCCTGCGTGCTGTCCATTGCAAGCCATAGCCATGAAGACTGATTAATAGTTGGCAGCCTATCAGCACTTATGCACATGTTATGGACAGCTTGGAGTTTAAAGACTGCCTTATCTAGACATTGGCTCTGCTGTCTGGTATCAAAGTCATTTTAGAAAAGAGACCTACACAGTGACTGACACTGGCCGGACTGAGGACCAAGGCTGAAGAAGTGTTGAGTGGAAGAGAGGCAAAGAGAGAGAGAAATGGGCGACTACAACAACCAAGTGGGAGAGGAGCAGGAAAGCATGGAATTGAAGGAGAAGTTGTTACCATCGGTAAGTAAGATAGGCGGTGTGCTCCATGGTGGTACAGTAGCTTTAGACCATTTCTAAAGTCAGATTAGTCTGATCGCAACTGTATATACAAGACTTTTCACTCAGTCTTTGACTCAATGTAAAATCCCTGCCTAAGAAGCAAAATACATACCATCTAAATGATTATAGGCCAGCAGTACTGACCTCTGGAGTAATGAAGTCATTTGAACGTCTGACTCTTCATCATCTAAAATCTTACAAAAATTCTGTTCTTGCCATGCTAACAGGTCAGTTGAGGATGCATTGAAAATGGCTATCCACTACATCTGGCAGCATAAACCCTGTCCAGCTACTTGTGCCAGGATTTTTTTTTGTGGATGGGGGATAATTTCTGCCAGTTGGGAACAAACTTTGGAGCTGGAATAGGAATCAGAAGTCAAGTAAGAGGCAGGATGTCCATGGGTGCAGGGAGAGCCACTGGGATGTACAACTCAGCTAGGTACACAGACCCCCACTTGGAGGCCAGCACAGAGTCCTGTGTTAGTGAGAAGGAAGTAGGCACCCTGACATTTACTGAGTTGTGTTTTTTATTTGGTTTTGTCTCTTCCCATGTTGTTCACGATCCAGGTGGTGGTATCTCCTTGAGGATTTCTTGTTAGCTATACAACTTTATTCTTCTGTTTTCCTCATATCCTGCTTACAGAGCAATACACAGACATAAGCGGAGACAAAGTTAACCGAGTGATCTCAACATGCCTCGTGTCTGATATTTCCAAAATGGGTTCATTGAGCTCTGAAAGGGTCTGTCATAATGCAGCAACACAGTTTAGTAACTAAGAGTGAAGCGATTTTCATTTGCAATGATATCTAAAAAATGCAAAAAAAAAAAAATCAGCAGCGTAGATTTCATCCTGCATTTCATTGATTAAACTTAAACAATAATTACATGAAAATAACTGGTACTTAAGTGATTTAAAAGATTTTGATTCCTATTAAGTAGTAAAGAATATTACGAAGCTTTTAAAGGCTCAGCATCAAATTGGTTTTCTGCTGTCTATGCTGGCTACAGTGAGATGAGCAAAGAGGATTAGCAAGTGTGATAGGCACCATGACAGCAGCTCAGGTAATCAGACACGGATTACAAAGACTCATCCTCACCGACATGTTTTGCTGTGCTGTAACTAATGATCAGGTTCACGCAAATTACACATTTTTCTGATGCAGAGGGAGTTGTTGGAGACATACAGTATGAACTACATTTTTAAAAAAGTTTTCACTCAATGTTCACATTTTTAAAATGAGCTAAACATATATTAAGCATATCCTCCACACTTTTTTGGAAAGAGTGTAAAAGCCATCAACACATGAGATGGATTTTCTTCAAAGTTTCACATTTATACAAAATGTTGAAAAACCTCTCACTTCTTCTTAAGAAATATTTTAGAAATCTCAAATAAAGTCCACATGGACGGGATGGTATGAAAAATCTTGTGGCCTTCATTGGGTTGCTGTATCTGTGCATGTGGCTAGGCTTGTGTGTCAGTCAGTGGCTTCCTTACACTCTTTTACTGCCAACACTCTCATCTGCCTCGTCTCTCCCTCTGAGACCCTTCCGACTGACCTGAGCTGCCTGTAATGATTCAGATTTCAATGTCAGTAGGTGTAGTGCACCTTACTCCTTTAAGTTGCCTTGAGTAAATATGCCGTCTAAAAAGTGTGGCAGAAAAATTAGTCTTAGGGGTCACATAGTGTTTTGATATGTTTTCCATTTTAAAATATAGCCTTCATCTTAAAGAAACAGCATAAAGAGTTAATAACTGTCAGAAACCTGTTCAGGTATATCAGGAAACCAAATAAAGGTCAATCCTGTGAACAGTCAGAATGGACAGTTATTACATATACAAAAATTTCAAGGGTGGTGGTTCAAACTAAATGGTATAAGAAAAATAAGAATATAATAAATTAATTTTATTGTATATAGATCATTTGGGTGTAAACTAATGAACCAGCCAGTGTAAAATGTATGCATTGATTGACACTTATGGAAATTCAGTTTCTTATAATATAAACCTATACCTTTAATATTTGACCATTCTTATCTTGGTCTAACAGACTGCCTTGAGAGATGATCCATCCTCAGCATGGTGCTACACAAATAATAAATGACGCAGATGGACAAGCTTTTCTCCTGCATGATTACTGACTCAAAAGGTTTTATCAGTCTTGTCCTGTTACAGGATAAGTTTCTTTCTTTAATTAAGGTGTTGATTTCTACCCCAAAAAATAAAGGAAACAGAGATAAAGGGTTTTGGTCCTTGATGGAATCCATGTTTAATGGTAGTCACTGCAGTAGCTGAATACAAGCAAGCAAACAACATCACAGTCTACATATTGACATCTTCAGTCTCCAGAAGTCCTTTTTGAGGAATTAGCTACAGACGTAGATTCGCAAATACTTACTGAGATCCAGTCTGCTTCTTTTTTATATAGTAGAAGGACCAGGACTTTTAGTGCCAAAAGAAACATGACGTCAAAGGTCCACCTGGGTTTGTTCTTCCATTCTCTTGTAAAGATGGAAAAGGTTGTAATTGTAAATGGCAGAGATTTCTCCAAAGGCAAATATGAAGAAACAGTCTTAGATGAGACTATAGTTTATTTCAGTAGAGATTCGAGACGGGTGTTGTTATATTACATTTTTCTTTATGTCACTATATCTGCACAATACTGATATGAGTTTTATTCACATGTGCATGTTAAATTTGGCACACAGGGGCGCAGCAGTTAGAATTGCTAGCCAAGCATTGGATTAGATAGCCAAAGACAACTGGAGGCTTGTATAGTCAGCTTAAACACAGAATAGGGTATTTCTGTCCTCTGTCAGCACAAAATCTTCTTTCCTTATTGGGAGAATGAGAACCAGCATCTAAGCACTATGATATTTCTGTATTTTGTGGAGGAGGAATTCAGCCCTTGTTTGGAGACAGAGAAGACCAGCAAGTGAAGCAAGTCATTATAAAGGCTTGGACAACAGCCAGACCCTTGGAGGCAGTGTCGACAAAGTTCGAAAAACCTCCCAGCGTGGGGACGAGAAAATGGCTGACTGTGTTGATCCAGATTTCCCACCTGGATTAAGTCTGTCCATATGCCTCCCCGTCTGTAACCGTGTTAACCGTCAGTAAATGTAAGCTAAAAGATATTTTTTCTCATGTGATTCTTGTACCACCGTAATCACGATGGGAGGGATATCGCCTTTTCTGGTATATTACGATATTGTTTAGTTATTTAATATGCCACAATTTCAAAAGAACACATTTCCAAGAGAGCTAATGCCTCTTCAGGAAACAGGTGTCAAAAGTTTGGACTGTACCCCCAACAATGAACATCTAATTAAAGGAAAGACAAATAATAATAATAAGGTTTGGAATTAGGTTTCTGACTTGTCCATTTTCAAGTATGATTCTTGTTTTGCCCCATTAACTTTTTACTGGTGGGTGCAAACAAAACTCGATATCCTTGGGCTAAAGAAGGCTTAAACAGTTTCTAAATGTTAAGAAAAAGTTGATCCAGTTGATGTTTGTTTTATCCACTAGATGGCCACTCTATTTTGCTTAAATTACAGCATTAAATGCTGACATTCCATCTCACTGAACATCATTTTCCTGCCACCTACAAAATAGTAAAAACAAGGCAGACTAGTAGTAGGTAGCAACAAGTGAAGAAACAGCTCCATCAGTGCCACAGGCAATGCAAACAGTGGAACGTAGCCAATGCATGAAAATAATGGCATCATATGGTTCACACCTGTCATGTACAGAGTGTTCATAAATTTTCAGGTGTTACTTAGACATATGCTTGGCACAATCTGAGTAAAATAAAAAATAACCAAAAAAAGAAAGTTTTCACAATCGATCAATCCTTGTGTGTCTTTCAATGTTTGATTCTGGCTAGCATTTCCTACATTGTAGCTAATAACAGTTATTTGTTGTGGTAAGGCTTGCTCACTGGCCACAGAGGAAGTTGCGGCTAAATTTCATTCCAGGGTTACTCACAGACTAAAATCTCCAGGATGTCCTAGTTCACAGTGGCCTCTAGCAGACCCTCTGGGAGTTACTTTTCTCAGCCTTCAGCAGCTCTACCACTCCAAAGCAATTTCTGTGTCCGTATTTATCAGGTACCTAATAATCACTCCTAGGAATTGCTGTGAAAGTCTGACTAGGATACAGTGACGTGTGGTGAGGTTCATGGCTGGTGAGGCACTGACTCCTCCAGAGTCAGATTTACAAATATTTGAACTCAATTGGCAGCCAGCATGCAGACTGACTACTGGTTATGGTTATGTTTCATATCTCATCAGCATTCTTTACACACAAACAGGTAAAGTTCATATTTGGCTAAGAAAAAAACATTACATTTATACAGGCAAGAGAGAGCAGAGAGAGCGTATTTGCTCTGCACCTTCCATGTGTTCTAAATTTTCCATTACAATTTCACAATTTATACTCATTCAATACAAATGAAAGCACAGAGTGGTGTTCAAAAAAACGGATTTCAATTTTGACTTTAATTGAAAATATTTAGTTGTTTTTAAAAGCTTTTAATTCTGATGCTTTAATCAATATTATTATAGACTGATCAACAAAAGAATAACAAAAAAAACAAAATAATATTTTATTTAAGGTCAAAATTTCGTTTTTAAATATTGGATTGTTTTATTTCTTAATCTGACCTATTTTTTATAAAATTGAAAGCTTTTTATGGTCTTACCTTTATTTGTGAATGAAGTCCATGTGCCTATCTTTCTCCACGAAAATCTCTGTCACTTTCTTGTAAAAGTCCTCCTTATTTTCTTTTAGTTTTAATAGTCTTAATCTTCCATTTTGACAGTCAGTCGGAACAAAAAAATGAAAATAAACAGACCGCTGCAGTGCACTTGACTTTCTGATATCGCTAACTTATTGGTGCCTCTGTATAGAAGAACAGTAGCAACCAGCGCCTGTTGGGCTCACATGCACCCCCTTCAGTGTGGCATGGTACTGTCTGCCTCACCTTGTGCCTTTTCACTGAGTGTTTTGTGTCCAATCAGCAAGACTAAATATGTTGCACACATTTGTTAAAGATATTAGCCAGACTGTAGAAACTCAGGGTGTATAATAAATGTGTCTGCAAACATTATTTTGGCGACACACAGAGAGACAGCAACAGGCTCGCACCAATTGCATGCATCAGCCCAGTGTGTGAGGGAGAGCGTAGTCCGAGGCGAGAGTCGGCTTGTCACTACTACACCTCGCGCTTCTCCACTGTACTTGAACAGGAAATGCTCCAATTCAGAGATTTTAACTATAAAAAAATCTAAATTAATGGAATCATACAGAAAACAAATTTAAAGCACAGACCAGTGGACACATTTATTTTATGTTGTCATTATTAGTTTTTCAACTTTTTATAATGACAGGTGAGGCGCTGCCTCCCCTGCCTCCCCTGACCGCATGTCCCTGCTAAGATAAGAATTTGTCCTACGTAAAAGTAGGGCCTATGAAATATTTATGAAGCATCTTATGCTGTCTCCCAGCAAGAAATAGGAGTTCACAGTTGAGAATGAAGGATGTCAGGACTTTATGACACTCTGAGCCACAAAATGGCATTCACGAAGGTGTTTTGTACTTTCCTTGGAAATCATGATGACGCTTTGTAGTGATACTGATACTTAGGCTTCATTCCAAAGACAATAAGAATAACAACATTCATAGTAGTAGGAGAAGAAGGAGAAGAAGGAAAACATTCTATGACAGTAGGTTGCGCTACGCTGCACATAATTGTTACCACTTTACAACATTATCAAGAAAAATATTGTAACAAGCACTTGTATAGAAACACTGAGACACACACCAAATGTCAGAAACAGCCATGTTTACTTAACAACGAATGAACCACATCTGCACTTTCGGAAGAATCACCTTCCCGCTGTTAGAAATACCTAGTATAGTAAAAACGATTGAAACTACCCACCACTATTCCAGCACTGTTTGTGAAGACATACTCACTCTTTCAGTGTTCCCAATGGTCTTCCAGCGTTGCACACCATGTCTCTCTCTCTGTGGTGCCCCCCTTATCTTCTGTGAAGCTGTATTTATCAAATGCCCCAGAAGTTTCTGCCTGCTTCCTTGAACTTTCCTGGGCTTGTAAAGTGTAAAGTGAATGTTCCAAGCATTTGTAGAATGCAGAGCTCAGTATACCTGTGTGACACTTCACTGTCAGTCACCCTGGCTGCCACAGTATAGGTTTGCACCCATGACCACCTGCGTGTTGATACCATGATGCTGCTTGCCATTCTCATATGCGTGTTCATCCACTTTTGGAGGAATGATTTTTATGTGCATTCTGATTTGCATGAATGCAGCTTCCTTCAACATTACTTCACGTGGAGTGGTGAGTCTTTTTTTCCTGTTTCAAACACAGTGCTTATGTTCCATGTTGAGATGTTAGTTGCTTTGGCTGAGAAAAGGGTTCTCCACCCTGTAGCTTCCAGTGTCCTCTGGCTTTCACCACTTGGTTTCATAAGCTTTCCCGAGGAGGGCCCATCTCTTACCGAAGCTACAATTACTAGAGTTTCTGTAGGTGTTTCTGTAGCCAATTTAATTTTTACAGAGTGGGGTATCTAGACCTGTGGCTAACCCTCCTCCTTTTGTATCGGGCTTGGTACCAGCATCAACAGAGTTGCGGAGTGGTGGAAAAATGTATAAATGGGCAAATTACCTCACATTTTGTAAGAATGTTTAAAGTTTTATGTAAAATTTGAGAAATGGTTGTCCTGTGGCCAAATACTGTAGTGTTACCAACAGTTTCATTTCAGCTGACAGTCCGTTGGCTTCTTCGCATAGCTGGAGTGATCACATAATGTGCAAAATTTTTTACAAATATTAGTCCATCTCCATCAAATCAATATCTTTGTACAACTTCATTGTTGTTCAGCATTTTCAAAACATTCCACCTTTCCAGGAAGGAACGTGTCAATCTTTGCCATTTTCTGGCAGCTCCTAAGGAGTTAGGACAGCTCATCAGCTCTCCTAAATGCTAGTGAAGTCAGGAGTAGTTTCCTAAATTAGAAAAACTGATAAAATGCTCTTGCTCCTACACCTAAGAGTAGGACCTAATTTGCATCACTCTGAGAGTTTTGATTTTTTTTTAGATTTTTTAGGACTGTTTTCCTATTCTGTTTTGCTTGGTCACTTTGTAGGCCACCACAATCATGTCATCAATGGGCTATAGCTACAGGCCTCCTGTCATCTATGGCCTTTCTCTCTTTTACTTTCCTTGCCTATTTTCTTTGGTATGTACAGTTTCTTCACCCTTCTGCTAATATACATTTTTCTCTCTCTAACTAAGCTCTTGCCTGGTCTTACCCGTATCTTTTGGCACCCAAGAGTCTTGAAAAATCTTGCTAGCTGGGTAGCATGGAAACAAAGATTAACAAGGCAACAGTGATTTAGTTCATGGGAAGATTTTAAATGCTAAAGATAAGCAAATGAGCCACATCAGAAGAAGAAAAACAAAATAAATCAAACATGAATTACGTCTGTAAAGAAAATCCACGCACGGCCAAGGTAGAGTGAATAGATAGGCTGTCTATTAGTCTGCATCTTCATGTTTCTGTGAAAGCGTGTGTGACTAAACCTGGATGATTAGCTAACGCCTGAGGCATTGTGACGGAGAGCAAAGGCAGGAGGGATGCCAGAGACGAGAGAACAGGCCGGTATTCTCTGTCCTAAGTGATCTTCTGCAGATGTGTTTTTTTATGATTTATAACACGTCAAGAGGCACAGTTTGAGTGTTCAAAGCAGGGGATTACATAGTAAAAGTGGTGAAGGATTGAAACTTGTTTGCCTCAAGGCTCATTGCCTGTGGAGTGGCACACTCTTTAGAGTCTCCTCAGCCCTGTCACTGACACAGCAGGTTAACTTAGTCAATAACTAAATGTCTCAAGCACATAACTTATTTTTGCATGGCTTGTCAGTGGAATAACAAGAGTGCACAGAGAAATACGACTCACCAAGTAGCGGCATTCCCCTCAGGGACCTATGGAGACAATGCAGATTAAAGCTGTGAAGCAGATAATGATGGATCATGCGCATTTGTGCACTCTAGAGGCAGAAAGGGCAAGTCTAAAGACTGAAGTGTGACTTCTCCTTTGTCTCATTTCCTTTGTCAATACACCCCATATTTGCAGAATCATCTAAGAATTTCTGCAGGTGACATGACCTGGTGTTATATTTATAGTCTGAGGTTTACACCATGAAGAGAAAAGAAGACAGGAATGTTCCTTCTGGTTCTCCGGTATTGTTCATAGTCCATAGTCTCACAAACCATAGGCTCATCCACCTAAATATTCTTCTGTTTACCCCTTAAAGGGGATGGTACTGAAGGCACGCCTCACAGTGAGTGCTGCCAGCGTTGTCCAGCCTTGTAGAGCAGATTGCAGATGGCCTATTACAAGAGGACTCATGTAGTCCAGGACCAGTCTCTCAAAGGTCATCACAGTGTGAGACACAAGTGCCACTGGTCTGTAGTCATTAGGTGAAGAGATGCCTGTCTTCTTTAGAACTTGATTGGAGTGATGGTTAACCGTTCATCACAATTCTATACTTGGGGTTAGAATAAGGTTACTGCCCCACCTTGCATATTTTAATAGGTGACAAGAGGAGGGTGGTGTCATGAAGGCCGTCTTTTGTTCCAATATCCTTTTAACAGCAAAGAGAAAGAATGAGACTCATTGATGTAATGACAATGTGATGACACCCACAAAGCATTTTTTTAAGATTAGGTCTGTGGCTGGACACAAGGCAGCCATTACGTATTATAACATTTGAATAATGTAGACAATAACAGGCCATTTAGTCTAACAAAGCTTGTAAGTCCTATCCACTTAATTCTTCTAAAAAAACATCAAGTCTACTTTGGAAAGTCCCTAAAGGTTTACTGTCTACCATGTGTCTATGGTTCTCTGTGTAAAAAGAAACTTCCAACCGTTTGTGCAAAATGTACCCTTAACAACTTTCCAACTATGTATCTTGTTGAACTCTTTTTAAAATCTCGATCCACTGGACTCATTCCCTCCATAATAAACATTTCAATCATGTCTCCTCTTAATCTTCTTGTGCTTAAACTGAAAAGACTCAGCTCTTTTAATCTTTTGTCATAATTCATCCTCTGTAGGCCTGGAATAGGCTTAGTCACTCTGGATGTTTTCTATTGCTGTTATGTCCTTTTTGTAGCCTCGAGATCAAAATTGCACACAGGACTCCAGATGTGGCCTCACCAGTGTGTTATAAAGCTTGAATCAGTCAGCTAACAGATTACCACGTATCAGAACACACAACATGTTGTGCTTTACAATTTCTGAGGTATGACAGACATGGTCCCCACTTCTGTAAAACAGTAAAATGTGATTATAACATGTTAGGAAGTCTTGTGGTCTGATGAAACCCAGTTTCTGCTGACTCATAGTTGTTGATGGCAGGATTAGGATATGCAAAAATCCCATGATTCCATTAATCACTTCTGCTGGGTTTTAATGGACTCTTTTATATATGTGGAGCGAACATGTACAACAGTATTGCTGCCTCATGACAACAGGGTCTCCAACAGTTTGACCACCTTCAGAATCCCCAGATTTCAACCCAGGACTATCTATTTAGAGAGCACATTGGTGTTTAATTTGCAAAGAGACACACTGGAGGCAATATGAGATTCGGCACTTTTTGGAATCTTTCCTTTCTGGAATTCAAGCAATTATGAGGGGAGAAATGGAGGACCATTCATTATGAAGTGAAGTGGCCACTCAATGAATGATCACCTAAATAATGTCTTATCTTCTCATTTAAGCTGATGTCACATTAAAGAACTTGTAGTCATAAGAGATGTCAAATTGATGATCACTTGCTGATCTCGTCATCTGATTGAGTAGAAGTAGTTGGAAATGTCAAATTACGTGAGTGTGTAATGACCTTCCAGAAGAATTTCATATATCCAAAGAATTGCAAGTTTGCCCGTTTACCTGATGGCCAATAACACATTGCCTGGCAGAACCTTTTATCGATTTATTTAAAACACAAGACATTATATAAACTGACCTCTCTTCTGTTTTTCGAGGCTCAACACTGCTGAATTACTTATTCCTCATTTATGCATTCCAAGGACTGCACTTCTAGATGAGTCCCCATTGGTTGTCAGCTCTCGTAGACACAAAACCCACCCCTATAACCCTAACAACTGTTTGATTGTGTCAGGGCAAGATGCAGACTCACTTAGATATTTCACACTATACGATAAGCAGCGGAGGCTTTGACTTTTCCCGACTCTCTACTATTAGATAAATGAGGTCTACGACTGAAAAATCACTGGAAAAGTTGTGTAATGTGACATAACCTTTAGCCATAGAAACATACCAGGGGATCTTACAGTGATGAGACTAATAGTCATCGTTCCCACAAGACCCACAAATGTAGTGCCCAAGAAAGTGACTAAAGGTTGTAGCCTGAATTTTGGACCCCCTGGTTTGCATTTGTGCCCATTTTGGAGTTTCAAGTGGCATATTTTTCTCTTTGTTCAAAGTTTCTACTGTTATCCTCTCAATGTCATATGTGTGTTTTGTGTTTGGATGGTCACTGCCATACTGTGGCAGTCCTGCAAGGCTGTGGCCATGTTGTTTATGGTTGCGATGCCCGAGGGGACTGGGCAGTCTAATGGTTTGGAATCCCTACAGATTTTATTTTTTTCTCCAGCCGTCTGAAGTTTTTTTTAATTTTTTTGTCCACCCTGGCCATTGGACCTTATTCTTATTCTATGTTAATTAATGTTGACTTATTTTATTTTCTTACTGTGTCTTTTATTTTTCTATTCTTCATTATGTAAAGCACTTTGAGCTACTTTTTGTATGAAAATGTGGTATATAAATAAATGTTGCTGTTGTTAATCACATAACACCGTCACATGTCACATTGCAATTTTATTTTTTACCATTAAACAACCAGAATGTCTCTTCATCTCAGTGTCCTCTAGACCAATGGTTCTCAAAGTGTGATCCATTAGCATGTACCAGGTGGTCAATGGTACACAGTCATCTTTCTTACTGATAAGGCCATATGAAAAATCTCTAAGACACCAACTATAGAAAACTCTGCCTGACTTTCTTGCAGATGATAACATCTTTTACTTCTACTATACTTCTTCCTGCTCTGATCCTTTCAAGCTACCTTGTTGTCTACCTGAAAGCCAACCCCTAAGAGCAACAGTTCCTTAATTCCCTTTGGATGTTGATGTGCACTGCTGCTGACGAATTCATTTTCTAAACTCTTCTTGCAGTAACAACACTTTCATGTCATTATGGATCATTGATTAAAATCTGGCACTCTGAAATGTAAATCTGTTAATGTTAGAATTGAATGTTAGTCTTTTAAAGTAGACTTTCCCTGCAGGTAGGCAGGGTTGAGAACCAAGTAGGTAAGAGATTCACAAAGGAACATTGTGTGCCAATGAGAGCAAACACCAGGGGCCTCATGCATAATGCAGTGCGTAGAATTCACACTAAAACATGGCATACGGACAAAAGTTGAAATGTGTGTATGCACAAAACAATTCTTACGCACAAAACATGCACATGCCTGCCACCCCAAATCGTCTTCTCCCAGAATTACGCCTTTTTGAATATGCAAATCAATATAAATATTCCCTTAAGTACAGAGTTCTGTGAAAAGACAATGGCAAAAACACAGGGAAAAAGGAAGAATTTCAGTGAATGCCAAGTGGAGATACTGAAAAACTTACTCTTTGTTAGTTTAAGCAGTTGTATAAATAACAAAAAGAAGCTAATCGAAAGGTCAAGTTCAGAAAGTCTCACAGTGCCTGAAATAAAAAAGATGTTGTCGGATATCAAAGTCGCCATGAAAAGGCGAGTCGTAGCCCACCGTATGAGTGTCATAAGGAAGTGTATTAGGGTACAGAGAAAAGAAAAAATAGGGACACAGTGAAAAAAAAGCTTGAAATGTCCACATTATTCTTGTAGTTTATTTTGTCATTGAAGTAGAATGTTGTAAACTTAATCTTGAAATCTATGTGCAATTTACTAGAGTTTCTCAGATTCCATCGTAACTAAAGTAGCACATTAAATACTATTCTATGTACTCTATGTGCGTGAGTCACTATGTGCTTCGTAAAGGGGCTTTCGCTTATGCTTACAGGACACAGAACACATTAAATGCATGATATTACAGCTCTCTGAACAATTTAAATACTAAGATTTATATGTGATATCATTTTCATGATACCGAGTGGTTTCCATGCCCGGAGATGGCACCTACCTTTTCCATTCTCTTTGTTACATATTACACGGCCATATCAGGCTCACTCTTGATATCCGGAGGAACATTGTGTCTTATGTATTGAATGACTGGGACAGGTTCAAGGTGTGGACTGATGACGGTACAGGAGATAATTATACTACACAGGAGCACTAGAAGAGTGAAATGCTTAAGCCCTTCACTTATGGTTCTGCTTGTGAGTTGATGGCTTCCACTGAATTGTTCGGTTGTCGCTTTCAAGTGTACCGAAATGGCCAAATATTTTACACCTTTCGACAACCGCCAATGCCTCTTAAACATCTTAGGTTCGCAGGTGACGATTTGAGTAATGGTCACTTTGATGTTTATGGATGTTTAAACTCTCAAAAGCTGGATGTGAAGTTATCGATGAAACCGGTTGTGTGCTTACAACACTTGACAGTTGCCGAATGTCACTTCAACACAAGTCATGCAAATACTGTCGTAATTGAAGCAAACAATGAAACTCAAACCAATTATGACAGCAGCAATCCAAGCTGTGAGATTTGAAACAAGATTACTGTTCACATGGCCAACTGTACGTTGCATGCTTAAGAGTAAGCTCAGCGCACAGCTTGGTCATATTACAACCGAGGGCGAACTCACAATGTGGTATACAAAGAGATCCTTAAATAATTATTGGCATATTTTCCCTCAGTTTAAAAAGGTTTAATTTTCATCTTAATAAAAATTTTAAGGCAGTACTTCGCCGCAGCGAAGCGCGGGTATTTTGCTATATGTTTATATATGTATATGTGTGTGTGTATATATATATTGTGGACGCTGGCCCGGACACAGACAGGCGGACATCATATTTCACCCAACACACGTTTATTTCTAATAATATTTACAGTGCACAAACCCCAGTGCCTCCAGCACCGATCCCCCAATATCCAGGCCACACAGTCCTTCGTGCCTCTCTTTCCTGGCCGCCTCCAGTCCTTTCTCCAGGTCCGTCCTTTTCCACCCGACTTCCGCCCATGACTGGAGGGAGGCGGCCCCTTAAATAGGAACCCGGATGGGCTCCAGCTGCTTCCTGGCACTCCTCCGCAGACACGCACCAGTGTGGCGGAAGTGCTGTCTGTGCACCCGGAAGCCGTCCGGGTGTCCCCTGTCGTCTTTCCCCCAGCACTTCCGGGTGTGGCGGAAGTGCTGGGCTCCTGGGATATTCAGGCACCGGGGCGCCGCCTGGCGGTGGCCACGGGTCCCTACAGGGCTGGGCTTCCAAGCCCTTTACCCGAGGCCCCCAACATAACCAGGGCGGACGCCCCCTCGCGGCCGGGGACCACAATATATATTGTCACTCATAGCAGTGACAAAACAATTACATTGTCAATCATGTTACATTATTATTAAAATGTTTCCTTTTCTTTTTCATAACTTCTTTAACACACTACTTTTCCGCTGCGAAGCGCGGGTGTTTTGCTAGTATATATATATATTACTGCATTTCATCTTAAAAATAATATCAAGCGCTCAAAGGACATAGTGCCTGGAAATCTAAATCAACTTAGAAGCCATCATCTATAAATATACGCTCTCTTCTATTGAATTGAATTGAATTCCTTTATTGTTATTGTATGGTACAATGAGATTCAAAATATATATCCATTATAAACTTATTTTCCTATAAAATGGTAAAATAGCAACAATAATAATAATAATAATAATCCAATAAAAAAACAATGAAAAATACACAAAATGAAAGCATAAGTGGCTCCGGTTGTGCAATATTATAACTGTAATGCAAGTTTACAGTGAGGTAATTGTACTTATAAGTACAAACAGTTCTAACGAGAGCACTTGATGGACTGATTGAGTGTGTTTATAGCTCTTGGAATGAAACTGTTTCTGAACTGTAAGGTTTGTGCTCGAAAGTCTCTGAAAGCATTTGCCAAATGGGAGAGGTTCAAATAGGCTGTGTGCATGGCTGAGGCAGCGTGTGCTAGAAGCTGTACCCCAATAATTTTCTCCACTCTTGACACAATCTGCCATAGAGCTTTCCGAACAGCTGCTGTACAGCTGTGATTCCACACTCAGATACAGTGGCTTAAAATACTCAGTGGTGCACTAAGAGTAACAACACTAAAGCAGCTATGATATTTGAAATAGTTTGGCAATTTCTGTGCATTATTATATTGTTACAGGTCGATTACAATCAGATGCCTTAAACTAAAAAATGATATGTGGTTAATTTCAGTGTATTTGATAATGCCGCGTCAGTGATGTGAATCAAATAAATATAGGGAAACCACTCAAGAACAGTAGCACTGCTTTGACTCTGGGTGCCGCCAGTTTGCAAAACTGAGCTGCAGTGAGAATGTGTGTGGCTTCATGCCAAGTTTAGTTTTTATACATCGCGATGTGAGCGTGGGAACAGGCATATACAATATTTTTGTGTGTACGCACTGTTTATACATGAGGCCCCTGGTGAGAGCATAGACCAGCAGGTAAAACCAACAAAAAGGAGCTGGCGTGATAACTCACAGCATAGCAGTACGACAATTAGCCTGCAACACAGAATGAGAATCTGTTATTTTCTTGTAGGTTTGTTGTTCTCTTTCTTGGGGCACCTTCAAAGTGCATAGTAACATTTGCACTTCATTTAGAGAGTTGCTTTCCGATAAACTGTTTTGACTTATTAACTCAGTCTTTGAGTTTGTGTGCCAGCTCTTCTTCTTTGTTTCTCGACTAGTTACAGTATTTTTAACATGAGTACAAATACAAAACAAATGTGATAATTGTAATGCAGAATTAATAGTAATGACTGGCCATTGACACAGATGGAAAAAGTGGTCCCCAGTCCAAAACACTTTAAGAATAACTGCTCTTGACCAGTTGGGACCAAGTGGACCAGAAATTTTGCTACACTTCACTTTATTTTAATGATGTTTCCAAAATCGGACGTGATGGCACAGTGGGCGGCATTGCTGCCTTACAAACCCTTAGACCCTGTTTTCATTCCTAGCTGTGAATGACTTCCATTGTGGCCTCATGTCTGAGCTGTTTTTTCCTGAGCATACTGTGGCTTCGAATGGCAATCTGGACTTGGCCTAGTGTGCTGGCATACACTGGCATCACATAAGTAGCTGATTATTTCCTTGTGCCCATTTCTCATCCATTGACTATGATAAGGAGGAAGCTGTTAAAGAAAATATGCAGATTTTTCAATTTTGTTTATTCTGTTTAATCTTTGCGGTTTTCTTCCATTCTCTGGAGACTTACTCCAGACTTTCATAAGCATCTTGCTGATCTGACTACATGCTGTACACCATTTAATGTTTTATTTTACAGCCATTCAGTGCTTCAAAGCATATGTGCCATGTGTGATGGAAGTTTCAAATGAATTTATTCAGAGAGATTTATTTAACAAGCCGTTGTCAGAGAATCTGCATGTTACAGACTACTCACACAATCTTGATGAAGGTGCTTCAGGATGAAATTCAATGGTGCCCGATGTATTACAATACCCTAATCTGGAGTGCCACAAAGTCTAAACTGGATTAGAATGAATGATGTCTTTATATTAAATTGAAACATATTTCTACAATATTCTGATTATTTAAATAAAAAACATCCTCCAAATACAGAATAATTATAATCAAGATAAAGAGAATGTGAAGTAATAAAGGAACAGAAAGAAATTAAGCAAACCTCTGCTGCCTCACTGGGTCACTCTAAATAGGGTTGTCTGAAAAACTGGGGAAGTTCACCCACTTGCCCATCAGGAGGTACAACACAAGTGTTTAAATCATCTCTCTCCCTTTCTCCTCCATAGATCTCTCTCACTCTCCTTCTTTCTTTAAAATGGTTGCACTATTTCCCTATCAACTTAGGCCTTTTCCCCAACCATCTCTTAACTTTAAGTAGGATGTGCCCAGGGCTGAAGTAAGACACAACAGTACCCCAGGCTTAAGCAGTGTCAAATCCCATCAGATATATTATACTAGATCTTTTCATTAAAAAACATACTGTTTCTAGTGAATATCTCGCTCCTAATGTTTTTGACAAAAATTTGAGTTTGTCAGGTGTTATGTGTTAAAGGTTTTATGAGCAACAAGATGTTTTCTGGATATATGGAATGGAGAAGACTGTTTGATTTATGGTCATCCACTAAATGAAATTTTCTCCAAGAATTATATGATTGGATTTTCAAAGAAGAAATACAAATAAAAATTAACAAAGAGTGACAAATTTCTGAAAGCATTGCATGTTTGTGTTTCCAATAGATTAACATAAGTGACACAGTCCATAATTCATAAGATAAATATCTATCTATCTATCTATTGTGGTCCACCAGGCTGGCACTGCCAGCTGAACCCGACACAGGCACGCGTGGGACACAAGTTCACGGCACACAACGCCTTCCCCGTTCCCCACAAGTATAACACAGTCCCAGCACAAGCACAGCACATTACCATTCATATCTTCCTTCTCTTTATCTTTCTCCAGCTTCACTCAAGCTTTGTCACTCCTCCTCCCAACTCTGGCTCCCCGAGTTGTGGCTGCTGGCTCCTTTTATAATGCACCCGGAAGTGCTCCAGGTGCTTGATTATAATTACTTATAATTACTTGCAATTAATTATAATTACTTGTTTCCAGCAGCACTTCTGGGTGTGGCAGAACAACTGCCTATAAGGGCTCAGCAGCTCCTACTTCAGCACCCCCTGGTGGTGCCTGCAGATTCCAGGCACCACACTCCAACTCCCATGCAGCCCTGCAGGAGTCTGAGTCACTGCTGCAACCCAGGGGGGTTGCCATCTAGTGTCCCTGTGGAGGTAACGTTCTGGCCACATTTGCTCCCCCAGTCCTCCCAGCTATCTATCTATCTAATCCTGCCAACTACACCAAATACTATCTATCTATCTATCTATCTATCTATCTATCTATCTATCTATCTATCTATCTATCTATCTATCTATCTATCTATCTATCTATCTATCTATCTCAATATTCTACAATGTGAAGTTTCCATTTAAGAGTATAAATTAAGGAAGTTACCACTACTGCTTTATTGCTTTAGGATTCTGGGATTGTTGGTACCTCTTCTTCGTGTGTCTACATGGTCTTTCTTCTGGTACTGCATTTTTCCTCCCACATTCCAAAGATGTTCTTTTAAAATTAATTAGATGTTCAAGCTTTGGTCAGCATAAGAAATTGTGAGCGAGTATGAATGACAAACAATTAGCAATATTTCATTTCAGTCTTGCTCCTTATGTGGTCACATTCACAGTCCAGATGTTGGATTACATGGGTTCAGTAAATGGATCATTAAATTAATGGGCAGTAAGAGTGCTCTTAGCTGGCTTTACAAATACTGTAAACCTTGTACGTGCTTGTCCAGAGGTGGTCTGGCTCTCTGACTGATATATAGATGGCAAGTTAAAGATCTGCTGTTTGTGTTGACCTCAGACCCTGTGAAATCTAACATTTCATTCTCAATTCACCCCACATCAGCGTTTCTCAACTGTTCTCAAGTGTTTGCAACCCAAGTTTTCATAACAGTTTAATTTTGCCCTCCCTTACATTTTTTTGAAAGGAGTCCACTAATACCAATTTATTCTTTTTTAATTAGTGATATATCATAGATGCATATTTTATTATACCTACTTAACTTTTATCGACATTTATCTAACTCTATATTTATTTTTCTAGTATCAGAATGTAATTTAAGTTAATTTGTTTTGGTTTCAATAGATGTATTTTCATATTTTCAATTCTTGTTTTCTTTTTTTCACATCTTCGCGCACCTCTTTTTATTACTTTGCGCCTCCCTAGGGGGGCCCACCCCACAGATTGAGAACCATTGCCCTACATCAAGAAGAGAATTTTGCTGAAAAAATTCCTGTGGGTATTTATTTTCAGGACTTGATATCTGGAGTCACATCTGTCGTGGTTTTTGTTTCTAAGAAGTGTGTTGCGTCTGGACATTTTACACGTGGTGCACTGCAATGCTTCAGTTTCCGTGAACTTAATGAAATGCAGTGCTACAAACAGCCTGATATTAAGATATACCCCTCAGGAAGTCTCATTTATATTTGTATTTGTGCCATTTGTCTCTATTGGATGATAAAAATTATCCATCCATCCATTATCCAACCCGCTATATCCTAACTGCAGGGTCACAGGGGCCTGCTGGAGCCAAACCCAGCCAACACAGGGCATAAGGCAGGAAACAAACCCCGGGCAGGGCGCCAGCCCACTGCAGGGAACACACACACATCCACACACCAAGCACACACTAGGGACAATTTAGAATCGCCAATGCACCTAACCTGCATGTCTTTGGACTGTGGGAGGAAACCGAAGCACCCGGAGGAAACCCACGCAGACACGGGGAGAACATGCAACCCGGGTCTCCCCACTGCGAGGCAGCAGCGCTACCCACTGTGCCGTTGTGCTGCCATGATAAAAATTATGCTTGGAAAAATAAAGGGGCAGTGGAAAAGTAAAAAAAGTAATTATTCTGAGCGACAAATGTTATTATTTTTGGAAATACAACAGCATTCCATTCTTCATGATGTGTGTTAAGAAAGTGAAGAGCATGTACTGGTAGTTGATCATTTATGACTTGGCAGACTGAGAGCTGAATCAGGTCATTCAGTTAAAAATATTTGGTTCAATACAGCAGCAGGCTCCATGTTGTAAAGTTGCTGGGAGACACAAGGATCAGGCTGGTGAGACAGAGAGGTAAAATAATAACTGGACCACTGAGGAGATGGTCCAAGCTGCTATTGGCACCCAGAGGCTTATATTCTGCACTTATTGTATTTCCAGCTACACTGCTGCCATCTCCTGAAGAGAGGTCAGCCTATGAATGATCCACAGTAAAAGCGTTTTCTTATTTTGTGAGACCACCGTAATTATCGACTGCTTCCTCTTGATGGCACAGCACAGAGAAGCAGCTTATTTTTCCCTTGAGGTAAACTTTGCTGTAATTGCCGCTTACGCATGCAGGATGGAACTCGGAGCTGAAGTAATAAGTAGGTTATTTTCTTCTGCACTATGTGTGGATGGTTTGTTATGAGACTCATCTTTATACTTAGAGAACAGCAACGAATCCTCCTGCTTGTTTATATGGTGTTACCAGACAAATGACACCGACCTCTCAGAATTTATCAGGTGAAAACCTCTGCCAGCAGTTGATGCCAACTTTTTACTTTTCTAGCATAAATCACTAACCTGACTAAAAGTGATGGCAGATTCTCACTCTTCTCTGATGTTCTTGGGCTGCTCCCACTTTAGACCACCTGCTGTTCCTCCAGCTGTTTGGCAACATATGTGGCAGCTCTGGTTTGACCGTTAAGTTTTCTAATTGTGCTCATGTCTTGGCTTCAATGTTTCTCTCCTTCAGGCACATCTTCATATTTCATCCCCTGAATATTTTGACTTAATGTTGAAACGAATATAACATCGACTCCACATAGAAATGGGAGAAGCTGAAAAAGAAGAAAAAGAAGTTGCTGGTGCTTTGACTAGGTGTTACCCTGCTATCTCTGCTCATGTTTTTGACCCTGTTTGTATCACTTACTTGTGCAGAAAATTAAAAAAAAGAATATTAGCATTTAATAGAGAAGTCTCAAGGCACTAAGTAGCCTAAGTTTTGATTATGACTGGAAGAAAATAGCATGTGGTGTAAAATACCCAAACAACCCTAGTACTATAAAGGAAAGGAACAAAGGAGTGTCAAGATTACACAGGAAATGTTTCATTATTTATTTATTTATTTATTTAATTATTATTCTTTATTCTTTTATGCCCATCTCTGCATTGGGGACTCTTTTTTGTGCCCTTTCTAGTGCCATCTTCTTCACCATTCTGAATTATTTCCCTCATTTCTTTGTTAGCTCTTTAGTTCTATCTATGCAGGTACACCTTGGTCTGTTCCTCTTCTTCTAGTATTGTTATTCCATGGGAGACCCAAAGAGTGTCTGATTTAAAAAGAACATGTCGTAGAGCTGAACGTAAATGGAGAAAAACTAAACTAACTATCCATTATGAGATATTGAAGGTTAAAATAACAGAATACAATAACACTGTCCGTCTTGAGAGGCGCTGCTATTTCTCTAAGATTATAAATAACAATGCTAGTAATCCCAGAGTCTTATTTTCTACAATTGATCGTCTGTTAAACCAGGTAACTCAAAGGAATGCCCCCAAAATACTTCCAGTGAAACCTGTGAGGGTATTACTGTATTTTTCAATCAAAAAATTAATGATATTAGAAATAACATAGTATATCTCCCCAACACTGCGGAACCTCCTAAGCCCCAGTACTCCATTATAAACAAATTACATTTTTTCACCAGGATAGATTAACCTGATTTACACAGAATAATCTCTCAAATGAAACCCTCCACCTGTGTCCTTGACCCAATACCAACAAGGCTTTTCAAGGAAGTATCAGGCGTGCTAATTGATAATATCCTTGATATAGTAAATTCAACATTAAATACGGGGTCTTCCCAGACTGTTTTAAGACTGCTGTAGTTAAACCACTACTTAAGAAAAATAATCTTGACCCCTCTGCTTTTGAAAATTTTAGACACATCTCTAACCTGCCCTTCTTAAGTAAAATTCTAGAGAAGGCAGTCATTATGCAGTTAAATGACCACCTCAATAAACATGCTATTCTTGATAAATTTCAGTCGGGTTTTAGAACAAATCACAGCACAGAAACTGCACTCGTTAAAGTAGTAAATGATTTGCAAGTGAATGCAGACAGAGGCCATTTATCTAATCTCATCCTCTTAGATCTGAGTGCCGCATTTGACACTATTGATCACAACATTCTTAGAAATCGCCTTAGTCAATAGGTGGGCCTCTCTGGCAGTGTCTTAAATTAGTTTGAATCTTACCTTGCAGGGAGAAAATTCTTTGTGAGTTGTGGTAATCACAACTCAAAGACACATGATATCCGATATGGTGTTCCACAAGGCTCTATCCTGGGTCTGCTGCTCTTCTCAATCTACATGCTTCCGTTAGGTCAGATTATCTCAGGTTACAACGTGAGTTACCACAGCTATGCTGATGACACACAGCTGTACTTATCTATAGCACCTGATGACTCCGACTCTCACGATTCACTAACACAATGTCTTACTGGTATTTCTGAATGGATGAATAGTAATTTTCTCAAGCTAAATAAAGAGAAAACTGAAATTTTAGTGATTGGCACTAATGGACTCAATGAGGTTATCAGAAATAAACTTGATGCATTAGGATTAAAAGTTAAAAAGTAAAACACTTAGGGGTAATTGGTGACTAACCTGAATTTTAAATCGCATATTCATCAGACCACTAGGACAGCATTTTTTCACTTACGAAACATAGCAAAAGTTAGACCTCTTATATCACTGAAAGATGCTGAGAAATTAGTTCACGCTTTTGTTTTCAGTCGAATAGATTACTGTAACGCACTCCTCTCAGGACTACCCAAGAAAGACATAAATCACTTGCAATGAGTGCAGAATGCAGCTGCTAGAATCCTAACTAGAAAAAGAAAATCCGAGCACATTTCTCCAGTTTTGATGAAAAAATGAAAATCATTTATTAATTTATTAATTCATTTATTAATTTATTACTATTCTTTATTCTTTTGTGCCAACCTATGCATTGGGGTCTCTTTTTGTGCCCTCTCTAGTGGTGTCTTCTTCACCATTCTGAATTGTTTCCCTCATTTCTTTGCTGCCTCTTCAATTCTGTGTATATACAGGTAGATACGTCTTGGTCTACTCCTGCTCCACTTATTCTCTGGTCGTACTTCTATGTGCTGTTTCACTTTCCTATTTGACCCCTTTCTATTTACATGGTCAAATCATTTCTGTTATCATTCCTCCATTTTCTCCAAGCACAGTTTTCTCTCCACTTCTGCCCTTATTCTTTTATTCATCATCCAGTCCTATTGATTGTATGCCTGAAGACTTTGTTTTTGGTTGTTTGGATTACACTTATTTGTTTGCTCATAACAGACAATGTCTCATTACCACACATCAGAGTAATTACATAAGCTGAATTGCACAGCCCATTTTTAGTTTCTTTGCTGGCCTCCCCCTGACCTTTCATTGTGCCATTCATTTGAAATAAATGTGGTTAGCCTTCTTAATCTTAATACACACTGCCCTTTCTATCTTCCAGCCACTTGCCACTAGTGTCCCCAGGTATTCATAGAAGGTCACCTGATCCACCTCTTTGCTGTCTCATTTCTCTGAGATGTTTGAACAATTCTTCCCACCTACTGATTCTCATGATCTTACTTTTCACTCTGCTCATCTCCATTCTCCATTTCTGTAAGTTTCTCTGCTATGACTAGGAGGTAGTCCCAAAAAGTTGTAAAGGGACTTCCTATAATGCCCTCGGGTTTGGGTTATACTGCCAAACCCTGGCTTGATAAACAAGCATACACAGAAACTTCATAAAAATTAAAAGGTTTCATTCTTCTGAAAAATACTATGTAATATGGTGAAGCTCCTTAGAGCACATTGACAACAATGGAGTTGCCTAAAAACACAGATGTCCAAGGCAAACATAGTCCCAATACAGAATTCAGAGTACAGAGGTCAAAAATCCAGAGATATCAAAAAGCACAATCACAGGAAAAACATGAGAACTCACCAAAAAACTCAACAGTGCGTTTAAAATTAACCACCAGGAACTTTAGGATGCCCTCTGGATTTATAGGGCCGAGGGGAGTTTCTAGTGATGACTTGCAGGTGGCATTAGGAGACCACCCTTAAAATACCTGGAAAGTAACGCTAAAAACTTTCATACACAGACACAATCAAAAACAAAGGATAATAAAAGTAACATTAACAATAAATACAAGAAACAAAAATGAACAAAGCAGACCCGACACATACAGTTGTGCTTGAAAGTTTGTGAACCCTTTAGAATTTTCTATATTTCTGCATACATATGACCTAAAACATCATCAGATTTTCACTCAAGTCCTAAAAGTAGATAAAGAGAAACTAGTTAAACAAATGAGACAAAAATATTATACTTGGTCATTTATTTATTGAGGACAATTTTCGAATATTACATATTTGTGAGTAGCAAAAGTATGTGAACCTTTGCTTTCAGTATCTGGTGTGACCCCCTTTTGCAGCCATAACTGCAACTAAACGTTTCCGGTAACCTTTGATCATTCCTGCACATCAGCTTGGAGGAATTTTAGCCCATTCCTGTGCACAGAACAGCTTCAACTCTGGGATGTTGGTGGGTTTCCTCACATTAACTGCTCGCTTCAGGTCCTTCTACAACATTTCGATTGGATTAAGGTCAGGACTTTGACTTGAACAGATCCATTTTATAAGTCTGTGGTGGGCTGGCGCTCTGCCCGGGGTTTGTTCCCGCCTTGCACCCTGTGTTGGCTCCAGCAGACCCCCGTGACCCTGTGTTAGGATTTAGTAGGTTGGATAATGACTGACTGACTTTTATAAGTAACCCATAGCAACTCATTTCTACCAGTGCAACTTTTCTCTTGAATCATTCTAAGATTGTGGGTAGACATCGCACCGCTCTGCTTTAGGTTTGGGGGGCAAATAATGTAATGCTGATAAACAGATGGCTCTACAGTGGTCACAGTGCAATGCATCACTCCTATTAAGCAAAGGAACCATCACACTCTTCTCTCATTTACTTCTTCCTCCTGGCCCATATTTTGGAACCATTAAATCTTTATTTCTCCCTCCTTAATCATCTCCTGAGCTACAGTATCTCGTCCTGCCCTTCTTTATTTCCCATGTTTACTTTTTTGTTGTATTTGCCACTTGCATTGATGGTGTCAAATGAAATTATTTTGGCCTTCTTTCGATAGTTGTGCTATACTTACTTCTTTACTTGTGGTGTTTACATTCTGTCACTTGTCATTGCTGTCCTTAATTGCCTTATATTGATTTCCTTACTTTTCCTTATCCTCAAATTATTTCCCAAAGCTCTTTCCATTTGTCTAAAAAATTTATTTTTTTGTAATTCTATTTCCTTTTGCCTCTTCTATTTTTTTTTTAACTTTCTTAATCATATATACGTCTCTCCTGACTTTTTTCCATATATTTCCTACAAAATTTTTTCTCCTAGCTAGCAATATCCTTCTTCTTCTTCATCCATTATCCTGTTCATTTAGACTTTGTGGTCACCTTCTGTTTTCCAACATACATCCTTGCTCTTTTATTTTAAAGGAATACTCCACTTAAAAATTATATTAATATTTTACTTACCTCATGTAGTTTGTAGTAATAGCTAAGAAATATTTTTAATATCATGTTTTCATGCAGAATAGAGATTAAAATGTTTTATGGGAAAATACAAACCAATGGTTAACAGTGCTGTGCAACTGCAAACTGCAAAGAAAGAAAGATAATTCATGTCAGTGCTCTAATCAAGTAAAACACATGTCATTTTTGGTCAAATATTGCTAAACAGTGACAGATAAGCACTCTTGGGGACCTCCCAGTTGGCTCAGGTATGCCAAGTAATATCATAACCAGGATGCTGTTATTAACCGTGTCTCTTGCTTCCTTCACAGCATGGAGTTGGCGCCAGGAGATGCCAACTAGCCCCACCCCCATCAGGAGTCGGAAGACCTACCCCTTCCGGAAGGTGGTCTTTTTAAATGGGGAGCCAAGAAATGAAGGTTATCTTATGATTCAAGCCAAGAGATGAGGTGGAGCTCTCTGTGTTTGGTAGCAGGTAAGGAGCACATGATTGCTTTGTTTTGCATCCTCTGGCAGGGAACTTTTTTGATTGAGTTTGTTTATTGGGTTGGCACATGATTATTTTCAGTTTGAAATGGATAGTTCCAGAAATATTAGTATACATCATAAATAGGAACATCAAGTCACATGGAAATTTTTGACTTGAAGATTCTCCATTTTCTCCTCAAGAGTCTTATCATAAGTTCTAAAACTCCCCATTGATTTGCATTAAAACATAAACTTTTGGGGGGTTAAGGGGGGAGAGAAAGAGAGCAGGCTTGATCTATACCTAACCTAATCCTCTCAATCTTTATAATTGTAACTATCAACGTAATAATAAGCTGCATGGCAACAACTCTTGGGGAAATAGGAAATTAAGACCTAAACTATTTCACTTCCAGTTAAGACTATAAAATGACATCAAAAACTCAGAATCAGTGTCTCCATGATGGGACAGTTAACTTCGTAAGCTGGAATGTTAAAGGCCTGAATCATGAATTAAAGAGAAAGAAAGTACTTTCTCACCTAACAGGTCTAAATGCTAAAATAGTATTTTTACAGGAAACCCACTTACTAAGCAAGGATCAGTTCCGGCTGCAAAAGACTGGACTGGCCAAATGTTCCATTCTAGTTTTACGAAGAAAACTAGAGGGGTGGGAATTCTCATACATAGAACAGTACCATTTGTAGCATCAGATGTAGTATTGGATCCTGAAGGGAGATATGTGATGGTCATGGGAGACTTATCTAACTGTAAAATGATTTTGATAAATGTTTATGCACCTAATGTTGATGATAAGGAATTTATACAAAATTTATTTGCATCCATTCCCAATCTGAACACTCATAAACTTATAATGGCTGGGGACTTTAATTGTGTTCTAAATCCACTTTTAGATAAGACTTCCTCCACAGGGGGAACGGCAACTAACACCGCAAAGATAATTACAAAGTTTATAACTGATCACAACTTATCAGATCCCTGGAGGTTTTAAACCCAAATTCAAGAACATATTCTTTCTACTCACCAGTACATCATTGCTACTCAAGGATTGATTACTTCTTTATAGATAATAACTTCTTGCCTAAGATTAAATCTTGTAAATACGATGCTATTGTTATTTCAGACCATGCACCTATGATCTTGGAGCTGAAATTACTAAGCCCCATACACTCACCCCAGATGGCTCAACCGCTTCTATTAGCTGACGAGAATTGTACTGAATTTATATCCAAACAAATCAAATTCTTTCTAGAGACAAATACATCCCCTGAGATCTCTGCAGGAATACTCTGGGAAACTCTTAAGGCCTTCTTAAGAGGACAGATTATCTCATATCTTTCCCACAGAAATAAATCCGAAGCAGAGAAAGTAGCAGAGATAAAAAGCGAAATTACTAAAATAGATGAAGAACATGCCAGACTACCAAGCGAGACTCTACATAGAGGAGGCAGGCTCTACATTCAGAATTAAACCTCTTGACAACTAAAGAAACTGAACAACTAATTTACAAATCCAGACATCATTATTATGAACATGGAGAGAAAGCTAATAAGCTTTTAGCTCAACAAATTCACAAGCAAGAAGTGCAAGCAATCTCGTAATTACTAACACTAATGGAGATAAAATCATCGAACACAAAAATATAATGCACACTTTTAGAGACTACTATAAATCCCTATATACTACTGAGTTTAAAGAAGACAATATACAATCTAATGCATTTCTGGATACATTACAGATACCACAAATTGACGCTTTTAGTGTGGAGGAACTTGATAAACCTCTGTCATTATCAGAATTACTGGATGCTATAAAGTCACTCCAAGGTGGAAAAGCAGCAGGCCCTGATGGCTACCCTGCAGAGTTTTACAAGAAATTCTCCGCTCAGCTAGCTCCCTCCTATTAGCAACATTTACAGAAGCCAGAGATAACCAATCTCTTCCACAAACCTTTCGCCAAGCACTAATCACTGTCTTTCCAAAACAAAATAAGGACTTATTACAATGTGCATCATACAGACCAATTTCACTTCTGAATAACGACGTTAAAATACTCTCTAAAATCATAGCTAGAAGGATGGAGAAAGTGCTCCCTCGTAATATCACAAGACCAAACTGGATTTATTAGGGGCCGACACTTATCTTCAAATCTTCGACGCCTGTTTAATGTAATATACTCACCAACTAAATCAAACACCCCAGAAATATTATTATCATTGGATGCAGAAAAAGCATTCGACATGATTGAATGGAAATACCTTTTACTATTTTGGAGAAGTTTGGGTTTGGCCCAACATTTGTGCATGGATTAAATTACTGTATACTAACCCAGAAGCTTCAGTTTGCATCAATAACATTTGCTCAGACTACTTTAAACTAGAACGTGGCACAAGACAAGGATGCCCTTGTCACCACTGTTGTTTGCAATTGCCATTGAACCACTGGCAATACATTGTCGAAATACTGATCAGATAAAGGGGATTAGCAGAGAAGGACTGGAACAGAAAATCTCATTATATGCAGATGACATGGTACTGTATATATCGGACCCAGAAAATTCTGTGCCTGCAGTCTTAGCAGCACTCACAGAATTTCAAAAGCTCTCTGGTCTCAGAATTAATCTGAATAAAAGTGTACTCTTTCCAGTGAATTCTCAAGCATATAATATTAGATTAGACACCCTACCTTTTATCATTGCAGAACAGTTTAAATACCTCGGGGTAAACATCACAAGTAAACATAAAGCTCTTTATCAACAAAATTTCGCGTCTGCATGGAAAAAATTAAACAAGACTTGCATAGATGGTCAACCCTTCATCTCACACTAGCTGGAAGAATTAACACTGTTAAGATGAATATTCTTCCTAAGCTCCTTTTTATTTCAAAACATACCAATATACATTAATAAATCATTCTTCAAGCAATTAGATTCAACAATAACCTCATTTATTTGGAATTCAAAACATCCACGCATCAAAAGAGCGACCCTACAAAGACAAAAGGCAGAAGGCGGCATGGCTCTACCTAACTTCCAGTTTTATTACTGGGCAGCAAATATACAGTCGATAAGAACCTGGACACAAATAGAAGAACATACACAGGCATGGACCGCAATAGAAGTAAAATCCTGCAGTACTTCTTTGTATTCCTTGCTCTGTGCTCCAATAAACACACGTTATCGGCAATACACTAATAACCCAATTGTGCTCCACTCACTTAGAATCTGGAACCAATGTAGAAAGCATTTTAAGACGGAGAAGCTTCTTCTGTGGCACCCTGCAAGAGAACCACCTCTTTCAACCTTCACAAACATATGCAGTTTTAATATCTGGAAAAATTTGGAATTAACTTGCTTAGAGATCTTTATATAGACAACGCATTTGCATCCTATGAACAATTACATTCCAAATTTAACATTCCAGCTACAAATTTCTTTCACTATCTTCAAATCAGGAACTTTGTTAAACAGAACCTTCCAGATTTTCCTCATCTTGCACCCTCATCCACGCTGGAAAAATATTGCTCAATTTCAAGGAGTTAGACTCCATCTCTACAATATATAAAATCATTTTACAATCCCTTCCTTTCAAAGATCCAAGAGGACACTGGGAAAAAGATCTCTCAATTAATATATCAGAAAAGGAGTGGAAAGTAGCAATGCAGAGAATTCACTCAAGCTCCATATGCAAAGCATACAATTATACAACTCAAAATTATATATCGAGCACATCTGTCTCGCCTAAAACTCTCCAAAATGTTTCCAGGGCATGATCCAACCTGCGAACACTGCAACCAAGCCCCAGCCTCACTAGGTCACATGTTCTGGGCCTGCACCAAATTAACATTATTCTGGACAAAAATTTTTAATTACCTCTCAGACAGCCTTGGACTCACAATCCCTCCTAACCCATTAACAGCTGTGTTTGGGGTTCTTCCAGAGGGCTTAAAGTGGAGAAAGACAAACAAATTGTGATGGCATTCACTACACTCTTGGCACGCAGACTTATTCTGATAAACTGGAAGAACCCAAACTCTCCTCTTTAAGTCAGTGGGAAACTGATGTGTTATATTATTTGAAATTGGAAAAATCAAATACTCAGTTAGAGGATCTGTACAGACTTTTTCAAAACATGGCAGGATCTAATCAGTAATATTTTAAAATAAGTTTATAAAGCACAGAGAATTTGTTAATTTAGGTATTTTACAAGCCTTAAATTTTACGCGTTTGGCTTGCTCTCTCTCTCAGGGGTGGGGATCGATCTGTTCTTAACATAATTATTTTTTTTGTAAAAAATTAATTGCTATGTATGGATTGTAATAAAATTAATTAAAAAAAAAAACTTTTTTTTTTATCTCCATTCTGCATGAAAATATGAGACAAAAATTATTCTCAGCCATCACTACAGACTACATGGGGTGAGTTACATATGAAAAGAATGCATTATTTTTGGGTTAAATATTCCTTTAGGCTTTTCATACCTCTTTACTTTCTGCCTTTGTTCTCTTCAAAAGCCTGAAGTCACCTATAAGCAACATATGATCTGTGGTGAGCTCAGCACCTCAAATTCGATTTGCGTTCTTCATTGCATAATTAAGTTCTTTGGTGCATGCTACATAATCAAAATTACTTTCTGCGGCTGCCTCCAGCTCCACAGGTGAGCTGATGAATCATTTTATGGGGGAAATAAGAGCTGCAGATTTTTCATTTGATGTTTGATGTTAACCTTTCTTGCTTATTGTTCCTGCCTTCCTCTCCTCCATATTTTCCAACAGTTCCATGTCCTACTGCTGGGTCATTCACCTATCCTACCAATTTTGATCTTTAATCTCCATTGCCTTTCTGCCTGTGTTCATCACCTCTATGAGATACATGTGGGACAAACTAAAGAACATTCTAAGTGGTGTCTGAAATTTTACATGTGTGATAGATCACAGGACTGGACTGACATCCCAGCTGAGATAAACCACGCAGCCTTACCTGGCAGGGAGTTTGGTGTTGTGGATGGACAGGGAGGCACTGCCTCCTAAGATTACATGCTGCCCGACGCACTGGATAGCAGCATTCCTGGGCCAGTATGAGCATTCATGTAGCTGCAGAGCATAAGAAACTTGACAAATGAGAGGAGACCATTCACTTCATCAAGCTCGTTTCTTTAGCTAATAGATAAGCTTTCCAAATATCTCATCCAGGTTGTCAAGGATTCTGCTTCAACTATGTGTCTTGGTAATCCCACAACTGTTCTCTTAAGGAAATGCTTTTTGTTTTAAATGTACTTCCACTTCATTTCAACTGATGTCCTTGACTATGTGATTCACCATTAAGCCAAAAGAATGTTGCTGGATCTACACCTGAATTAGGTCCCCACGCAGTCTCCCAATGTCCTTAAGTCCTGGGATGTACTTGGTTGAAGCTCTGCACAGCTTCAAGTGCTGCTGTGTCTTTCTTGTACTGCGGTGACCAGAACTTCACACAATAGTTCAGATGTGGTCTTACTAGTGCATTACATAGTTTGAGCATAACGTCCCTTGACTTAAATTCAAAAGTATTTGTGATATAACCCTAACATTTAATTTGTTTTTTTAGTTGCTTCTGTGCCTTGCTTAGTCGACGAAAATGTTATGTCAGCATAAACCTCTAAATCCATTTCAGAGGTCCATTCCTGTATGACAGTGTCTCCCATCTTGAATTTGTAACTGATATTCATGTTGCCCACGTGTAGCACTTTTCTGCATTAAACTGCATTTTTAAGGTGTTCATCCAGTTCTGAAGGTTGTCCAGGCCTTTTTGCTGCCTCCTTGGTGTCTGCCATTCCTTCAGTTTTGGTGTCATCTGTGAATTTCACAAGTTTACTGGCTATACCAGAATCAATGCTATTAATATATAGTAGTTCAGAAAAAGTAATGGTCCAAGGACAGACAACTGAGGGACTCCACTGGTGACCTTGCTCCATGTGATTCTCCTCTTATGTCCTCCTGCTGGTTAACCAACTAGAGATCCAGTTTTGTAGGTTACCTCTGATGCCTACAGCTACTAGTTTCAGACTTAATCTTTGGTGTGGGACCACTGAGTCAAAGGCTTTTTGAACGTCTAAGTAAATGACGTTGTATGCTTTGTTTTTGTCAACTATTCCAGTTGCTTCTTCAAAAAAATCTAAAAGATTGGTTTGACAGGACCATTCTCTCATAAACGCATGGCGACTGCTATTTAGTATATTATTTTTGCTTAGGTAGCTTTCTAATTTATTTCTTGTTATAATTTTTCAAATTCTACATGGCACTGAAGTAAAACTTATTGGCCTGTAATTACCAGTGTCCATTTTCTCTCCCTTCTTGAAGATCAAAGTCAAATTTCCAACTTTATAAATACTTGGGTTAAATATTTGTTCGGTTGATTTGCTATTTCCTTCTCATTTTGTGTCCCTAAGGTTTCTTAAATTATCCTTTATCATCTTTTTACTACAGTAGTACTGAAAAAAACTGCCTACTGTTCTTATTGGCTTCTCTAGCAATTTTTATTTTGGTTTCCCTTTTGATGTTTCAAATGCTTTTTTTGATCACTTGGTGTAGTGTCTGGTATTCCGAAGAATTATCTGACTTTTTAAAATTTTCTTCTTTCAGTGATCTTTTCCGTTTTGTTTTTTTAATAACACTCCTATTTATTTATTTTGGCCAACATCTTTTTGTTTTATTGCTTTTCAGAATAAACTTACTTTGAGCCTGGATCAGAAGTTCTCTGAAGTGACACCACCTGTCATTTCTTGTTGCTGAGTTTTTTTCTTTCCCTTTTGATGTTTTGTAGATACTTGTTCATCCCCATAAATTCTGCTTTCCTTAAGTTATACAGTACGTCTTCATTTGGGTGCACATTTATGTGTTTTCAAAGATTACCTCAAATTTTTAAAGTATCAGTAATTTCTGTTCTTGTTACTCTGTTCTTATTGTTTGAAAAGATGAGCTCTAGACAGGCATCACCATGTGTTGAGCTTCAGATAAACTGGGTGAGAAAACTGTCATTTGTCATCTGCGGCATTTCAGTTTCCTCTTTCGTATTCCTGATGGAGGCTTCCCAATCAATGTTTGGAAAGTTAAAATCACCCATGACCACTACATACCCTTTGTTGCACATATATTGTATTTCATTAAATAACATTTTATTATCTAACATATCAGAATTTGGTGGCCTGTAGCAAACTCCAATAACCAGAATGAATGAAAATATGTGTTTTCTTCAATTTCCCTTGTTTATTTAAGGTTATCAACCTACTCCTGCTCCTGTTTGTGCTATTGTGTATGACGTTAATCTGCACACGGCCCTGCAAGCAGGTCCTCCAACTTACAAGGAAAACTTGGGGGTTGGTGGTAGGATTGGCACTCCAGCCATCATAAAAAACGTAACACTATTCCAGCGTGGTGCTGAGGTGTCACCCACTGCACTCGGGTCCCAATCCAGGTGTTTCAGTGCATTCTCCCAACCTTATAGCTTGTTCATCATTGGAAAAACATCAAATGATCAAAGGGAAGAGTTGTTCCATGCATCCTGTTTAATCGGCTAAAGATTTATTCAAGTTTTGGTCGGCATTGATGCACCAAACCCCAATACCTTGACAGACCCTACCATGACAAAGCACCTACAACGTTATTTGTATGCCTGTCTAGTTATACAAGCAACAAACATAGTAATCAAACAGTGACTCCTATTTGATTTTATATGTCAGAAGCACAGTTTGAACCAAATATTATTGTATATAAAAGAAGACAAGTGGGCTTCTCAAGGGAGGAACCACAATTTAGATCAGCTTTATCATGATAACTTTTAACCTTTTGCACTGGTGACATCACGGGTTGCAACCTCCTGACTTTAGTCTCTGACAACAGCAAAGTAACCACTCCATAAAATGGTGGCTAAAAGCGATCACAACAATTGGATCACAAAAGCTGAAACCACTACTGATGAAGCATTTTGCATTTATTTATTTCATGGGTGCCCTCATGTTGTACATTATTTATTCCTAGGCACCACCACGGAGTATGGTTATTAGGGTAATACTAATTTCCATATAATTGCCAATGCATCCAAACTTTGTTACAAAATAAAGGAACAATTTAGTTACTGAGCACACATCTGGTTTGGAGGTGTTTGGTTAAGACTGGCTTTGTTAGTGACTTTAAATTTAGTCATCTCTCTAGAATCTTGACAATCGACTGGTCTTTAATATTTCCACAATTTCTGCATTTCTGTAATGTCCCCTACAATTTCAGTCACATGACTTAAATTTCAGCCTGACCAGCCATTTATTATCAGGCATGATAAGGAGGAAAGTTGTGAAGACATTTCTGTAATACAAAATAGGAGCAGAGGTGACTGTCATCTTAACGGGATCTTCAGATACTGAGCGTTAAGGGTGGAAAGCAGATGAACTCCTCATCTTATTATGTAGGTGATGAATAGTATGGTGTGAGTAATGACCCAGATGGGAATTTTGAGTTGAAAGAAAATGATATTTATTAAGACTAATAGAAAAAAGAGTAACCAAAACTATCAGGAGTTTTAAAACACAAAAAGGTAAGCAATGGAAAAAAAAAAAAAAAAAAATAAGCAAAAGCAAATTCATAAAAACTTTAAAATGTGTCAAACTCTAAACGCTATATAGGCAGAGGTATCCAAAAAAAGAAACAGCAAACTGAAATCCAAAAGACAGCACTTAATCAAATCACTAGCAAACAAGAGCAACTACAATAAAGGCCTTCACAAAGGCACAATATTAGAGCAGGGAAAGATGGCACCATTTCACCTTTCTTTTATTTATCACATAACTTAATTATCTATACTGTACTAATAAAAGGCAAAGCCCTCACTGACTGACTGACTGACTCATCACTAATTCTCCAACTTCCTGTGTAGGTAGAAGGCTAAAATATGGCAGGCTCATTCCTTACAGCTTACTTACAAAAGTTAAGCAGGTTTCATTTCGAAATTCTACGCATACTGGTCATAATGGTCAACAACGTCTGCCATGTTGAACTTTCTTATTTATGGCCCCATCTTCACGAAATTTGGTAGGCGGCTTCCCTGTGCTAACCGAAACTGATGTATGTACTTATTTTGGTCGTATGATGCCACTGTTGGCCGCCATATTGAACTTTCCAACAGTCTTTGTTACTTATGGGCCCATCTTCAAGAAACTTGGTACGCGGGTTCCCAACTCTAACTGAATCCTACTTACAGTACGTACATATATACGTCCATAGCCTGCAGCTTGGTCACTGTGTGAGGCGGCATTGGGTCCCCCATCCCCACGCCTCCCACGTTGTTGGCTGCCTGCCTATATAAGGCCATCCGTCGCTCCAGTCTCTTCATTCCCTTTCTTGCTTCACCACAGGATTCACGTCTCCCTGCTGATAACCACAGCCTTTTTATTTAATCCACGGCTTCTCCGCTGTTTTATTGTTCATTTATTACGATTATAGTTATTGTGTAGGTATTTTAGACTACTTTACATTGTTCAGGTCCACATTTCCTTTATCATTACAACCGTACCCCCAAAAACATGTCTATCGAGGTGATCACCATCGATCAAAGAACTGTCACTTACTGAGTGGTTTCCATGCCCGGAGATGGCACTTACCTTTTCCATTCTCTTTGTTACATATTGCACGGCCATATCAGGCTCACTCTTGATATCCGGAGGAACATTCTGTCTTATGCATTGAATGACTGAGACAGGTTCAAGGTGTGAACTGATGACGGTACAGGAGATAATTAGACTACACAGGAGCACTAGAAGAGTGAAATGCTTAAGCCCTTCACCTATGGTTCTGCATGTGAGTTGATGGCTGCCGCTGAATTGTTCGGTTGTCACTTTCAAGTGTACCGAAATGGCCAAATATTTTACACCTTTCGACAACCACCAATGCCTCTTAAACATCTTAGACTCACAGGTGACGATTTGAGTAGTGGACACTTTGAAATTTATGAATGTTTAAACTCTCAAAAGCTGGATGCGAAGTTATCGATGAAACCGGTTGTGTGCTTACCAGATGAAGCTGCTGTTATCTAGTGGTGTCCACTAACCTAGAGTGAGGTGACTGCCAACTTATGGTTGTCAAATGCAAACAGTGGAGCTGCTGCCATGTAGTGGTCTCCACCTGCATCTAATGATGTTAATGCCATTTTGGGAGTCTGAAATCAGATAATGTGTTTGGTGGTCTTAGCATATTTAAGATTGAGTTGCTTTCATTTGATTGTATGTGAATTGTATTTCTCATTTTGAGACTTTCTTTGGATTTATGAATTGTTCATGTTCCCTTAAATATATGTATTTTATTGCAGTGAAGTCACCCCTGTGCCAACTTGATTGTTTTCTTGCCATCTGCTGTTTGTTTTGCCTGATTGCGGCCATTTTGTTATGTCGATGACATTTATTACTAGTCATGGGATCACACTCTGTTATGTGTGAGCATCAGATGGCTATTCAGCGATGAATTTATTCTGTGCATTGAACGCTCAAATAAAAAAACAAGACAGTGAAAGGATCTGCTTGTTTGCTCTGTGCCTTTCGTTTAGGTGAAGAACTTTGGACTTTTCTCTGGTATTCTGATCGTCTGCCTGTTCCTCATCTCTGCTTTGTCCTGTCATTTGGCATCTTCCTTAGCATTTGTGGAAGATAGTGACATTAGTGCTGGGACCTTATTCTTGGTAATTAAAATGAACCTTTTAATTTTGAAAGTGTACATCATTATGAAAAGCATATCAATTATTTACTAAGCATTTACATAATTACATAATGACTTTAAAACTAACATAGAAATACTTATGAGAGAAGACTTATCAGGTCGACAGCAGGCAGGCCTGCTTGTTTTGGTTTTGTTTTTCAAAGGTTATATTTTATTTTAATTTTCTAGATATTACTACTCATACTTATTGCTATTATGTTCAAATTATGGCATTGTCATTTTATGTGATTGTTTCCTTTGGGTGCCACTGTTTTATGTGTCTGCTCACTATGGTCTTGTGTGGTTGCCAGGCACATAATCATGTGACCCATGGTGGCAACTCATACTGAGCAAAAATCTGAACTTTAATATTCTTACTGTGAAGATTTACAAAATAAAAAAAATAAATAACAAACAAAAGGGACGACTTTTCTGTTTTTGAGCTTTGGTTTGTGAGTTGATTGGTACCGGCTGTAACAAATCTAGGTGTCCTGGGTTGCAGTCTTTCTTATTTTTAGACTGTTCATGTTTGTTTTTGTGATATTTATTTTGTCACCGTCCTGCTCCACTGACAGACTGAGGAGATCGTTCCTCCCCCACAGTATGCGACTCTTCGGTTCCACCTGGGGGGTAAATGCTAACATTATTCAAAGTTATTGTCTGTTTATACATGCATTTTTATTACTCCTTAATTTAATATTGTTTTTTGTATCAGTATACTGCATCTGGATTATGTGAATTTCCCCTTGGGATTAATAAAGTATCTATCTATCTATCTATCTATCTATCTATCTATCTATCTATCTATCTATCTATCTATCTTATACACGTGACACATTAAATTTTGGCACAATTTTATTGTGCCACAATTAAATACATATCAACTTGTATTGGGACTACATAAAATATCAATTCTATTTGTTCAATGTTTAGAAGTGTTATGTTTGTCTGATATTTTTCTTGTATAAAATTTATATATATATATATATATATATATATATATATATATATATATATATATATATATATATATAGTGAGCTCAGTCCCACACAACACACAGTGCCCCCAGCACCAATCACCCTCTTCACGGGCCTCTCTCTCAATGTCATGGGCCGCCTTTCCTCTCCTTATGGGAGCTTCGACCTGCTCCCGCTCCCGACTCTAGCTCCCTGATTTGAGTGAAGCGGCCTCTTTTATTCCCACCCGGATGTGCCCCAGGTGCCTGATGATACTCTTTCAGCAGCTCTTCCTGGTGTGGATTAATTGCTGCCCTTGCACCCGGAAGTACTCTGGGTGTCGCTGGAAGGATTTTCCCCCACCTTCCCAGGTGTGGCGGAAGTGTCGATCTCCCAAGCTCCACAATGCATGGGGCGCCCCCTGGCGGTGGCCACGGGCTCCATTGGGCTTGAGCCTCCTTCCCCATAGTCCCCTCAACATCCAAGGCGGTTGCCCCCTCGTGGCCCGGGGGACATATAGACCACCTCCCGGTCCTTCCAGGCGTCCCGGCTGGGTCTGATCCCCAGCCTCTTGTGACACTGCCCCATCGCCAGTGAAGACCCTCCGGTCGCAGTGGCCCATACCACAAGGGCAGGCCTCCCACGGAGCAGGTTCCGGGGCCCAGTCCTACAAGAGAAAAGATGGAAACGGGAAAGAGCCATTGCCCTGACGCCACTGTCTGGCATCCTCCACTCCATTATATATATTGTGGAAAGCCAGCCACCAGACACAGACAGAAAGACACCAGAATGTCCAAAACACACACATTCTGCTTTTAAACAGCAACACAATGCCTTCTTCACCAACTGTCTCTTTTGTTTCTCTCTCTCTCTCCTTCCTCCCAACTCCGGCTCGTCTACTGGAGGGAGGCGACCCCTTTTATAATTACCCGGAAGGGCTCCAGGTGCTCTGTCCAGCGGCACTTCCTGGTGTGCTGGAAGCATCAGAGAAACACCCGGAAGCACTCAAATGACTGTTTTTTCACTATGGCACACAATTTACATGTCACTTTAAAAAAGCAGTACAAAGTGTATTATATTTTAAATCATGTCTATAGATTGCCTGTCATAACTAAAATTATCGCTGATGTATTACATTTTGCTTAGCGGCTACTCCAAGTGTATTGAATTTCAATTCCAGAACACACACTAATTATGCCAAATGTAATCGAATGACCAATCAGCATCAAAAGGTGGGGAAAGGGGCGTCAACAGTGGAGGTAAGAGGTGATCCCATCACAAGTGTCTTACACCCAACACTGAAGATAAGGAAATGGGAGTTGTTAAGGGAGGGGATCTGCTGTCTCATTGAACTCGTTGCATTACTGGCAATGTAAATGACAATTTCATTTTCTTCCGTGTTAACTGGTTGCTGGAAAGGCAGAAGCAGAAACAGAAGGAGAATTTCTAACTACTAAAATAAAATCCTTAGAACGCATTGAAGAGCTAATGTCCTGAACAGCTGCAGCATAAAATTATGTATTTCATCTACCATGGCTTCCATACACCGATATTTACCATAAATGTAGCTCCCTGCAGATGGGGGGGGACAGTTTTGGCTATTGCTAAACTTCTTGATGTATTGCTCAGAACAATAAAAAGAAGAATGGAGCACATAAGATATAAGGCAATAAGACATATTATTAGACAATTTAACATGAGTAAATGTTTTCAATGAGACCTTAAACATCTCACCATTTTGGTAAACCACCCCACACTGATTAAGCTTACACTGGCCGCCAGAAGACAGAAATGTTTAAAAGTGGAACGCCTCTTAACTCAATTGTTGAAGCCCCTTGTCCCACCTTTTGACATTGCTTTGTCATTTAATTACATTCAGTTTTGACGTGGTTAAAGCATGGTCTTGAATCAAAATGCATTGCACTCGGGGGAACTAAAGAGCGAAATACATTTGTTTGTCGTGCTTTTAGTTATGACATGCAATCTATAGACATTAATTAAATAAAATATCCTTTTGCATTACATTTTAAAGTGATGTGAAAATTGCATGCCATAGTAAAAACTATTGATCATTTGGTTGATGTATTTAATGATAGCACAATAAAATTGTTCCAAAATTATATGTACTACATGCGTATACGTTCACTGTAATGTAATCAGCATGTTGGATTGCATTTAATTTTGGCACAAATAATCGTCCATAGATACTGAGGTCATATTGTGTCGTCTCACCTATATAAGATGGCGGTGAAGAACGTTTACCATCCAAGACTTGGTATTGACAAATAAAACCAGATGATACATGTAGCATTAGTTACAAGCAATAAATACAAGGTAATGGACTTTGTAGGGTTATAGGGTAACATAAAAATAAAACTTTGGGATTCTTAGGATAGACTCACATATCACCCAGCTCCTCACTAATTTCCTTAATTTCTTGCTTTTCTGCACCATCCACTTCCTTGTTGTTATTAGTTTTTCCACCAATCAACTCACTCAGGACCTTTCCCAAATAATGCTGGGTAATTCCCTTTAGGCCATATCAAGGCATATTATACATATTTTAAACAATAGGGAAATATGTACAACATGTTCGACAGACAAACCATATTAGTGAGACTACAGCATGAAGAAAAACTTTCTAACATTTGTGCAGAATTGGTCCTTGTCAAATTTCCCACTCTGTTTGTGTGTTTCAGTCTTGTCACATCTTAATCTCTGTTCTTTAAAGCTGCAAAGGTTCAACTCCTTTGATCTTTTCACATAACTCATATCTCTCAGTGGCTCATCTCTGGACTTTACCTGTTACTGTTTTCTTGTAATATGGAGACCAAAACTGTACACAGTACCCCAGCTGAAATCTCAACAGCTTTGCTGCAAATTCAATTTTGTGTGAATTGTTGTGTTCATTACTAGTGTGGATGGATGGAGTGGCACAAGAGGCGTCCAAGGAAGTGTTAAGCTGCTGCTAGCTGGGTCACCCCCTTTAATCCAAATTTGATTACTCTCAAAGAAAACTGCCACACAACAACAGAATTAAAGGTAGCCTTCCTGGCTTTAGGAATGAATAACTCAGTAGAGCAAGTTTTGACTGGGAGTTCTGTCCACTATGAAGTTCAGGTCCTGATTGAGACATCTCTCTCTGAGGCATCTTCATTCTTATGGGGCTTTGACCAGATGGGGCGAGTCAGTTGCTCTCACTGGCTGCCTTCTCAGCACTGCAGCTAAGAAAAGAGATGATACTGATGAGCCTGGAAGGTGTTCCTCTGATGCACAAGTGTGACATTAGTTAAAATCTTTGCAACATTATTTTCTCAACAAATTTGGTTTAGTACTTTTATCTTTGACAAATGGTCATTTCTGTTTTTTTTGGATCCTATTGGCCTAAATCTCTCATGTCCTGGTCATTTGTCATTTCTATCTATCCTATGAACAGTTCTCTTATTCAAGTGCCCATAATTCAGTGTAACCGTTGTGGTCCCCGGCCGGGCTCCAGGAGGACGAGAGGAGGGCTTCTGCCTCCTCCAGACCGCGAGGGGGCGTCCGTCCTGGTTATGTTGGGGGCCGCGGATAGAGGGCTTGGAAGCCCAGCCCTGTAGGGACCCGTGGCCACCGCCAGGCGGCGCCCCGATGCCGGTTTATCCCGTGTGGTCCCAGGCCGGGGCTGGAGCCCGGCCGGGACGCCTTGGAGGACCAGAGGAGGGCGTGTGCCTCCTCCAGACCGAGAGGGGGCGTCCGTCCTGGTTATGCAGGAGGCCTCGGGTAGGGGCTTGGAAGCCCAGCCCTGTAGGGACCCGTGGCCACCGCCAGGCGGCGCCCCAGTGCCTATTTATCCCAGGGAAGACAACAGGGGACACCCGGGTGCGCAGCCAGCACTTCTGCCACACAGGGGTGTGGCCAACTCTAATTGCCGGGAAGCAGCTGGAACCCATCCAAGTTCTCATAAGAGGGGCCGCCTCCCTCCAGTCATTGGTGGATGTTGGGAGGTAGCGAGACAGAGCTGGGGAGAGGATTGGAGGCGGCCAGGAAGAGAAGGCACAGAGACTGTGAGCCCTGGACTTTGGGGGAATCGGTGCAAGAGGCACTGGGGTTGATGCACTACAAACTTGTAAATATTGTAAATAAACGGTGTGTTGGGTGAACTTAAGATGTCCGTCTGTGTGTGTCCGGGCCAGCTTTCACACCGTCTCCAACTCGGACTTAGACTATTGCTCTGGTGAGTCTATTTGCAAAACACCTTTCCCCATCTCTGTCTCTTTGAAAACACAAACATAATTGAACTCTGTCTACAATCTGATCATAACATATATAAAGTGAGTATTCTTTTATTTTTATCATTTATCATTTTATTCACTATTATTTGAGGAAAACAATGTCCTGCTAACACTATCAAAAAAGGAGCAGACATCAGCACTGATTATCCAATTTTAATCTAATGTCCACACTAGTGTTTTCGCATCACTTACAGATGTATCTCTGTCCACACTAAAACAATTTAAAATGTATATGCGGTCGATGTTCTCCTACACTGGATGTGTATACATCAGTGTAAAAATCATTGACAGGATGGTAACACTATCAGGCATGTTAATTGCAAAACTGCAGTGACTATTTGCTTTTTGTGTACATATGCAGCATACTGTACAAAACACAATTTAGATGCATACAGGTAATAAACAAAACAAGTAACTCCACTATTTCGGATTGTGTTTTTCTTCCGTGAAGGGGGACCAGTCAGGGAATGAGATGTTATAATGAACATAATTTAATCTGAGAAGTGTCACATAATAAACACAAATGAAGAGTGTGATTAGAGCCTGCATTTTCAAAAGTCTATATTTTCACCTGTCAACACTGCAATGCCCAGCCAGCATTTTCAGAAGTATGTGGCTGTGGAGAGTGTCTTTTGAAAAAGTTTACATTTTTGAACAGTTTCAAAATGCTGGAGTAGTGCTAGCAAAAAGCAAAAATGGAGATACTAAAGTCAGCATTTTTAAACAAAATCTTAACGATATTTATGTACCCAAATTTCAATCACTTTCAGTAGATACCCAGGAGTGGAAGCTCAGTAATACTGGCTCAGACCTCTTCAGATGCTATTACTGTGGATTTCTGCACGGTAGATTAAACATCCAAATGGTGTTATTGTCGTGATCTGGGGAGTCTCAAAAGTACAGGTACCAAAATATTTTTCAAAAGTTACCCAGTAGTGGGAGAGAAAACACCTTAAAAATGCCTCAGTAGAAATCCAAAGAGCCAAGACAAATCCTTAAAAAATAAAGACGTTTATTTTAGCAAAACGGCTGTGCAAGCTCCACGGCCCCGAAGAGCAGAAAGGAGTTACCTGAAAAGGCAAGGCAAAACGCAGTAAGGTCCCAATACAGATTCCAAAATCATGGTTGAAAACAGAGCAGAGGTTCAAAAATATCAGACAACACAGGCCAAATACAAAATCCAAAGATGAAGTCAAACACAAAGCATAGATTCAAAAATCAGGGGAATCACAAAACAATAGCAAAACCATAAAGCACAATAACACTCCACTAGAAGCTCGTTCAATGAACAGCCAGAATATATGGGAGGCCCTTAAACAGAATGGAAGGCTGTTCCTGGTGGTGATTGGCTGCTGGACCCACCCCTTGGGGAGCCACTCACAAAACACTAGGTCACGCCCACATGCCACACCCCTTTCCCAACACACACAGAGAAAAAGGTACATTGCAAACAAAAGAAAGATTAATAGGAAATTAAACAATATAGACAACTGTGAACACCGGTCAGGGGGAAATGCAGGCTGAAACATGACAGTTATGTTACTGCCAGAACTTTTTTTTATATTGTTTTTATCATTTGTATTATGTTTCATTTTCCTGTGTAATTTCTATTTAATATTGTTATAATGAATTTTTAAATGTGTATGTTATGTTGGTTGAACCCTAGAAGCAAGGCCACCACGATGGATCTACCCTGCACCTTTATAATCTTGTGGATTAGCTGACTTCAACCAATTTGTCATTGAGTGTTGTTTGGAGTTAATGTAAATATTGCTTTATGTTTTCTCTTTCAGGTTTATTGTCCTTTATTTTTCAAAGTTTGCTGTCTGGATTGTGCTTTGGGACTTGTTCAACCTCAGATTACTTTTTAGGCAAATAATTTTGTTTTATTTTTGTTATTTTATAAAGAGTCCTGTTTGGATTGTCTAAACGTTATGTTTTGTTTTCCATGTATGACATTTTTGGTTCTTTTATTTTTTTTTAAACTTTTAAAGCAAACTCCCCAATTTTAGGCTTGAGTAGGCCACAGCCTGTAGGTAATGGTGCATGTCACCTTGGGGTGAGCCTATTCTGGGCAGGCCGATGTGGTTTCTACCTTACTTTGCGGCTCCCTTTGGAGGATTCACACCCTTATTTTGAAATGTTCTTGTCTTCACATTACAACAAATGCAAGTTTAATTGCTGAAATGTCAGTCAGTCAGTCATTATCCAACCCACTATATTCTAACACAGGGTCACGGGGTTCACCGACAAAAGCGCGATAGACATATGCGCCCCGACAAAACCGCGACTGACAAATGAGCGCCGACAAACCCGCTAACTGGTGTTCAACAAATGTACGCCGACAAAATCGCGAGAGAGGCCAAGAGAGTGGGACACCCTTGCTGCAATTCTTCCTACATATGCAGGGCGTGATCTTAAGGACTATCTGCGTGCCGTGCTGATGGCATGCCGCGTCTCATAATATTGACTTCTAAAATAAACATTATTATATATGCTTTAAACTAGTAATTCATATTTAATGAAACTTTCGCGATTTTGTCGGGGCGATTTTGACGGCGCGTTTTTGTCGCCGTGCATATGTCTATCGTGCAAATGTCGGGTCACAGGGTCACGGGGGTCTGCTGGAGCCAATCCCAGACAGCACAGGGCTCAAGGCAGGAACAAGCCCCAGGCAGGGCACCTGCCAACCACAGGACACACACACACACAGACTAAGGACAATTTAGGATCACCAATGCACCTAACCTGCATGTCTTTGGATTGTGGGAGGAAACCGGAGAACCCGGAGGAAACAAACGCAGACACGGGGAGGGCAGGCAAACTCCACGCAGGGAGGACCCGGGAAGCGAACCCGGATCTCCTAACTGCGAGGCAGCAGCGCTACCACTGCGTCACCATGCCGCCCTTGCTGAAATGTATTATTGTTATTATTATTATTATTATTGTAAACTAGCTCAGGATGGATATGTATAGAGCAGTGTTTCTTAAACTTTTTGCCATAAAGACCCAATCCTGCCCTTCTTAGTGTCTTCAAGACCCTGTCCAGTCCCAGATCAGGGAGAATCACCATCAGTAGTCATTCTGGGGTCCCATTTGGAGAGTCACTGGCAACAGTAATCCCAGGAGGAGGTCCTAGCTTAAAGAATTGTCACCAACAGTCAAAGCGGAGCAATGTTCATTGCTTTACTGCCTGTGGCATCACATTGGAGACACTTCACAAACCGCATGCGACCCTTTACCATTGAATACAATGGTGAGTCCCAACTCTGCATGACCCAAAAGCTTGCATTCCGTGTCGACCCAAAGTTTAAGAAATTATGATATAGAGTAATGGTGTGGAATCAGGGTATGACCGCTGTAGACTTATTGTAGTGCTTAACATTCATGTAAAGGCAAAATCATGTGATGAAGTACCTGGTGGCTTTCCAAGAAGCTGTGAAACTGAAAGGAGAGATGTCAAGAAATCACTGAAGCACCCAAAAATTGCTTATTGTCTTCAGCATTGTTTTTATAGAAAGAGAGAGTATTGAATTAATGTACATATCTATATATATATTGTCATGCTTGGGTCACAAAGCTGCACAGATACACTCAGGAGATTCTAAAGACAAAAACTTTATTCAAACACTTCAAACATACATACAGTGTGAACCGGGCTCCATATGCTTCCGGAGGGCACAGCTCCGTCTCTCAATTAAAAGAATAGAAAATCTTCCTCTCCATAGGGGCGCACCTTGGGAGCGGGAACCCCTACAGGAGCAGAGGATGTCTGGCGGGTGGAGAGAGACAAGGCAGTGAGACCAAAGGACAGCTGCTGTACAGGCTTTTAAATGTTTGAAGTGCCGCACAAAATGCAGATCATGCGGCACAACAGCAGCAACAAGCCAGCAGCTAATCGAGCAAAGAGGATGTAAAAAAAAATAAAAACTGTATTTGTTTCCCATTGAACCACCATTTAAGAGGGGGTTTCAGAGGAGCGACTACAGATGCAGGTGCATTCAGCCTGTTCACAATATGAAACTAGCCATGCCCTGTGGCTCTGCCCGCATATTAGTGAGAAAGGACAGTGAGGAGGGCCCCACCCGGCTCCCTACTCCTGACATCACGCTTCCCCCTCGCCTTGGCCCACAGCCTGTCTTGGATTAGCTCGAATATATCACTCCTGCTAGCGAACTATGATTCTTAGCACGGTGAGAGAAGTCGTAAAATCAAGCAAATTATACAAAAAACCCAAGCTAAATCCGTTAAGTAGTTCTCTTGTGAAAAGCAGACAGACCTATAGACAGACAGACAGATGCTGGGCTTTATATATATGGAGAAATATATACCCCTTGTTTAAGGCTTTCTTTAAGGTTTAACAAATACAGATTTGCAGAATGGGGGATGTTTCTACAGTATGTTCTCTTATACAAAGCTCTATTTATTTCTCTTTTGCTCTCTTCTACATTTGATTTCCTTTTTCATGCATTATTAAACTGACATCCTCATTTTGCATTTCTTTGATTTTTTTTTTTAATATTTCACAGGCTTCACTCAAGACGTGTAATTCAATCAGTTTTCATATCTGCTTGGCAGTTCATTTGCCTGACTTGAGCCAAAACATAAAATGAGAAGCAAGCGCTTTATTATGAGCTTTACAGCTTGGTCTCAGTTCTTTAAGGAGCCATCAGAGATTACATTTGGCCTTTTCCGTCAAATTCCTTCTATTCCTGTCTTTCAGTCTGAACAAAAGATAATTTACATTGAAGCATGTTTGCTGTGTTCAGCAGTTTTCATGCACTTCCATAAATGTATTGAATTACTGTTTTTTTCTTCGTCTGGTATAGCCTTTTAAAATTTTTAGTCCCACTGGGGGCCATTAACACCTGAGGCCCAAGTTTTTTGGGCAGAAAACAGCATTTTCTTTAAGTCTGTGCTGACTGGATGAATGAGTGGGCAGAAATGTCTATATGATGTTCAGCAGTGAGAAACATGAAAACAGAATAGAAAATATACCCTGAGCATAAAACAGTCAGCTCCAGGACAACATGTGCCTGACACTTTGACTTTGGAACAGAGACAAGCGTGCAGCTGGCTATGAATTCAAAATTCCAAGCACTTACATTTTACGATATTACGCTTTACCGATTTCTACCTTCTTTGAACTCTTAAATGGTGGCAGGACTTTCCCAGTGGGTTGATATTCACTGTGACCTTCTGCATGTTGTCTTGAAAATGTCTGGCACTGCATCTTGACATCTTCTGTTGATTTTTGCTACAATTCCTTTATAAATAATGTAAGGTAATACGAGGTGTGGCAGAAAAGTAATGAGACTGATTTTTTATTTACCAAAGTTTTTATTTTTTTCAAACATCAATGTTATCCCTTTCAAAGTAGTTCCCTTGGGCAGCTACACACCGATGGAGACGTTGTGTGGTGTTATGGGTCCACAGCTCGTTGAGAAAAGGCCATTCATTTTAATAAATAATCACCGCACCCGAGGCGGCTTCATGAGGGGGGCGTTGTTGTAGCGAGTCGCGGGCAGTCGTCGATGTGGGCGTTTCTCACCGTGTGCACAGGTGAGGAACTGCCCACATTCGTGATTGCTCCCGTGGCTAATGCTACAGCTGTAATGGCCCCTCACGTTTTAAAAAGAAGCGCGAGTCGGTTGTGTGAGGGGTGTAAAAAACGATCGGAGAGAAAAAGGAAAGGAAAGAGGACGGAGGTTACAGGGAGCGAGGAAGCATGCGGTGCAGGAGAGAGACGGACACGTGGAGCGTGCGCGGTGGTGGCGCGCTCGAGCGCCATGGGCAGCTGCAAGGAAGCTGGGTGTTAGGCCGACACCCAGGCGCTTGAGTTGAGGTTGCTCCCGCTGAGCGACCATGTAGCGGGAGTGATCAGGTGAAAGCGACGGGCCGCAGAGAAGCCGCGGAAAGGCAGTGGAAGTCGGGAGGCTTGGTGGTGGAGTCCCCAACGTGGGCGACCTGGCCGTTGGTGGAAACCAAGTTCTCCGAGGCTAGGATGAGTGCCATACCGGAGCCAGGGATCGGGAGGTCTCTAGTCTCCTGAAAGTGTAGAGGAAGGCAGCTGCAGAGAGCGTCTTGCCTGCTGCTTGGCCCATACGGGATAAGCAGGTGAGACGCTAATAGACGATGCACCGGATTTGTTTGTTGTTTTAAGACTGCTTCCTAGAGAAGATTTTAACCTCTGGTTTTTAAAGGATTGTTTTTGTCTAGTGTTTTAACCTCCACGTTCTTTTTATGGATTATTTATTTAATGAACATTGAAACTGCACTATTTATGGAACACTGTTTTTTGTTTTGATGGACAATTTTAAATAAAAGCACTTTTGCACTTTCTACCTTCCCCTTGCTCAGTAATTTGCCTCCATTGACTAGCTCACTCGGTTACATTATCGACGGTGTTGGGTTCAAGTGCTTCAAACATCAAAGGGAGCGTGGAGCCAGAACCCACATCGTCACACGTTGTTCCCACTGTTGGCAGCAGCGCTGGAAGTCTTCAACCGGAATGGTCTTCAGCATGTCCGTTACACTCTTTTGGATGTTTTCTAAAGTCCCAAAATGAGGTCCTTTGAGGACATTTTTCAGTTTAGGAAAAAGGAAAAAGTCACACGGACTGAAGTCAGGTGAATAAGGGGGCTGGGGAACCACAGGAATGCCTTTTGAGGTCAAAAATTCTGTTATGGAGAGGGCAGTTTTTCGGCACCATTTTGGCACAGACCTTTTGCATGTGCAAATGTTCAGTCAAAATTTGATGAACGGTAAATCTGTTCAAATTTAATCATTCAACATTCTTAATGTTAAACGACGGTCTGATCTCACAAGAGTGTTCACACGTTCAATGTTTTCATTGGTTTTCGAAGTTGAAGTCCTCCCTGAACGGTGTTCATCTTCAACGTGTTTTCTGCCTTCCAAAAATGATTTGTGCCACCGAAAAACTTGAGCTCGGGATAAAAAAAATGTTCCCCATAGGCCTGTTTTAACTTTTCAAACGTCACACTTGCCGTTTAATGACACAACGTTGCTCCAAATTCCGCTGTTCCATTTTGCGTGACGCACAACCAAAAACACAACTTCGCTAATAGCAGTCACAAAAATCACGTAGTTAACGGAAGGAGTTGAAACTCGCGCTGAGCTATGGGAGGGTACTGATACACGTGCTGTATCAAGGACAACAGCGCAGCGTTGCCAGATCACTTGCAGTGTTGCCAGTCTCATTACTTTTCTGCCACACCTCGTATAAGGTTAGTATTGACTGACTAATTCCAAATATCACAATATTAAAACGTTTGTTTATCATTCAGTTTTTTATCTTTGTTGGGAAATTGTTCTTCATTATTTTGCATGCAATATTAATTAATATTTTAGTTGTTAGAATGTCCTTGTAATTTTATTGTCATCTTCTCCACAGATGCCACCTTTTTGTGTCCATTTTTTTTATGGCCACCTATATGTTATTTATTGCAGTTGATGCCCATTTCTTACCACTTGGTCCAGACGTGTCACTAAGGATGACACCATCATGATGCTGCATGAAAGATGGCAGCACACTTAACAGGACATCCAAACTTTATCTAAGAAAGGAAAGACTTCTATAAAAAAAAAAAAATCCATATTTTATAGAATCTAAGGCATTGAATTTAGCTTTCATTGTGACTCTGATTTTGAATTTTTGTTTTGGAATTGGCGTTTTGTTCTTTATGGCTTACATTTCTGAGCCATCTTGTCCAATAATTGTGTTAAGCCCGTTTCCATCTCTGAATCTTCAGATTTAAATGGTAAAATTCTGTAGTTAGTAACACCCTCAAGACAACATACACAAAGCATTTCACAGTGAAATTCAGTCATATCATCATTAAAAAATATATAAAAGTAAAATGTTCTCTTCAATCGTGTGGAGTATTTGGGAGACTTTATGATTAAATGTCGTAGGTGATCCACATATGTAGGTAAGGCACATATTTGCCTGCATTACGCTTTTGGAGTTTCTCATTCTGATGCATTCACTATGAAAAAATTGTCCTGTTAGATGGATATATTTTTGATTATCCATCCACAGGACAACACTATACCAAATCAAAACTAAAAAAAACAATGTGCTGTGACCTAAAAGGGCTCCCCAGAGAGTCAAATGTACAAATTAAGTGTATTTTTATAACACTAAGTACCTTTCTCAGGTTCTTCATCCAAAACTGGTGCTCACAATAACAAATGTCCTCTTCTCTCCTCCAGGCAAGCCTGGTTCTCTACCCCCCGACCGCAACTCCATCCCCTTCTTCTTTGGCCTCCCGCTCTTTCTCTCCCATTCCCATCATTCTTTTGCCCACATTCTCATTGTCTCTCCTCATCACATGTTCATACCACTTTGATCTAATGTCCTGTACTCTCTTAGATATCTCCCCCACTTTTTTTGTACCTCTGATTGTCTCATTTCTTATTCTTTCCTCTTTTGTAACTCCACAACATTCTCAATTCAGCCATGTCTGATTTCTTCTCCTGCACTCCCTTTACTGCCCACGTCTGAGCTCCATACATCATTGCTGGTCTTACCACTGTCTTAAACACCTTACATTAATACAGATTTGTCAAAATCTTAATTGTTTTAGAGAAAATGTTTTTTTTTGCTTAGGGTACCACCTACTGATTCTGTAAATGTTAATGAAAGACAACCACGCTGATAAGGAGAATGATGGAGATAACTGGAGGAGATGATTAGCTGCTGTGATCTGAATTATTATTGGCTTTCTGTGTTGGCCAATGATTGTCAATCAAAAACCCAGAAGGTTTTCAAACGGCTCACTCTTAAGTGTACGTGGTACCAGAATAGCTTGAGCCAAAGGTTAAATTATTTTTTCATTCTTTTTCACAGCCCTTTTATTCCCATATAAGGTCACAAGTGATCAATGTGTACATTTGGCTAAAGCAGGCACACAGCAGAAACCAATGCTTAAAAGGGTGCCAGGGTATTGTAGTGCACATTCAAGAACACAGGCCTGTTTAGAGTCACCAGTCAACATAACTTGCATCTCTTGGGCATGCCAGAAGAAAAACTACATCAACATGAAGTCCACACTAGGCGTTGCCAGGGACAGGTGTGAACCCAGGACTCTTGGAGCCTGGCAGCTGTACAACTTCACATTGTCACTGGATGTCCTCAGAATGTTTACAAGCACATCCAGCCCTCCATCTCACTGAGACAGCTGAATAATTGCTCAAATTTAAGACTAATAACAACGTGCTTCCTATTTCTGCCTGTTGTGCTCAGAGGGCAGACATTTCTTGGCTTGCATTTGATAAAACACCACATCACATTTTTCTCACATTCTTTGGGGGGCGGGTTAAGAAATGGAATGTGCTGCTGATCCCAAATCATTTTTTTAAATAAAACCACTTTTGTTAAATTACATGGCTTTATATTTCGCTTTTTACACATTTTTAAACCACACAGTATCTGCTAAGCATGACAAAAGCCTACAGAACCTTTTAAGTTTGGCTCATTTGGTAGCATTTGTGCTGCTGGGTTTATTGTTGCACATTCGTACTGTTCAGAAAAAATGTACTGCATAAAAAGTAATAATACAAATAACACAGCATTTAAAAATGATAGAACATTACAGTTTAAGAATAAAAAAGTTTGTGTTTGTATTAGATAATGAAAGTAAGACTGTAAATGTAGTGTGCCCTTGCCTCACTTGCCATTTACTGAGGGTGCTAAACAGAACTCCTTTGAATATACTTATTCTAATTAGTTCACATCACTTAATTTCAATCCTACTTTCCTTTGTCTTTTCTGTAGACTTGTGGAATTTACTGATCCCTTAGAAAAACACCTATACCCACTTAATACCAAAAACACACAATTGCCCAATTGATCAGTTTAAGAGTGTGCATATTTATATATATATTGTGGATGCCGGCCCAGACACAGACAGGCAGGCGCGTTAATGTCACCCAACACACGTTTATTTAAGTCCATTATTTACAGTGCAGCAACCCCCAAAGTCCTGACCACAACACACTGCCTTCCATTCTTCAGGCCACCTCTTTTCCTCCTCCTAAGACCTCATCCTCTACACTCCAGACTCCATCCTTGAATGAAGGGAGGCAGCCCCTTTTATAGTCACCTGGATGTGCTCCAGGTGCTTCCCGGCAATCTTCCACTGGTACTCCCCAGTGTAGCGGAAGTGCCGGCTGCGTACCCAGAAGCACTCCGGGTGTCCCTGCTTGCCTTCCCCCAGCACTTCCGGGTGTGGCAGAAGTGCTGAGGTCCAGGGTCCCCAAGGCATTGGGGTGCCCCCTGGCGGTGACCACCAGCCTCTACAGGGTCGAGCTTCAAAGCTCTGTACCCATGGTCCCCATAGCAACCAGGGTGGTCGCCCCCACGTGGTCTGAGGTGGGTGTAAGCTCTCTTCTGGTCCTACAAGGCATCCCAGCGGGGTCGCCCCCCCAGCCATCTGCCACAACATACTGTATATTGTAAGAGACAGCTGGCAGCTCAATCCGGCTGGGAAGTCCCAGGATGGAAAGAAAGGAGAAGGGCAGCCTTTCCAGGACACTGCCTCCCCCAGGGCCCCTTGCTCACTTCACTTGCCAACCCCCCAGGCTGGCGCTACGCGCAAGCCTCTTTGTGGCTCTGCCATTCACATATGGGGATGCAGATGTACAATTTGAACATATTGTTATTTTCATGGGAATTGTTACATATGCGTAATAGAAAAAACTATTTTATATTATAGAGAGTAATTAACCACAGTAAAAAATAGTAAAACGTAATAATTTGAAAGTAAATTATGTTTCATGTTGTGTTCGAGTTTTTCGTTGCGTTACACGATTTTGTTCTGTTTGGCTTTGAAATTAACACACAAATATTTTTTCAACTTACACTTTTACTGTAAAACTTCAATAAAAACAATTTTTTAAATTTTCTTCAATATTGCATTGAATTTTGATTCTGTATTTGGACTTACATCGTGACAACACAACGTATAACTGCATGTGAGAGAATTTTGTTACTTTCACTCTAATAAATAAGCCGAGTTTTTTGAATGTTTGTCTCTGTGATTTGTTAATTGTCTTTGCAAAATCTTTTCTAACGGGAAACGGTTAACGTTTTGATACAAATGGCATATGTACTACATTACCTTTCTTAGATACGTCGTTCTTTCCACAGTAATTCGGCTGGTGGAAGACCGGATGGTGTTAACGGTTGTAGATATTCTTTGGGATATTGTAAGTTGATGTTTTCTTCTTCCGCACAATCACCACCAACTGTTTCAGCAAAGTCTATTGATACACATTTAACCAATTTACCATGTAATCGATTGACAATTTTCATATTTATTCGGTTGACTTTATCATTTCTCGGTGCTAGGATTGCCCGTATACTCATTTCTTCTGTTGATATCCCTTCGGGATGAAATTCATCAATAAGATTGGGAGATAATAAGTCTTCTTTAATTGGGAATTTAAAGTAAAGAAAACATAAAAATTTATAAGAGCTGAGACAGCAGGAAATGTGTCTGTCAAAAGCATTCACACAAATGAAATGTGAGTGGACTGTGTGTGTGTTTAAATATGGTTGACAGGAGGGCGTGACTTGAAACAATCTCATGTCAAAAGTCTTGTCTCGTCACAGGATTTTTTTTATATAATAGAGAGACAAATCCAACTCTGCACTAAAGCTGGAAAAACTGAAATGAAAATGGTACCACAAATAAAATGTCACTAATTGTGCTGTCTCTTTTTCTCCCTATAACAGCGAGAAGCCCCGCCCCTTTGCCTGGGTCACTATAAAACTGAGATGTGCCCCATCAAGTGCCCTACGCATGTTGGACCTCCCCGTGATTGAACTGCTCAAACGAGCCATTTATAAAGGAGAATCCTGGACAATGGAGTTTTTATCCTTAGCCCTGCTGGATACCATGGGGGCTGCTAGAGGACACTGCAGGGAGGAACAAAGAGTATTTGCCCTACACCCTGGAAGTACGTCCGAGTCACATGGACAAGAAGAATGACGTGCTTCCGGGTTGAAGAAAAAGGAATTTTTATCTGACCCGGAAGTGTTCCTAGTCACATGGACATAGAGAGCGAAACACTTCCAGGTCAAGGACTATAAAGGACTATGGGAAATCTCCAGATGACGAGCTGAACTGGGTGGAAGGGTGGAAACGCGTCTGGGAGTGGTGGAGTGTATTATTGATTATTGATTGTGTATTATTGAGAATTTATGAGTATTGTGGAGAGGAGGGTGCTTTGTGCACTTTGTATTAATAAAAAGACATTATTTTGGACTGGTGCTAAGCAAACTCCTGTCAATCATGGAGAATCCACTGCATCCACTGAACAGGATCATCTCCAGACAGAGGAGCAGCTTCAGCGACAGACTGCTGTCACCATCCTGCTCCACTGACAGACTGAAGAGACCCCACACTATGCGACTCTTCAGTTCCACCCGGGGGGTAAATGCGAACATTATTCAAAGTTATTGTCTGTTTTTACATGCATTTTTATTACTCTTTAATTCAATATTGTTTTTTGTATCAGTATACTGCTTCTGGATTATGTGATTAATAAAGTATCTATCTATCTATCTATCTATCTATCTATCTATCTATCTATCTATCTATCTATCTATCTATCTATCTATCTATCTATCTATCATATTGCCCTATCTATCTATCTATCTATCTATCTATCTATCTATCTATCTATCTATCTATCTATCTATCTATCTATCACTTAATTTGAGCAATCTTTTGTAATTTGGGAGTCGGTGCAGGATTCTGACCTGGTCTTCTAAGAAATTCACAATCCAAGAATATTAAGACTGTGATGTCAGCTCTCCATTTTCATTTAATTAAAAAAGTGAGTTTTTATGGTTAAATGAAGACATTGCATGTTTTTTCTTATTGTACTGGGCTTTCAGACCACATGAATTATTCAGAATGTAAAGTCTCCTGAAGTGGCTGAAAATGCTGAGTTTAATTAAAAGATATATCACACAGTCCTTTAAAATAATACTTTTTTCATAAAGACTATAAGTGATCATGAAGGCTCCACTTTTGTGGCTACAGTACTATAATTACACCATCTACAAAGATGATATCCAATTAATAAAAGAAATTTCTTTTGTGTATTCACATAGCTGAATTACCAAGCAAGTTTTATCAATCCAATGTGAAGGTAAGGATTACATTTAAATAATAAAAACTGGCAACTGAATGATGGAGCACACTTCAAAATTCCAACATTGCCACCTCCTTGGCTTTTTTGATTATATGAAGTACTGGGAGTGGAAATTGTATTTTGGCACTCACTTTATCTGGTATTCTCTAGGTTCTTAAAATGCAATCGTCTTTCCTCAAACTCCTTTTATCATGTTTTGCTGTATTTGGGGGTTTTGTACATTACAGAATTGCAGAACTCAGCTGTAATGTTTAATTTCTTCTTTAAAGTATTTTTCTAGACATTGAAATTATTCCCCATGTTATAGTGAAACCATCCGTGTATGGTGTGGGCACTACCATTTTGTGGAATTTTTTTTGATGATGTCCATTGTTATGTTATAACCAGTGTTTATTTCATTAGTTGTATTAATTTATTTTCTGTTTAATGGCTATTTGTGTTATTTTGATATTGTTATTTCTCATGTTTTTATCTTATTTCTGTTGTGTTTATGTATTATGTAATATTGAGCTCTGTACCTTTAAATGTGCTCCCATTTTTTGCACTTTATAGGTTCAGAGACCGTGAGGTATACACCACAACTCTTTCCTCCCCTTAATCAATTTTGGGAGAGGATGGTGCCAAGGACAATTAATCCACCACCGAAAAAGAATGCCTTGCTGTCGTGTGGGCTGTCGAGAAGTGGCAATATTTCCTGGAATGGACAAATTTTGAAGTGAGTACGGACCATGAAGCTCTGACCTGAGTATTTAATTGCCCGAAGACCATGTCTAGGTTAACTAAGTGGGTGTTGCAAATCCAACAGTTTACGTTCAAGCTGTGCTATTGTAAGGGCTGTGCTAACGTCATGCCTGCATTGTCCTGCGTGCTTGGGCAGGCAACAGTGGTAAATGCACTATTGGTCTTCATCCTTTGGCTTGATCTTCCCCAAACATGCAGGACATTGTCCAGTCGTTTACCAGTAGTCCTATATGTCAGTGATATAGGAGGTCTCAGGGGAGAGGTCGGACTACATACATTATAGGGAACTTCAAGGGGCACTTTATCCCCATGTACCAATGAAGAACTGGGGTTACCATTATTAGTTGGTAGTGCCCAAAGCACTTATGCCAAAGTTCCTGCGATGCTACTATTGTAACGTCCTGCAAGAGAACAAAGCATGCCGGACACCATTTTCTCAATATGAGGAAGAACTACTGACTTCATTATTGAACATGCTGAAACTATATACATAACTGTTGCCTCTCCATTCATAACCCTGGAAACTCCCACATTGCAGCGTGTTTGAATTGTGTCTTCACAGAGGCACAGCGCTTCAAGCCGTTACACAAGCACCCCCAGGATTCATATGTACGGGCAATGTTAACTTCGTTGGGGAACACACTAAGTGCCCTGTCCGAGTGTGGGTAGGTAGGCTTGTGACTGGACCTGGAGAATTAACATCTGCGTGCCCAGTAGGTACAGGTGTGTTAGGGGCAGCAGGGGCCAAGTCACCAACAGGGGCTGGAAAAGAGTTGAAAACCTTAGAGGAATCCATGTACGCAGGCTTGGGGTGATCCACCAAGACCATCTGCTGTGACCAATGTCAAGCACAAATGTTTTGTCTCCGCATTCTAGGACTCGCACAGAGCTGTCATAAAGTGGTTTCAGTGGACCGCGATGTGCCAGACAAAAACAAACTTTGATGATTGCAGGTGGTATAGGAACCCGGAGTGAGGAGAGCCATGGTGGGCAGGAGGTACCTGCTGGAAGTTGACTGCTGTATCCAGGAGCAGAGATTGGTGTTGGGATGCAGTCCAGGGCACACGGAGAGGTTGACCAAACACTAGTTCAGCAGAGGAGACCTGCAGACCCACTTTCGGAGTTGTATGTAATCCCAACAGCACCCAGTGCAGATGGTCGACCCAGCTGTTGTTAGTAAGAGAGGCCTTGAGGGCTGACTTTAGTGATCATTGAAATCACTCACAAAGGCTGTAGGCTTGGAGGTGGTAGGTAGTGGTAAGGTACAGTGTCGTCCCACGGTCCTTTGCCATTGTAGCCCAGAGCTGTGAAGTGAGCTGTGCACTTCAGTCATGTGTAGCTGCTGTCCGGCTACGAACATCTTTCTTGAGGCCCTGCCAAACAAATTTGCTCAACACCAAACGTTGGGATTCTCTCTGCCCTGGATGTTAGAGGCTGTTTACAGTGTCAAGAATGCTCCGTCTCCAGTTGTTGGGTACAATTGGGTGTGGGAAACCCATGCTGGTGTCACACAGGAGCTTAGCAGCACTGCCATCAAACTGCATGTCTGACAACTGCAGGCCAGTTTCTGATAAGTGAAGAGCATGGACCCTTGGGTCCTTAGCTTGGTCAGTTGCCAGCTGGGAGTAGTCAATTCCAATTTGTATGGTTGCTAGTGATGGCCGAGAGAGACAGTCAGTCACCACATTGTTCTTACCCTCGACATGCTGGACATCTGTTTTGAACTCTGATATGTAAGCCAGGTGCTGTTGCTGCCAGGCAGACCATGGATCAGTGACCTTGGACATTGCGAGGTCAAGTGTTTTGTGGTTGACAAATGTAGTGAATAGCCGGCCTTCAAGCAAGAAGCGGAAATGTTGAATGGCCTGGTACAAACTCAGTTGTTCCTACTCAAAAATACTATACTTGTGTTCATTGGGCTGTAAACGTTTGATGAAAAACGCCAATGGCTGCCACTGCATGGTCCGAAGAGTCAAATGTAAGAGGGAGTGGAGTTTTGGGCAACAGGTGTGCAAGCATGGCCGCCTCAGCTAAAGCACGTTTGGTGCTCGTAAATCCCTTATACAGGTCTTTGGACCATGTGACAGGGGACTGCCCGAGTCATGAAGTGGTGGTAGAAATTCACCATGCCAATACCTGGAGGGTACATATGGTGCAGGATTGTGGATAATGACAGCACAGACTTCGGAAGGCAAAGGAGTTACACCCTCTTTTGAAATGCGATGCCCCAGGAAGTTTATGACAGGCACTCCAAATAGACACTTAGCAGGACTGATCACTGGTATACAGTGATTTTGGTGCCTACAATGTCTGAATGGTTTTATATTAATTTTATGGTGCTGATTAAGAATATGACTTTGGGTTTGCCAGATTGGATCTAGTTTCACAGATATTTAATAGTTAATTAATTAATTAACTCAACACGTTCGAAAAACATTCAGAATTGCAAGAATATTTTTATTTTACAGTGGTGTGAAAAACTATATGCCCCCTTCCTGATTTCTTATTCTTTTGCATGTTTGTTACACAAAATGTTTCTGATCATCAAACACATTTAACCATTAGTCAAATATAACACAAGTAAACACAAAATGCAGTTTTTAAATGATGGTTTTTATTATTTAGGGAGAAAAAATCCAAACCTACATGGCCCTGTGTGAAAAAGTAATTGCCCCCTGAACCTAATAACTGGTTGGGCCACACTTAGCAGCAATAACTGCAATCAAGCGTTTTACGATCACTTGCAATGAGTCTTTTACAGCGCTCTGGAGGAATTTTGGCCCACTCATCTTTGCAGAATTGTTGTAATTCAGCTTTATTTGAGGGTTTTCTAGCATGAACCGCCTTTTTAAGGTCATGCCATAGCATCTCAATTGGATTCAGGTCAGGACTTTGACTAGGCCACTCCAAAGTCTTCATTTTGTTTTTCTTCAGCCATTCAGAGGTGGATTTGCTGGTGTGTTTTGGGTCATTGTCCTGTTGCAGCACCCAAGATCACTTCAGCTTGAGTTGACGAACAGATGGTCGGACATTCTCCTTCAGGATTTTTTGGTAGACAGTAGAATTCATGGTTCCATCTATCACAGCAAGCCTTCCAGGTCCTGAAGCAGCAAAACAACCCCAGACCATCACACTACCACCACCATATTTTACTGTTGGTATGATGTTCTTTTCTGAAATGCTGTGTTCCTTTTACGCCAGATGTAACGGGACATTTGCCTTCCAAAAAGTTCAACTTTTGTCTCATCAGTCCACAAGGTATTTTCCCAAAGGTCTTGGCAATCATTGAGATGTTTCTTAGCAAAATTGAGACGAGCCCTAATGTCCTTTTTGCTTAACAGTGGTTTGCGTCTTGGAAATCTGCCATGCAGGCCGTTTTTGCCCAGTCTCTTTCTTATGGTGGAGTCGTGAACACTGACCTTAATTGAGGCAAGTGAGGCCTGCAGTTCTTTAGACGTTGTCCTGGGGTCTTTTGTGACCTCTCGGATGAGTCGCCTCTGCGCTCTTGGGGTAATTTTGCTCGGCCGGCCACTCCTGGGAAGGTTCACCACTGTTCCATGTTTTTGCCATTTGTGGATAATGGCTCTCACTGTGGTTCACTGGAGTCCCAAAGCTTTAGAAATGGCTTTATAACCTTTACCAGACTGATAGATCTCAATTATTTCTGTTCTCATTTGTTTCTGAATTTCTTTGGATCTTGGCATGATGTCTAGCTTTTGAGGTGCTTTTGGTCTACTTCTCTGTGTCAGGCAGCTCCTATTAAAGTGATTTCTTGATTGAAACAGGTGTGGCAGTAATCAGGCCTGGGGGTGGCTACGGAAATTGAACTCAGGTGTGATACACCACAGTTAGGTTATTTTTTAACAAGGGGGCAATTACTTTTTCACACAGGGACATGTAGGTTTGGATTCTTTTTCTCCCTAAATAATAAAAACCATCATTTAAAAACTGCATTTTGTGTTTACTTGTGTTATATTTGACTAATGGTTAAATGTGTTTGATGATCAGAAACATTTTGTGTGACAAACATGCAAAAGAATAAGAAATCAGGAAGGGGGCAAATAGTTTTTCACACCACTGTAGTTACAACTAGTAAGTAAACAGTCTAACAGCATACAAAAAAGAAATGAAAAATATCTAACAATGACAGGAAAAAGTTATGTATTATTTGATTAATTAATACAATATTGATTAGTTATTAATTGTTATTAATGTCAATGTTTCAAAAAGCACTGTTTATGCGATTTCCTTTTATGTGTGTCATCAGGACAATCCCGTTGGAGACTCCAACAGTAGCCTGCCATCATGTGTATGTCCCATCTACCTTGTTATCTCTCCTCCATCACCTTCACATCCTGGTGGAACCTCTCGCCTTGTTCCTCGCTGAAGTCTCCAATGTTTTCTGGCAATATGTTTGAGAGTGCATCTTTATGCTCATATTAACTCCCAAATTTCTGAAGTTAGCAAGCATATCTTGCACCAATTCTTTATAATTGTCTGCTCTGTGATTACCCGAGTAGTTCTTCACAACAGAGACAAAACTCTTCCAGGTCAAAGCCTCAGTGTCATTCATGCATTTGGTAAAATTGGAATCGTTCATGAGTTTATGAATCTGAGGACCATCAAAGATTCCAGCTTTTAGTTTTTCCATGCTCAGTCCAGGGAATGATCTACAAATGTACTTGAAGCAATTACCCATTTTGTCCAAAGGGTGGGAGAATGATTTTGTTCTTGTCAACCATCAGCTTGTTGATGATATTTGCAGCGTCAGCAATCATTTCTTCCCTTGTAGGCCATGACACTTTTGTCCAATGATCTTGCTTTGCCCTGCTATCCCAGCGGCACATGAAGCATGGGTATTTTGTGTATCCAGATTACTGTCCAAGTAAGTTCACCATCTTCAGATCAACATAAAGCAACCGCTGATGTTCATGATAACAGATTTTCTGTAATGCAATTTTTACATTTTCTTATTCTTCTTTAAGTTTTGATGAGTGAGCAATGGGAAGAGACGCATAACGGTTACCATTGTGCAAGAGAACACATTTCAAGTTTCTAATGGAGCTGTCTATAAAAAGCCACCAGTCTTCTGGTCGATATTCTGTTAGTCCCATTTGAAGTACAATTCCTGGGATATCATTGCAGTATACAAGTTCTTCCTCTTGGTTGAAATATGGGAGAAGCCTCTCTTCTCTTGTCCGATAAGCTATAATTTTAACTTTCCGCCTTTATAAGATTTCATTCATTAACTCTGGATGCTAAAAGTTCAGATGCTTGCTTGGACAGATGTAAGTCTCGAATCAGGTCATTGAGTTCTGTTTGGCTTAATGGTTGAGGTGTTGAAGAGCTTCCCTCAAATTCACTTCCACTGCTACTACCCGCCATACACTCCAATCCTTGCCTCTCTTCAGAGTCTGACAGTGGCTGGTTTGGTAGTCTGGTAAACACTGGTATGGGAACGTCATTGCCATATGGAATAGGTTGTCTTGCTGATTCCAAAACAGGGTAATCCCAATGAGCTTTCTTGTAATGATTAAAGTCTTTAATCTTTACAACATAAAAATAACAATCGTCATGGTGGTTTTTCAGTTCTCTCCATGCCATTGGCACACCAAAGTATAAACCTTTTCTTTCACCTTTTGTCCACTGTCGTAGGTGCTCCACACATGTTTTGCAAACCATATGTGGAGTCCAAGACTTATCCTGGTCTCCAAGCTGTACTCCAAAATAAGTCAGGTATACTCGATGCACAAAGTCTGTGAAATTTCTTCTTTGTTTTTCAACCATGTACTCTCCACAGATGTAGCAAAATACATCAGGATTGTTGATGCAGGCTCTTCTTGATGAAGTCATAATTTTTACATGTATTTATATACTTATTAAGACAGAACTTTTTGGGTATAAACGAAGACTGGGTTGACAAACTTATACTGTAACCGACTTCTTTCCTCTGCAAATTCAGTTGAATCCTGGCTTCAAAAAGTCGCTTTTATAGCATTGTAGGCCTACAAATTGAAATACAAAATAATTATATGGGATATTTCATTACCTAAGACACTGTTAAAAAGTCAATAGACAGACCAAAAGCTATTGCATTTGTAGCAGTGCTACTATGAGTAAGAACTGCATCTCCCAGCAGTTCCTGCAGGGGCTGTTGGGGTCAAAGGTGGTCAGAGGGGTTTAAAAGGAGGGCAGGTGGCCAAAGGAAAAAAAGTGTTTTTTGTTGTTGAATTTTTGTGTGTCATTTACCTGTTGGGCTGCCTTCAGTTAATCAAGCCAAATTTAGTCGCAGTGTCCTGGATTATATTCGTTGTTGGAGTCTGGATCGTCTTTTTTCCTGTGTGTTGAGGACTGATTGTGGATTCATGGCTTTCCCGCAAGTATAGGAACGCTCCTGAACCATCCATCCGTCTTCACCCTTACAGTCTACACCCTTTTGTTTTCATTCTCTTTCAACATACAGATCCCTGGACTTACTCGCGTCATCTATCATTACATCCAGTGTGTTATTCCATGGACTTTGCTGTGTGGAGTTGTTTGTGTTTATATGTTTAATGTATTATCACCATAGGGGTACAGGGGTGGTATTATTGTTTCCATTTATATCATTTAATTTCATTATATTCTTAATTGTCATTAGTTCCCAGTGTGCTTTATTTTGTTTCTGTTTTTGAGTGTGTGCAGGTCGTGCCAAGGCTGGGGGCGTCCCTGGGATCTCCTCTACAAAAATAAATAAATCACCGTCATATTGACGGTGTGAATCTTAGCGGCACCTGACCGCTACACATTTGTTATCACACACAAGTCGCATTGGGGGAATGCATTATTTTCATGGATGTCCATTATCTCATAAACTAGAACAAATTCAGAAAAAGTAATGGGATTTCTGAATTCAGCACCCTCAAAATACCCTAAATCCATTCAAAAAACCTTGGCACCTGAACCCATGCAGGCTCAGGCACTAAAACAAGGCTCGGAGATTGGCGAGGTGTTCTACTTTGGAGGAGCTGGCAACCAGAATGTCATCTAGGTAGACAAAAAGAAAAGTCAAAATCACTGAGGCAGAGTCTATAGACCTCTGGAATGTTTGTGCAGCATTTTTAAGGCCAAATGGTGTTTGCAGGAATTCAAACAATCCAGAGGGGGTGGTGACTGCTGTTTTGGGGATGTCTGTTGGGTGCACAAGTATTTGGTGGTAGTCATGGACTAGGTCCACCTTTGAAAAGATTACTTTCCTGGAAAGCCATACCAAGAATTCCTTTATGTGTGGAATTGGGTATCAGTCTGAGACAGTGTGATCGTTCAGGCAGAGGTAATCACCACACAGTCAGAAACCTCCACTTGCTTTGGCAACCATATGGAGGGGCGATGTGCATGGGCTGTGTGATCGGTGCACGATTCCTAACCTTTCCAAGTTGGGAAATTCTGCCCTTATAATAGCCAGCTTGTCAGAGGCCAGGGTATGGGCATGGACTGGTGGACCAGAAGTAGAAATGTATTGTTCCACTCCATGCTTGGTTTCCACTGTGGAAAAAGAGGGTTTGAATAGCTGGGGGAATTTGTTTAGAAGGCTGGCGAAGTCGCAAGTCACAACCATCATATTGTACAGGGTGGAGGTAGTGACACTGCTGAGTGTGCAGGGAAGGGTGGAAAAGTCCTTTGTATCTACAAGGTGACAGTTCTTAACATCAACCAGCAACCTGTTTGCACTCAGGAAGTATGAGCCCAGAAGCGGCCTGGCCATCTTGGCCAAGACAAATGTCCAAGTGAAACATCTTCCACTGAAAGATAGGATGGTATGCTCTGTTCCGTAGGTGGAGATCCTAGTACCATTAGCAGCCTCCAGAATGGGCCTTTCTCTCCTTGAAGCCACTTTAATAGGTGATGCAGGAAGCCCTGGATAAACGCTCAGGTATACCACATGTTGAGTGCCCACTCTCTTGCATTTAGATCAGGCACTGAGACGGAGTACAAAGCTGCGAAGTACGGACTAAGAAAAGCCATCACAGCAGCCAAGAGGCAGTACAGAGAGAAGCTGGAGGGCTTCTATTCTACTGCTGACTCTGGACGTATGTGGCAGGGCCTACAGCACATCACAGACTACAGGACCACCACCAGCACAATCAGCTCCACAGAATGTCTGCCGGATGATCTCAATACTTGCTACACCATCCAGCAACAGCACAGAGTGGAGGCACATACACACCTCCCTCCCCTCCACCAATGGTTTCTTCAGGTCAAGTACACAAAGCACTAAGGAAGATCAACCCCCGTAAGGAAGTTGGACCAGACTACATCCCTGGCGAGCCCTCAGAGCATGTGCCAATGAGCTGGCTGATGCTCTCTGCTCCATCTGCTCCATCCTTTCCCTCAGTCAGAGAATCGTTCCATCCTGCTTTAAGACTACGATCATCTTCTCCATAGCTAAAAAAGGCCCACCCACCTGCCTGAATGATTACAGGCTGGTAGCACTCACTCCAATCATCATGAAGTGTTTTGAGAGAGTTGTGCTGGCCCACATTCAGAGCAAAAATTGTTCAGGAATGGTTTGAGGAACATAACAAAGAGTTCAAGGTGTCTAAATCTGATTGAACATCTGTGGATTGTGCTGGAAAAACAAATCTGATCAATGGAGGCCCTGCCTCACAACTTACAGGATTTAATGGATCAACTGGTAATGTCTTGGTGCAGAATCCACAGGACAAGTTCAGAGGTCTTTTGGAGTCCCTACCTCGACAGCTCAGAGCTGTTTAGGCTACATGACAGCAACCTACACCATATTAGGAAGGAGATTTTAATGTTGTGGCTGATCAATGTATAATTTAAATTCTCTTGTTATTTTACTTAACCATATTGTTCTTGACTGCCCACATGATTCTTCTCCTTTCTATCTGCCCTTAAGTACTGTTTTCAAATTTTGCAATGTACCTTAGCCAAGTAGTCTTAAAGAGTCCTCAAAAGTCTTCCGGTCAGCAAGACATGTTCTTATCTTATTGACTTGATACTTTATTCTCTCTATGTTCTTCCAGCTCAACTATGTTAACTATGATCTTCACATGCATTTCATCATCACCCAGAAGCAAAGCTGAGCTCCCTAACAACTGAGTCACCTCCTACTACTACCTTTCTGTTTCCGGGTACAGGTTAGAGGTGAGAGCTGCATTTGTATGTGCAATAGCTAAGCATTAATTATGATATCATAGCAATAAAAGAGATAACAGAGATTAAAATGAGTGTAACATTTTGAGGAAGGATAAGAAAACAGGAAAAGGGGCTTGTTGTCTATGTAAAACAGAACATAAATGCACATATTCTACAATTGGATAATGAGGCACATTTTAGTGAGTCTTTTATTCAATGATAAAGCATTAGGGTGGAAGCCTGATATTGGGAGTGTGTTTTAAACCAATCCACCCAATCCTTCATCACCATTCAGACTGTAGTTTCAATGTGCATCTTTCTAATAATATTAAACAAAAAGTTTATAGGGGTTGTGAAGCCCGAGTGCGTACAGCCACCCTAACCCCGACACAGACAGGCAGGGAGACGTGTTTTTACACCTAGCACATGGTTTATTTACATAGTTAAGTGCACAAATCACCACAACATAGTTCAGTCCCTTCTCTGCCGCCAGTCCATTCACCTCCATTCTTCCTCAGGCTTTGTCCTCTTCTTCCTGACTCTGGCCCCCCGAGTAGTGTCAGCTGGCCTCTTTTATAAGGCACTCGGAAGTGCTCCAGATGCTCATTGATGCATTTCCAGCAGTACTTTCTGGCAGTACTGTGGCAGAAGAGCTGCTGAGAAGGGTGTTATATATCTGCACTGTGATATTAATTGCAGGGTTCGATTATGCAGCCATGTGCTGTAGGTCTGCTGTTTGGTGAGATGAGCTTGATTGCTTTGGTCTGGAAGAGGAAAAGGAGAGAGGACAATAAAAAAGGTTTTGAAGTTGTTGCACTTACCAGCTGTCAGCGTCTCTCTTTCCTAGACATAAAAAAGGGCTCCGCCGCTGCTACAGCACCCCCTGGCAGCACCCACTGATCCCAACAGGACTGTATCCAACTCCAATTCCATTGGAGCCCTGTGGCAGTCCGAGGCACCGCTGCAAACCAAGGGGGCTGCCACCTAGGACTCCAGAGGAGGTAATGTTCTGGCCACACTTCCTCTCCTGGTCCTTCCTCTGTGTGGCCTCGTCAGGCAAGGGTCCCTGCCATCTACCACAGGGTATAAAGTCTTGAGGGATTTTAATTATCTAAATATTAACTGAGCTAGCCTAAAATACTGGAGCACAAGAACAATTGTTTTTGGAATAAACTATTGAATGTTTTTTAAACACAGTTTGCTAAAGTGTCAATGAACGAGAAACCTTGTCTAGATTCAGTCTTTTATAATGACCGGGGTAGAATTCAGGGTGTAAGGGTGAATGAACCATTAGAGTCAAGTGACCATAATATAATACATTTCAAAGTGTTTTGGCAGAATCAGGTGAGGTTGGGGACCATGCACTGGTACAGCGCGTTGCTGCACCCACCACACAAAGAAACACCTTGGGATCCTGGTTGGCAAGCCCCCAGGCAGATGCACAGTCCAATCCCACCCTCTGGAAATGACCATCTATCTGCCGCAGCCAGGTGTTATGTGGGCATCACCTTGGCCTGGTCCAGCAGTTCAGTTCTTCAGCAATGAGGATCCTGTGAGCCGGATTACCCTTGGGGAATTGCACCACAGGGCCGTAGAGTCATAACTGATATTCCCTCATAATGCAGGTAATATGCCTCATTCGGGACTCCATGAACAACCCCTCATATCATACAAAGTCAAACCAGTAGTACCCAAGCTTTCTCTGAAGAGACAGTACCGAAAGAGTCTGGCTAGTGTCCTTGTGTCCATTTCTATCAGACGGTTGTGGCGAGCGCCCTCTTCTACGCAATGGTGTGCTGGGGAGACAGCATAAAGAAGAAGGACGCCTCATGCCTGGACAAACTGGTGAGGAAGGCAGGCTCTATTGTAGGCATGGAGCTGGACAGTTTGACATCTGTGGCAGAGCGACGGGTGCTGAGCAGGTTCCTGTCAATCATGGAGAATCCACTGCATCCACTGAACAGTATCATCTCCAGACAGAGGAGCTGCTTCAGCGACAGACTGCTGTCACCATTCTGCTCCACTGACAGATTGAGGAGATTGTTCCTCCCCCACATTATGCGACGCTTCAGTTCTCTTCAATTCCTCTTCTTTATGCTGCCTTCATAGCACACCACCGCATAGAAGAGGGCGCTCGCCACGACCATCTGATAGAACATCTGCAGCATCTTATTACTGATGTTGAAGGACGCCAGCCTTCTAAGGAAGCATAGTCGGCTCTGTCCTCTCTTGCACAGAGCATCAGTATTGGCAGTCCAGTCCAATTTATCATCCAGCTGCACTCCCAAGTATTTATAGGTCTGCACCCTCTGCACACAGTCATTGTTCCCACGGTAGCCTTCAGCTCCCTTATATTGGACTAAAAGTTCATGTAATTAATGGACCTTCAATATTGTGAAACCTTAATGATGAATTCATACAGTAAAGCTTTAGATTAAAGCACTGTGATAATTGGCAATATGTACTTTGATTCATCCCATTGTTTGTTTTTCTATAGCGGGGGGGTCATGAGGTTGCTGGAAAGGGGTGTGTGGCACTCCCGATATCTACGCAAAAGGATGAAGGTCCAAGTCTTTAGAGTCCTGGTGCTTCCTGTCTTGCTATATGGTTGCGACACATAGATAGATAGATAGATAGATAGATAGATAGATAGATAGATAGATAGATAGATAGATAGATAGATAGATAGATAGATAGATAGATAGAGTGCATCTGGAAAGTATTCACAGCGCATCGCTTTTTCCACATTTTCTTATGTTACAGCCTTATTCCAAAATGGATTAAATTCATTTTTTTCCTTAGAATTCTACACACAACACACCATAATGACAATGTGAAAAAAGTTTACTTGAGGTTTTTGCAAATTTATTAAAAATAAAAAAATTGATAAAGCACATGTACATAAGTATTCCCAACCTTTGCCATGAGGCTCCAAATTGAGCTCAGGTGCAATCTGTTTCCCCTGATCATCCTTGAGATGTTTCTGCAGCTTAATTGGAGTCCACCTGTGGTAAATTCAGTTGATTGGACATGATTTGGAAAGGCACACACCTGTCTATAGAAGGTCCCACAGTTGACAGTTCATGTCAGAGCACAAACCAAGCATGAAGTCAAAGGAATTGTCTGTAGACCTCAGAGACAGGATTGTCTCAAGGCACAAATCTGGGTAAGGTTACAGAAAAATGTCTTCTGCTTTGAATGTCCCCATGAGCACAGTGGCCTCCATCATCCGAAAGTGGAAGAAGTTCAAAACCACCAGGACTCTTCCTAGAGCTGGCATCTAAACTGAGCGATCGGGGGAGAAGGGCCTTAGTCAGGGAGGTGACCAAGAACCCGATGGTCACTCTGTCAGAGCTCCAGAGGTCCTCTGCGGAGAAAGGAGAACCTTCCAGAAAGACAACAATCTCTGCAGCAATTGACCAATCAGGCCTGTATGGTAGAGTGGCCAGATGGAAGCCACTCCTTAGTAAAAGGCACCTGAAAGACTCTCAGACCATGAGAAACAAAATTCTCTGGTCTGATGAGACAAAGATTGAACTCTTTGGTGTGAATGCCAGGCGTCACGTTTGGAAGAAACCAGGCCCTGCTCATCACCAGGCCAATACCATCATGCTGTGGGGATGTTTTTCAGTGGCAGGAACTGGGAGACTAGTCAGGATAAAGGCAAAGATGACTGCAGCAATGTACAGAGACATCCTGGATGAAAACCTGCTCCAGAGTGCTTTTGACCTCAGACTGGGGCGATGGTTCATCTTTCAGCAGGACAACGACCCTAAGCACACAGCCAAGATATCAAAGGAGTGGCTTCAGGACAACTCTGTGAATGTCCTTGAGTGGCCCAGCCAGAGCCCAGACTTGAATCCGATTGAACATCTCTGGAGAGATCTTAAAATGGCCGTGCACTGACGCTTCTTATCCAATCTGATGGAGCTTGAGAGGTGCTGCAAAGAGGAATGGGCGAAACTGGCCAAGGATAGGTGTGCCAAGCTTGTGGCATCATATTCAAAAAGACTTGAGGCTGTAATTGCTACCAAAGGTGCATCGACAATGTATTGAGCAAAGGCTGTGAATACTTATGCACATTTTTTTTATTTTTACTAAATTTGCTGTCATTATGGGGTGTTGTGTGTAGAATTCTGAGGAAAAAAATGAATGTAATCCATTTTGGAATAAGGCTGTAAGATAACAAAATGCGGAAAAAAGGTGATGCGCCGTGAATACTTTACGGATGCACTGTAGATAGATAGATAGATAGATAGATAGATAGATAGATAGATAGATAGATAGATAGATAGATAGATAGATAGATAGATAGATAGATAGATAGATGATGAAAAGAGGATGAAAAAAGAGTCACAAAAAGGTTTGGTGGTGGCCACCCCATATACATGAAAAAAATATAGTGAAAAAAATAAACATATCTTTGTAGACAGCAGTCCAAAGCAGAACTGACTAACATGTTGAAAGCTGCTCGATAAATATGGCTGAATGAAGGAAGAGGTGGAGTCACGGAGACCGTAACAGGAATTGACGTGGCTTGTGGCTACCGAATATGACATCATCAGAGGGTTCCGGAAGTGTCGTCAACAGGGGCTAGACTAGTGTGATATCATTGAAGGGCAGGTTTTTTGGCTGGTCTCAGAGGGAGAAAAGGAGAAAGGACCAGCTGAGAAATAACACTATGCACACAGTTGTGACAATAGATAGATCCGGCATTTTGCTGAGAGAGCAAACAACAAGATGAAGCTCCATAATTTGAGAAAGAGAAGCTGTATTGTTGTGAGCCCAGAAGAGGTTTCCTTTCTTAACATGTTTATTTTAACTGCACCATCGAAGATCTTTATTGTTTTGTCTTAAAGAACATTCGTAGTAAATGGGGACAGCTGGGTTGGCACCCTAACATTTATTCTATGGAATTGACATTCCTTGCACAACCACACAGTCCTAAATGAGGTACCTGCTTACACTACCATTTTAAGTTTATTCCACTCATCACTTAATTAGTCTGAAACTGGCCTGTCATTTTTTAATTACTGCATTGTAAACATTGTAGTAAAATACCTTGGGATATTCTTACAATACAGTTTAAGGCCTACACATCAGTAGATGATTGCTGAAGACATGCAGACAGTGCTGAAAAGTAAAGACATTTTCACTGAAAAATAGTATATACCGAAGAAGAAAAAACAGAATATATTAGCTCTGAAAGAAGGAAAAAAAATAGATGGAAGCCGTGAAATCAATCCATGAGAGAGAGAGAGCTTTTCACTATATTATAACTGAATTCACTTTTCTGGTTCAGCATTATGGTAGATGTTAAGCTTCATTCTTTATTCCTTTTTTCTGCTTTGCTCAAATCAAAACCGCTCTGGAGATGTCACTGAGCACTTTCAAAGGCCTTCTCCTCTTCGTGGAGACCATAAAGTCAGTGCTGTTCTTTTAGGTTTTGCATGAGAGGGGCAGGATTCAGGATGACAGAAGATAGCTAACTTTATTCCAAGCAGAAATGTGTGTGAAGATGAAATATTCTGGTGAATTTAAAGTAAACATGTTGTGGTGCTGGTAGCAAGACCCTCACAGGGTGAAAGTGAGTGTTGATACTGCAAGGCTCCTGATGCTGGACTGGCAGAAAATCAGACTCACTCGTAGCATTTTCAAATCGCTTCCAGTTTGAACCAAATATAAAATTTTGCTTTTGATCTGTAAAATTATAAATAAATAATTTTGCCTCTGTTACCTTGAAAAACGTTTTGTGATTTAAAGAGAAAGGTGTTCTTAAAATTACAAAAGTAAATAAACAACTGTAGGATATGGAAGGTTAAGTTGCAGGGCTCCTACAGTATAAAATAATCCACCCAGCAAAACAAGAGCTTTCTCGTTAGTCTTAAGAGTTTAAATACATTATTTGAACTTTGCATACTCTAGGGTATCATGACACTTTTTAGCAGTTGTGTACCTAATGTAATCAGCTAATTCTAACTCATTCATATTATCTTTCTTTCCTTGGTGTTGTAAGACAATGCTTGCCTTTGGCTCAGCTTTGACTAAGTAATCCTTGCTAACCTTGTAATTAGATCTCAGAGGGAATGGTTAACATAACCGTCAGAAATGACAGACTCCGCCTCACACCTTCATGGTTTTTAAAATCAGGGACGTTTTAAAGGTTAAATGCTGAACCCTACATCTCCTGTCTCTCTTTCTCGCTCATGACCTTGATATTTTCTGCAACAAAATGAGCTTCCATTTTTTAACTCCCCTCCTGACCCCATACTCAATTAGTCGTTCAGTCTATTACGGCTTTAAACTCTCTTCTGGAGGTCATTCCCAGGATACAGGGACACCAAGAATGAAGTCCTTCTAGCCATTTCTGCCGCTGCACCCTGAGTATATCTTACTGTAAAGATTCCCGTCTCTAGGGCAGTTCGAGTTCAACTGGAAACTCAACTTAACACTGTGTCCAGCAGGGGGTGTTAGCTCCCTTGTTTGAATAAGATTTTTGTAATTGTGACGTGTTACATAACCAGGAAAATATATGCAGTAAACCCTCGTTTATCGCAGTTAATCCGTTCCAGACTCTACCGTGATAAATTAATTTCCACGAAGTAGGATTCTTTATTTATAAATCGAATATTTTCGCAGTTAGAGCATAGAAATCCTGTATACGACCTTCTATCTATCTATCTAAATACATTTTTTAACATTATTAGAGCCCTCTAGACATGAAATAACACCCTTTAGTCAAAGGTTTAAACTGTGCTCCATGACAAGACAATGATGGCAGTTCCGTCTCAAGATTAATAGAATGCAAATATATCGTCCTCTTCAAAGGAGTGTGCGTCAGGAGCAGAGAATGCCAAAGAGAGAGAGAGAAAAGCAAACAATTAAAAATCAATAGGTGCTGTTCGGGCTTTTAAGTATGCAAAGCACCACCGGACAAAGCAGCTGCAAGGAGTGTCCAAACAGCCCCTCTGCTCACACCCCCTCCGTCAGGAGCAGAGAATGTTAGAGAGAGTGAGAGAGAGAGAAAAGCAAACAATCAAAAATCAATATGTGCTGTTTGGGCTTTCAAGTATGCGAAGCACCGCGCGGGAAGCATATCATATATCATTGAGGAGTTTTATTTAATACATAATACGTGCTCTGATTGGGTAGCTTCTCAGCCATCCGCCAGTAGCGTCAATTGTATGAAATCAACTGGGCAAACCAACTGAGGAAGCATGTACCATAATTTAAAAGACCCATTGACCTCAGAAATCCTCGAACCAGCGAAAAATTTGTGATATATATGTAGATATGCTTACATTTAAAATCTGTGATGGAGTGAAGCCACGAAAGTCGAAGCGCAATATAGCAGGGATCACTGTAGATATAATATAAAAAGGCGATACCCCTCCCTTAGTGATACGGCGGTAAGAAATCACATAAGAGAAATAACTTAGCTTTCTTTAAAGATGGCTTACGCTGCATAACAGATGAAGGAAGCCAATGGCAAGAACCCAGTTCAGGAGTGGAGGGCTCAATGTGTAGAGTCTGACATTTTTATCGCTGCATTGGAAGGATTTTCAGGATCGGATGACATTATGTCCCATCAGTCTGTTGGCTTCAAAGGTGTGCTGGGGAATGTTCCAAGGCTTTATACTCTTTCTTTATGTGAAGACCCCCACTTAGGTAAATCATGCCATTGCAAACAAGGCAAAGAGGATATAGTTTCATGCTGAGTTTGACACACAGAAATAGTATCCAACAATGATGGATGGATTAAAAGGCAGAACTCTACGTGACCATCTTCATCAAGCCCTTCCGTGAAGACTGTTTGATTTATGTTAGGAAGAATGCCCAGAGGGGACTGGGCGGTCTCATGGTCTGGAATCCCTACAGATTTTATTTTTTCTCCAGCCGTCTGGAGTTTTTTTTTTATTTTTTCTGTCCCCCCTGGCCATTGAACCTTACTCTTATTCGATGTTAATTAATGTTGATTTATTTTGTTTTCTTACTGTGTCTTTTATTTTTCTATTCTTTATTATGTAAAGCACTTTGAGCTACTGTTTGTATGAAAATGTGCTTTATAAATAAATGTTATTGTTGTTGTTGTTGTTGTACAGTAGTATACAATGGTCATCAGTCTAACTGCCCATTTTGCAGTTGTCCCTAACTTGTCTTGTCTTAAAATGCTTGCCTAGCAGTTCTTATATGGTGAACTCCTGTGTGCTAAATCTGGCTCTGTGTCAACTGTGCACGAGAGTAGAAAAAGGCAGTTTTATAAAATATATTTCCACAGAGCATAGTGACATATTAAACTTATACATTTATTGCAAACACCTCCATGTCAGGGCACACATGTGCTGCCATCTTATCAGCTGACTTGCATTCTGCCATTCCACCAGGAACTGATATGGTCATAATTTATGTAACCTGGTGCTAGAGAGAAAGAGGCAAAAATGAAGAAACAAAGAAAAGAGAGAGATAGAGTTTGTAATGTGCTCGGGAAGAATGGGAAGTCATCCTACAATGTGACTTTGAACTTCCTCTATGATGATCCATGTTTTGCATGTTTTCTTAAAAATGACTATCACATTTTGATAATTGGATTTCCTTTTAGCATTATTTTACACTTTGCGAGACAGCAGTTAGTGCTCTCCAGTTACAGAAGGAAGCCGAGCAACACAAGCAGGGACAACTAATGCCTCAGCACCAAACTGAGGCCAGCAGGTGGGTGAAACAGGTCACATCTGAAGGTCCTATTAGATTAATAGTGCGGAAATGGGTACAATTATTAGAAAATGCAAAAAACATTAACAGGGAACGAAGAGAGCAGCATAGAAAACTGACAAAATTCACAAAAAAGGCCCAATCTTAGCACATTGCTTGTTTTATGACTCTCTCTATCTCCATATCTCTAATTTTCTGATCTTTGTGGCAAAATCTTTAACATCCACGTATTTGTCCCTGTTGCAGAACATTGGCAGCATAGTTTTGTAGCTTTATTTGAGCCTTTTCGGTTTCACATGGAGTTTTTCTGTAATATTTTATAGGAATTCCTATAACATATTACTGGAAGGAATCCATATTGGACTGTTTTTCTCCAGAATATGTCCTGTAAAAGTTAAAATATTTTTTCATCTTACTGTGGCACTATTCTTGTTTTGTTATGGGTGCTTCCAAACACTCTGTGTGTTATCATGGAAATCCTACCTAGAGAAGCACGGGTATGCACTGCTTGTGACGTCATTTTGAGACATGGTATACATTTTAATCTGTCTACCTATGCATCATCCGAAATTAGAATTCTGTGGGCAAACTTTTACTTTGTTTAAATCCACAGGTTTTTATCCTTGCTTTAGTCATTCAACTTCGATTTTTGATTAATGTTTTGGGCAAAGACGATTGGTTGTTTGATTTCCTGGTACAAACTCAGCACATTTGTTGCCCTTGTCTTTCCCTTTCCTTATTTAAAATCTTTTCTGCCTCTCTTTGAGACAGAACACACACATTAGTATTTAAAGTTTCATTATCTTCTTCTATGTAGTGCCTGATTATTTTTACTTTCCTACTTAGTCTTATTTTACTAACTAGTCTCAAATACTTTTTCTTGTTTTATTACTATTATTTATCCTGATTCTTTAATCTTACTAGGGGGCTTTTCCCCCTGCTTGCTATGTGCCAGCCACTTCGCATCTCTGCCGCTCACGTTGTGAAGAGTGGGGCTGAATGCACCCCAAGGAGACACTGTTGCTCCTCTGCACCCCCTCTTAAACGGTGATATAATGGGAAACACATACAGTTTTGTTTTTTACCTACTCTTTGCTCGATTAGCTGCTGGCTAGCTGCTGCTGCCATGGTGTGTGATCTGCATCTCACATGGCACACTTCTGTCATGTCACTTATGTTCACATATTTTATCTCTTTTCGCTTTCAATATCAGTATTGAAATCATTGAATTTTGATTCAGTGTTTGGAATTACATCGTGACAACGCAGCATATAACTGCCCGTGAGTGAATATTGTTTCTTTCTCTCTATAATAAATGTGTCTGACAACAGCAGTCACACAAATGAGAAACAATTAAACCGTGTGTGTGGTTATATGGGCAAGACTTTTCCAAACCTCTTTGCATAAGTTCTTGTCTCACGGGGCTTCCAGCCACGGGCGTGGTTACATCTCTTGGCACAAAGGCTCGTCTCGCAGGACGTGAAAGTGTCTCTCTGAGACAATCATGTCTCATCTCCTTCCAAGATTTTTTTTTTAGAATACAGACATATTTATGTTGAGTAATCCCTTCTTCTAAAATGATTTAAAAGGATTTAATTAATAACCTGATTTAAAATGATTTAATTAATAATTAGATACTTGTCCTGCGGTGGGCTGGCACCCTGCCCGAGGTTTGTTTCCTGCCTTGTGCCCTGTGTTGGCTGGGATTGGCTCCAGCAGACCCCTGTGACCCTGTAGTTAGGATATAGCGGGTTGGATAATGGATGGATGGATGGATGGATACTTGTCTATTTGTCCCTTTGTGGTTTAGTATCCTTAACCCAGGTGTGTAGTTCCAAGAAGCAATTCTGACACATATGGACTGTTCTCATTTAAACAGAACATTTTGTTTTTGTTTTGATGATGATGATGATGCCATTGTTCTGCCATCTTGAATCTTGGTCTTTATGACACTGCTGTGACATCATAGAGACCATTGTTATTTAAGACTGTGCCAAATTCTTTGCCAATGTACAAACTTCAATTACAAACCTATAGATAGCTCAAAAAATGAAGTATCTTTGGCAATTTCTTTTTCATACTTTTTTAATATTTAAGTCTCAACCCTGCTTTGATATAATTTAGAGCTAATTTTGTCCTATATTTTTGGTTGCTGATGAGAGACAATAAATATGTGGGCAAAACAGTGATGGGAATGAAAGTACATGGGAAAAGAAAGGGAAGGAGGCCAAAGAAGAGATGGATGGATAAAGTAAAGGAAAGGAAGGAAAAGGGCCTGACTGGCGAGGAGGTCCAGGAGAAAGTTGATTAAGCACATCAATCCCACATAGAAATTGGAAAAGATGAAAAGAAGGAGGAAGTAAGAAAAGAAGAATGTATCAAGTTAGGCCTTGTCTTGATGTCTCTATGTATTTTGCTCTAAAAAATAAAAACCCCCATCTCACTTTGTAACAATTAACACCGGTATGCTTTATAAACAGATCAAGCTACTTACAAAATAAAATTGAAATGCTAACCAGTTGCCAGTGGAAGAGAAGAAAACAAAACCTCCAATTACCCAAGATGACAGCTGGTTAAAGCTGTGACCCTTGGCATCATTATGGTGCACCACACATTTTATAAAGCTCCCAAGATGTGTACCACTGAACCAAAGTATGTTGTACTCATTACGACTGCTGTCAGCTATAACTAATTCTCAATATGAGGCTCACTAATTCTCAGTTGCATGAAGAATAATGTCTGTCTGAAGAATGACGATATTGTGTCTGTTCCTCCTTCATCATCAAGAGGCCTTTTTTTTTCTTCTTAGCAAAGGTAAAGCACACTAACTCGATGATTCCCTGTCCTTTCTCTGATTTTAACTAAACTCCTTTTATGATTCTGAATAGTAGGACGACAACAACAACATTTATTTATGTGGCACATTTTCATACAAAAAAGTAGCTCAAAGTGCTTTACATAATGAAGATAAATAAAATACAAAATAAGAAATTAAAATAAGACAACATTAGTTAACATAGAAAAAGAGTAAGGTCCGATGGCCAGGGAGGACAGGAAAAACAAAAAGTAACTCCAGACAGCTGGAGAAAAAAATAAAATCTGCAGGGGTTCCAGGCCACGCGACCGCCCAGTCCCCTCTGGGCATTCTACCTAACATAAATGAAACAGTGGATTTAGGGTTCTCACGGATGGACTTGATGATGATGGTCATGCAGACTTCTGGCTTTTAATCCATCACTCTTGGAACATCATGATGCTTTGATTATGTGGTGGTGGCACAAGCCACCACCAAAAGGACACCGGAAAAAGAAACAGAAGAGAGAGTAGGGGTTAGTACAGATTTTAGAGCCACCAGGAGACAAATGTTGTGCTAAACAAAACGGCGACAGGAGTCCCAAAGAAAAGTTGGGGTGCCAACCAGGCCAGCCTATTAAATGCAATTTTCCACTGTCACACATGTGTGATTGGGAGACAGTCAAAAAAGCCCAAAGGTGAGTGAAACATCATGTGGTACTTACCTGAACCTCTTCTCCCAACAGGAAAACAGAAGAAAGATAATCGTGGCCATTTCTGGGCTTCAAAATGGCCGCCACAAAGTCACTTCCGGCGACTCCGTTTGACTTCTGGTTAACCCCATGGACATCACTTCTGCTTCCTCCATAATGATGCTGTTTCTGGTTCCTGATTACTTTGTCATTTCCTGCCAACCAGTTCCTGTTCCCATCATCTATTTCATATATAAACGCCATTTTGTAACAACCATATTGTCAACTGTTACTCGTTTTTTTTAGTACTTTTGTCCGCAGGACAATATACAGGGACAGTCCCCAAAACTTTATTTTTGTGGAGTTTTTTTTTTCTTTTTGAATTATTTCCAAACCACAAAACTGAACAAAAACAAGCACTCAGCAGTGATACAGAATGACTTCTAATATTCTGTCATAGTTAACTAGGCTTTGTAGAAAAAGAGATTCACCTGAGTAAGAAGTCACAAAGAGTTCCGACATGCAGATACATCTCCTTGAAGTGAGGTGACCTCCTGTGGGAATGTCACGGTTTTATAGCGTCTCAGTCCTGGGATGTTGTTGGTGGAGTTCAGTTGCCCTCATGGAGTGGTTTCTCAGTGCTACAGAAATAAGAACAGATGAATTATTTAGCGACCACACCCCCTTTCATCCCAGGGTGGTATTACACACCTTGTAGGCCAGAAGGCGATCCTCAGACATCCAGGTGTGACAAGGTATAGTTTTTCAGTTAAGCAAACAACTTCCAAAAACATATGTCTGGGAAGAAATAGTAGTGGTCCTTCTAGACTGGGTTACAAAAATGCCAAGTAAGATGAAGTGATATTTTAAAAGAGAAGGGCCCTTCTTCACATGCTTGAAAGGTCCCTCATTAGTGATTCATTATTTTTAATAGAGATGTTCTTTTTCCAAGCAGGAATTGATATTTCATTATGTGATCTAAGGGACTATGAGCAGCATAGATCCTGTGGGAGGCTTACTCAGGGCAGGTTCTGTCATTGTAAAATGAACTCAGCAATCGCTCTGTCACTCTGCCTTCTGATTACCTCTTTTCTGCGGCAAAGAAACCTGATTCCTAGACCCTTTGGGAGCCATTTATTTGTATAAACAGACCCTTTGAACCGTTCATGATTCATTGCACCTAGCTCTTTGTCATTTCTATCCATTTCTTTCCCACAACAAAAAATGTTCAGCTTGCTTACGTCATATTACCTGTCCACCTAGTGTGCTTTATTAAGATGAATGACTTCAACTTCTGTCCCCTAAAAGACTTTGTCTTATTACTTGGAGAACAAAATGTGTCTTTGGAGGTAATCTAAGATTGTGGGGGTTATGTAACTGAAAAGGTGTTGTCTGAGTGGGCTGAGTATATGAGAGGGTGTCATTACGCTACTGCTCGACTACAAACAGGCAAAGGTGTTGACAAATTGTGATAGGGGACAGCTTGTGATTACACTTCCATGGTGATAGCGTTTAGTTGATGTCAAGCCTGAGGCACTTGTCTAAGTGGAATGTGCACACTCATTTCTTGCCAAATGTCTCTCCTCATTAGCTCCTTCCTTCTGACTTTGAGCCCGGTATGGACGACTGAGCACTGAGTGCACGGACTGAACCGTGCATGATTTGAGTTTTGCAAATATGTGTCACATTTTAATACAGTAAAATGAGCATTCATTTAAAGAAGGCCAGGCCAGGGAACTATCCAGTTTAGCAAAAGGTGAGAGACATAGAGAAAAAAATCCATTTTGACACTCTGGCAGGTGGTATTACACAGAACCTCTTAAAGAGAACACAGCTAAGCTTGAATAAAGATTTCTTCCACATGAAATGGAAATTACAATACCAAGGGCAATTTAAATGCTGTCAAATTTAAAATTTAAAAGTGAAATTGGATGCCATTTCTTTACACAAAGGGAATAAATGACTCATTCTGCAAGAAATAGAATCAGCCCCAACTATTAAAGAGACAAAAAGAACTGGATGTTGTTTTCTCACTAAATAAAAGAGCATTAAAAGAATAGCCAAAAGCAATATTCCACCTTCCCCTGAAGCAGGCTTATATTTTTCTTCTGTGAGATCCAAACAATAAACCACTGGAATGTTAAATTATTCTCAGTCCTTATAAGCTCTATGTTTGGACTGCAGCCTTCAAGTGTATCCCCTTCCTGGAAAGCCCTTAGCAGTTTTAACGTTGGTAATTTGATTTTGCCTGTGAAATTGTTACAGTGCTCTGAGCCCCCTCATACAAAAATAAATAAACTGAAAGATTAACATTCCCTCAGGCATTAAGTTAACCATGTAACCAAAGGTAGGGACTCATTTTTAACTTATTGTCAGGACAGTGGGTCCCTTGTGGCTGTTCTTTATTAAACCAAAGATAACTTCACAAATTCATAACAGGATAGTGAGGAGTGGTGAGGAGTGGGCTAAAGCTGCTTGCTGGTTTGTCCAGCCTTCATTTTGGCTTCTGTTGACTTTATTCTTGTTTCCTTTTTTTAATATCATCATGGCCTATCTAATGTTTACAGATTTACTTCACCTTTCCTTCCCACTCAGCTCTTATAATTTTTAGAATCCCTCTCTCAGTACTGTTCCTATTTCCATTCTGGTTTTCTTACCATCACAAGAAGGTTAGTCATGACTTTCATTCACAGGTCTTCTATATTGTGTAACCAGTAGGGGGCACCAGCATGCCCAAATCCCACACCCAATAACACCCAACACACTTACATGTTCAAATAATGGATTATTAAATCCTCTAGCACAGACAATAATTACACAATACAATGAAAGCTCTTCTCTCTCCTACTGCCTCCATTTGAGTGTCACCTGCTGCCTCCCAACTCCGGCCCCTCAACGTAACGCAGGGGACTCCTTTTATGCTGGACCCAGAATGATTTGTGGGGAGCACTTCTGGGCTGTTTGGGAAGCAGGGTAGTCCTCAAGCTACAGCTCCCCCTTGTTACACCCAGGGACACCAGCAGGCAATAGCGTAGCTAGGGGGGGCGGAGGGGGTGGTCTGCCCCGGGCGGCACATTTTTGGGGGCGGCATTATTGGCCAAAAGGCTCAGTACAATTCGTGTGTAAGCAGCAGGGTTCGGAAAAAATATCACTCATGTATGAAAAAAGTCAAATTCTCTGATTTTTAACCACAAATGCTTGAAAAATAATGTTCAGACTGTCCTTCTGTATCAAACACAGCAGTTGAAATGTATGAGGCAATGACAAAAATAAACATAAACATAAACATTACACTGATAATAATTTCTAGGAAGATAAACAACTAATTTACAATTTATAATTTTGTTTCGTTATTAATCCGAATGCGTTCTTGCTCTGCGCAGAAAACATCCCCACCTATTAATTATACCCGGCTTTGGTTCTGGTTTTCGTAGTGTAATTATATTAAACTAATAATTAGAACATGGCTTATTAGTGCGTCTATACTATATTCTTGTCTAGTTGATGCTTATAAATGTATATAAAAAATGATTGCTGTTTCTTTATATATGAATAAATCTATGCAAAATGTATCCTAGTTTTTCTCTATACGTCATTTTAATTTTCTATTGAAATAGTTTAAGATATTCAGATATCTTGGAGAGTGGCAAATTGAAGCCCCGCCCTGCCCCGGCCCGAGCGGCACGAACTCGAGCTACGCCACTGCCAACAGGGCTGCACTTCTGGCCTCCATCTCCCATAAACCATTGTGGGTGTCCAAGCTGAAATGCCTCCGATGGGCCAATGCCACGTATGGGAGATGGAACTGCTCCCATAGCTTCCAGCTTCTGCTCGTCCATCCCCTGGCACCTTACATCTTGGCAAGCGGTCATGACATCATCCAGCCATGATGCCTGTCTGTCTTCTGTGGCACTCACAATAGTAATAGTGAGCTGGATTATATTAGAGGAAATTACCAGAGTTACAGGTGGATTCTTATCTTACCCTATGGATTATGGACTTTCTCCTTAACAGGAAGTAGTTTGTTAAGGTTCAAAATTATGTTTCTGCAGTCCATCAAACATTAATAGGAGTTCCACAAGGCACAGTGATCTCCACTATACTCTTCTCTATCTATACTAACAGCTTGAGAGGATCTGGCAGAAAATGTTTAGATGTCAAGTTTGCAGATGCTACTGTATTGATTGACACCATATGGCACATTTTGAGTAAGAGGCGAAGAGGATACAGAAATAGTGCCGGGAGCAGAACCTCTAACTAAATCTGAGTAATACAAAAGAGCTGCTCATTGATTTTAGGAAGGATGCTGAGCTAGTGCAACCTTAAGGGAGAACAAGTTGAGCAAGTTAGTAGCCTTAAGTACTTGGGAACCATATTGGATAATAGGTTGAACTTTAATGAAAACACGCAATATACTTAGAAAAAACAACAACAGTGTAGCCATTTATTAAAAATACAGAAGAAAATGATCATTTCAACTAGCATCCAATTGAACTATTCTACTGACTCTTTTATTCCTGGCCTGGTTTGAAGGGTCTGTCAGTGACTAACAAAATTAAACCCAGAAAAAGAAATCAATTGGAGTGTTGCCTCTGTGGACTAGAGCTTCAAGAACTTCATAACAAAAAAACAACAAGAAAAGCAGGTAATATTATAAAAAGGACCAGACACACTGCTTGAATAGTTGTTTCCAAACTTTACCTTCTGGGAGGCGATACTTGCTGATAAAATGAAATACAAATAGAAGTAGAATTAGTTTGATAACAACAGTAATAAAACTTTCAAATATGACAAATTTGATTTTGTTGAAATGATTCTAGAATTCTGTTTTTTAATGTATATAAATATGTCATTATTTTGTATTTTACTGCATGTCTTTTATGTAGGAATGTGTTCTTATAACAGTATGTTACTGACTGGATCAAAGCAAACTTTCACTTTGTGAACAGTAAAGGTAAACTAACTAAATTTATATTTTAGAACATCAGAAAAATTTCAATGAGAACAGGCCATACAAAGCAAACAAAGCTCACCGATCCTGTCCACGTAATTCAGTGTTTCCGAACCTTGGGGTCGTGATCCCAAGTGGGGTCACCTTATATACTAGTTGGGTTGTGAGAAAATTGTAAAAAAATAAATAAATAAATATGTAAAGATTAAAAGTGTGCTCTTGCTAGTGAATCCTTAAGCATATAAAATTAGATTAGACACCCTATCTTTTATCATTGCAGATCAGCTTAAATACCTAGCGGAAAACATCACAAGTAAACATAAAGCTCTTTATCAACACAATTGTGCCGTCTGTATGGAAAAAATTAAGCAAGACTTGCATAGATGGTTAACCCTCCATCTCACTCTTGCTGGAAGAATTAATGTTAAGATGAATATCCTTCTCTTTTTATTTCAAAACATTCCAATATACATCAATAGATATTTTTTTAAGGAATAAGATTCAATCATAACCTCATTTATTGAAATTGGAATTCAAAACATCCAAAGAGCAACCCTACAAATACCTAAAGCAGAAGGTGCCATGGCTCTGCCTAACTTTCAATTTTATTACTGGGCAGCAAATATTCAAGCTATAAAAACCTGGACACAAATAGATGAACATACGCAGGCCTGGTACACAATAGCAATCAAATCCTGCAGTACTTCTCTATAGTCCCTGCTTTGTGCTCCAATATGTGCAAGTTATCACCAATATACTAATAACCCAATTGTGCTTCACTCACTCAGAATATGGAACCAATGTAGGAAGTATTTTAAGATAGAGAAGCTTTATATCTGTGACACCTCTGCACAAGAACCACCATTTTTCCACCCTCTCAAATGTGTGCAGTTTTTAATGTCTGGAAAACATTCAGGATTGAATCTCTTCGAGATCTGTACATAGACAATGTCTTCACAAGAACAATCACACTCCAGATGTAACTTTCCAGCAACACATTTCTTTCACTACTTTCAAATCAGAAACTTTGTTAAACAGAAGCTGCCCAATTTTCCTCACCAACCAACTTCTTCTATGCCGGAAAAAATTTTGATCAGTCTAGAGGACTCAAACAGCATTTCTGTAATATATAAAAACATTTTAAAGCCCCTCCCTTTCAAAGATCCCAGAGGACAGTGGGAAAAGGATCTCTCACTCAACATATCAGAAAAGGAGTGGAAAGTAGCAATGCACAGAATTCATTCGAGCGCCATATGCGCAAAGCATACAATTACTTAACTCAAAATTATATATCGAGCACATCTGTCTCGCTTAAAACTGTCCAACCTACGAACGCTGCAATCAAGTTCCAACCTCATTGGGCCACATCTTTTGGTTGTGCACTAAATTAACGTCATTCTGGACCAAAATCTTTAAATGCCTATCAGACAGCCTTGGTGTCACAAGCCCTCCTAACCCACTAACAGTTGTGTTTGGTGTTTTTCCAGATGGGCTTAAAGTGCAGAAGGACAAACAAACTGTGATTGCCTTCACTACACTATTGGCACGTTGACTTATCCTGCTCAACTGGAAGAATCCTAACTCTCCTATTCTAAGTCAGTGGGTAACTGATGTTTTATATTATTTGAAATGGGAAAAAATCAAATTCGCACATAGAGGATCTGTACAAAACGTTTTCAAAACCTCGCAAGGTCTAATCAATAACATTTTAGAATAAACTTTAAATTTAATTTAAATTTAAATCTATTTATTTATTTTTACTAACATAATGTTTTACTCTGCTGGCCTAACTCTCTTTTTCATGGGTGGGGGTTTATTAGATTCTAACCTTTTTTTTTTGTAAACCTTGAGTTATTTGTATGTAATGTTGTTTGATTTTAATAAAATCAATAAAATTAAAAAAATATGTATGTAATGAAGTTTTATTAAGATTACTTTATTATTAACTACAAATTTAATGTACTTTAAAATGTTAAAAACCAGGGTGCTTGAAATATGTCACATGAATATTATAAGAGCTGTCCCATCTGTTCGTGCGTAAAATTCTTAGCATTATCAAACTTGATAAATTAGTAAGCAAAATGGTAAGACTTCTTGACCAAGGTGCTCCATCCACATCAAGTGCAGGCTTGCCAAATCATGAACATCCGTCTTCAAAATGACCATGATGAACCATTTATTAAGTCTGGATGAATTAGTGTTACTGAGAAGAAATAGAAAAGGCCTAAGTGCGTTTTGTGCGTTTCTGCTGTCTATGGAGAGTATGAAGTCATATAAACTTAAAAAGCACTTTGAACCTATGCACAAAGAATACATGGGAAAGCCAAAATCACATTTTAAAAGAAAATGCGATGAGCTCACAATTCAGAAAAGTATTTAATACAGGTAAGAAATCTCTGTGCGCATCATTTGAAAAGAGCTGTCACACATGAAATGGCATAGCATCACTGACACATTGATTTTACCAGAGGCAATTGATATGGTGAAAACGGTATGTGATGAAAATGAAGCACAAAAATGAAAGAATATACCGTTGTCTAATAATACAGTGAAACGAAGAATTGCGGTAAGATAAAGAATCAAGAGAGCACACTAACGGAGTGACTTAAAACTTTGCCTGCCTACGCTTTACAAATGGACACTAGCGCAGACGGTAAAACCGCTAATGTTTTGAGTTTTGTTCATTACCAGAGGATATTTTGTACTGTCTTCAATTTGCTGAGCACGAAACAGCACTGGATATTTTTGCTATTTTAAAAACATTTATGGAGGATAAAGGAATTCCATGGGATAGAATGGTGAAATTCTGTACAGATGTGGCTGGTCGGCAGGCTGGCTTACATACCTTATTCTTGGACGTGGCTCCTTCTGCAATATGGACGCACTGCATGATCCACCGTGAGTTGCCCCCCGCACAAGGACATAAGCAGGGCTCTTGAGGATGAAATTCAACCAGGTAACTGCAGTGGTCAATTTTATCAAGCCACATCCACTGCATGTGCACTTATTTGCAAAGCTTGTCAGTGATATGGGCTCTGAGCATGACAGTTAGCTCTTTTACAGAGAATCACGGTGGTGGTCAAGGGAAAAAGAATGCTACAAAGATTTTTTGAACCCAGACATGAACCATTGACAGTTTTCATGACTTTGACAAGCTGCAGAGTGACATGCAATCATCTCATTAAACACTGTAAGTACTTTCCATGGTTATCCGTGCCAACATACTATATTTTGATGTAAGTTAAATATTCTGTAATGTAATACTGTAACTTGCATGTACTGAACACAAAGTGAATGTCAATATTTCCAATAATTGGGGTTGTGAAAAAGCTCAGATTTCAAAATGGGGTGACAAACCAAAAAAACCTTGGGAACCTTTGAACTAATCCTTCCAAAATAACATCAAGTTGAGCTTTAAAGGTCTCCAAAGTGTATCAGACTACTTGGTAGCTTATTCCACATGTCTAGGGTTCTCTCTTTGAAGAAATACTTTCTAAGATTTATTATTTTCAAGAAATTTATCCTTAACAAGTTTAAAATTGTGTGCCTGACCCTGTGTTTTTGTTTAAGAATTTGTTTTAAAGTAACAACCTGGCCAGGACACCTCTGCTTTGGAAGGACCAGGGGACCAAGTGTGGACAGAGCATCACCCCCCCTGGAACACTAGTTGGCAAACCCCCTGGATGGCATCGATACCTCAGACTCCCTCAGGGTTTCATGGGAACTGGAGTTCTTTACAGCCATTTTGGGATCTGGAGGTGCCACCAGGATGTGCTGCAACTGTCCCTGAGCCTGTGTGGGCTGTTCTTCTGCCAAACCCGGAAGTGCTGCCGGAAGTGGGTCAACGAGCACCTGGAGCCCTTCCGGGTGACCTATATAAGGGACCAGCAGACACTACTCTGTGAGCCAGAGTCAGAAGGAGAGGGACTAAGCTTGCCGGAGAAGAGTGGAGGAGATAAAGAAGAGAGATTTGATTTGTGTTTATTTGAGTTGTGGTTGTGCTTAGTGTGGGACTGTGTTGTGTCTGTGGGTAAATGGAAGACGTAGCCCACAGACGAAGAAAATTTATAAGTGTGCCTCCCGAGTCTGTCTGTGTTGGGTCGGCACCCATATAGCGCCTTTTGTTACACAATCAATCAGTCAATCAATCAATCGGTAAATAAATAAAAATAAAAAAATGTATATTATGCAGATATTTCAAAATTAATTTAATGAGTACAGGAGAAAGCATTGAATTGCCTAATGTAGGTGGGCAGAAAAGGCCCCTAAAAGTGCTTCTTAGCACACTGTGGTGGGGTGAGCTTGTGGCTAAAAGTGCTCCAAGAGAGTACCTCCTGGCAGTGTTGGAGGGGATTTTTCATGATGTCATCTAGTTTTGCTACCATCCTCTTTTCTACAACAGCTTCCAGTTTGTCCAGAGTTTGCCTTGTGAAGGAGTAGGATGTCCTGATACGTTTGTTCAGGCAGTGTGCTTTTTTTGAGCTCAAGTTGCTTCCCCAGAAAAACACAGCGTAGAACACCACACTGGCCTCTATGGACTGGTTGAAGATTTCTAGCAGTCTGCTGCACACATCAAATGATCCGAGTCTCCTTAGGAAGTCTAGTCTGCCCTGGCCCTTCTTGTACAGCACCACTGCATTATCAGACCAGTCCAGTTTGTTGTTTATGTGAACCCCCAGGAATTTGAAGTATTCCACTCAATAGTTACTGGACTCAGAGGTTCCTTGGCATGGCAGAAGTCCACCACCAGCTCTTTTGTCTTTCTGATGTTGAGTTGGTGGTTGTTCTTGCAACACAAGATGAAGTCCTCCACAACTCTCCTGTACTCTGACTCATTTCCATTATTAATGCAGCATATGATGGAGGAGTCATCTGAAAATTTCATTAGAGGGCAAGCACTGTAGAGGAAGTCTGTTGTATAGTGGGTAAACAGGAAGGGAGACAGGACAGTTCCCTGAGACACTCCAGAATTATACACCACAATTTCTGACATACAGTCCCTCTGCCTCACAAACCGCTGGTCATTAAATCATGCTAGTTGTTCTTCTTTGGACTTTCTCTAGCAATACTATGTCTTTATTTTAGCCTAGAGACCTCAACTGTACACAGTAGTCCAGTTCTCACCAGTGATTTCTATAACTTAAGCATAGCCTTCTTGGTCTTGTAATATGCTGTTCACAAGATCCTGGCTTGATGTTCTAAAGGTAAGTATGGTGGTCAGCAACAAAAATTAGAGACAACATAAAGTGAGCCTGTTTTATAGATTACAGCAGAAACCTGCAGAGTTGTTCCTCCCTGCTCTCTGGTAGAACATTTGTATTCAGTTTCCTATTCATGCACTTCTCAAATAAGAAATGCTGCTTAGCACACAGAACACCTACCACTAAAATATATTGTAACAACTGGTAGTTGAGTATTGAAGTTCGCGGAGCTGAACTTTGCTCCGCACTTCCCCCAAGCTATCAGCTAGCGGAATGCCAGCGCCATACACGCAGCTGTACCTAGCTCATTAAGCAGACGAACACTCGTGTCCCATACACCGCACGACCCCGAGTGTCTCCGTAAATAATTGCATAGATGGAATATCTAGCAAGACACAGCTCTGTCCTTTATTACCTCTTTAATAGAGCAGAGAGTCAAAAGCAAAGCTTAATACATGCAAGGCCATAGCCAAGGTCATTCATCAAGACATCTTTCTCCATAATGGTAACTGTTACACTTTTATATACCTGGGCTGCAAATGACCCAAGCTCACCCAACTAACTGAAACATAAACACATATAACATTTATAGTGCAAAAGAAATCGATTGCCTTGCTTAATTAACACAAAAAGTAAACTCTAACGAAATACCCATAATGCACCATGCTGTTAACACTGACTGCCGGGTCATTACATAGCTCCCCCCCAAGAGGGTTAGTGTCCCCACAACCCTAATCTCCCACAACAAAATCCAACAAATGTCCTGGCCGGCGACGGACACGCTTCGGCCTTCCTGACGTTCTATCACCCATGCCAGGCTCAGTCCTGAGTCCGTCATTGTCCGTCTCAGCACTGAGGGTGGATGATGGAGATCTACTCTGGTTCTCTGGTCCTTCTTGTACTGGGGTCAATGGGTGATATGGTGCTAACCAGTCCTTATGAAGCACCACCCGTCTGCCCCATCCAGGCATTCGGACCCGGAAGACCACCTCCGAAATTTGGTCCAAAATCTCCCCAGGTCCCTGCCAATGATGGGTCAATTTGGGAGACAATCCCCGCTTCCTTTGGGGGCAAAACACCCACGCTTTGTCCCCTTGCCCCAGGGTCGGACCATGGGCCCGGGTGTTGTATGCCCGTTTCTGGCGGGCTCCAGCTTCCTCTAAGGCCTCCCTTGCCAGTTGATGGACGGTGTCCAGACGCTCCTTCAACCGCCTAAAGTAGTCCAGTTCGGGCCCACCAACAATCTCAGGCTCAGGGGGCGAGCCAAACACCAAATCCACTGGCATGCGAAGCTCTCTCCCGAACATCAGCCCCGCCGGTGTGCACTGACTTGACTCCTGTACTGCTGTTCTATACGCCCACAGGACCAGAGGCAAATGCTGGTCCCAGTCTCTCTGGTGCTGACTGGTCAGGATTGCAAGTTGGGTGGCCAGGGTGCGGTTGAAACGCTCGACCAGTCCATCACTTTGAGGGTGAAGAGGAATGGTTCTGGTCTTCTTCACACCCAGCCGCTGGCACACCTCCCTGAACAACCGACTCTCAAAATTCCACCCTTGGTCACTATGAAGTTCGTCCAGCACTCCGAATCGGGTGAACATCTCATCCACTAGCTGCTAGTCAGGAACTGCATATACCTCTGGCCATTTCGTAAAATAATCCATAGCGACCAAGACAAAGCGGTTTCCGGCTTCGGTGACAGGAAAAGGACCCAGGACATCCACCCCAATCCTCTCCATGGGTGCCCCGACTAGGTACTGCTGCAATGGCGCGTGAGAGCGTTGGCCGGGTCCTTTCTGTGCGGTACAGACATCACAACAGTGAACATGCAGCTCTGCATCTTGCCGACACCCTGGCCAATAGAACCGCTCACTGTCTTAGCATTCCCAAAGTGGCCGGATCCAGCTGCTCCATGAACCCAACGGAGGACCTCTGATCGCAGAGCATGGGGAACCAGAAGTTGCAGACGGTCAATTCCCCCCCTTGGTGCTTGCCACCGTCTGTAGACCACGCCATCGTGCAACTCCAGGTTGCCCCACTGGGAGTGAAGTGACTTGATCTCAGGCCCCTGGGAGGACACAGTTTGCCAGTCTGGACGTGCTTGGGTCTCCAGCCCTTTACCTTTACCAACACTTGGTCGTTTGCCTGCAGTTGCCTCAGCTGGTCAGTGGTGAACGGCTCCCCTCCCCCATCAGTGTCACCTAGCCCTGCTGATGCTGATGATGGCCCCAGACCTCTTTCTTCCTGACGACTGCAATACCGACACTCGTCGGTGAGGCATGGACGCCTGGAGAGGGCATCAGCATTGGCATGCTGCCGCCCTGGTCGGTGCTGTACCTCAAAATCGTATTCTTGGAGGATCTCCATCCACCTTGCCACCTGGCCCTCTGGTTGCCGGAAATTTAACATCCAAGTAAGGCTAGCATGGTCAGTCCAAAGTGTGAACCTAGTGCCCAAGAGGTAGGGCCTAAAGTGCCGTACTGCCAGGATCACTGCTAACAACTCCCGCCGGGTGACGCAGTAGTTTCTTTCTGGTCGACTGAGGCTGCAGTTATAGTAGGCCACCACTCTCTCTCCGGTCTCCCCACTCTGGGAGAGTATTGCCCCAACACCCACATTGCTAGCATCAGTGTTCACAAGGAAAGGTTGGTTAGGGTCAGGGTAAGCCAAGACAGGTGCGCCGATGAGGGCGGCTTTTAGTTGCTGGAAGGCTGCTGCGCAGTCCTCAGACCACCCAAACCGCTGGCCCTTATTTGTCAGCTGGTGCAAGGGGCTGGCAATGGTTGCAAAGTCTCTGACAAACCTTCTGTAGTACGAGGCTAAGCCCAGAAAGCTCCGCAACTCAGTGATGTTGGCTGGTGGGGGCCAGTTGCTCACGGCAGCCACCTTCGCTGGGTCGGTAGCCACCCCACTCGCTAACCACGTGTCCCAGAAACTGGGTCTGTTGGGTGAGTAGGTTACACTTGGCGGGGTTCAGCCGCAACCCGGCGCTACGGATGGCTGTCAGGACCTCCCATAAATTGTGAACAGCCTGGTCAAAGTCTCTGGCATGGACCAACAGATCATCCAAGTAGACTACACAGCGGGTTTGGGGAATGTCTTTAAGGACCCGCTCCATCAGTCTTTCGAAGGTGGCCGGAGCGTTACAAAGTCCAAAAGGCATCACCTTACACTGCCACAGCCCTTGTCCGATGGTGAATGCAGTTTTGGGCCGGTCCTCTGATGCCAGTTCTACTTGCCAATACCCACTGCGCAAGTCCAAGGTGCTGAACCAACAGGATCCAGCCACATAATCCAATGCATCATCGATGCGTGGCAGTGGGTATGAATCCTTGCGAGTGACTGCATTTAGTCTGCGGAAATCCACACAGGGGCGCCACCCCCCGTTTTCTTCCGCACCATGACCATAGGTGCAGCCCAGGGGCTGTCCGAAGGCTCAATAATGCCGTTACCTGCCATATCACGAATCATTTCTTCAGCAGCTTGACGCTTCGCAAGAGGCAATCTGTGGGGGCGCAAACGAATGGGGGCGGCGTGGCCAGTGTCAATGTGATGTTTCACTAGAGCTGTCCTGGTACAGTCCTCCTCTCGGGCCACAAAAATGTCCACAAAGTCTTTCAATAGGTGCTGAAGTTGCTCCTGCTGTGGCGTGCTCAGATGCTCACCACTTCGACGGCCCAATTCCTCCACAGCGGCAACCGTCTCAGATGATGGGGGTCGTGTGGTGAAAGCAGTTGGGATGCACTGGTCTGAGCTGCAATACTCTCCTGGGGGTCCTCTTGAGTCCCTGTAGCTCCCGAGCAGCGGCCGGGAGCCGGTGAGCAGGGGTGTCCAGGTGAATTCAGGTTAGCAGCCCTTCCAGGATGGTTCCAGCCCGACCGGAGCGGCACAGTCTCATAGCGTACAAGCCACGGATTAATAAAGGAAATGAGTACCTGAACAGTAAACTAAATCACAAATAGCTACACAATAACTATAGCAATCTTAATAAACGAACAATAAAACAGTACAGAACCGCAAAGCAAGAAGAAACGACGGCCTTATATGGCATTCGTTTATAAAGCAGCGGAGAAGCTGTGTGAAGGCAGCTACACAAAAAAACAGCAGAGCGCCACACTCTGAATGTATTCCTCGCATCACCGTTATACCCACTGATCTCCCATTTCAATTGAAATGCCTCAAATTTCCAGTAAGGCTCTGCTTCGCGATGACAATTAATAAGTCTCAGGGACAGACCCTACAAAAGGTTGATATTGATTTGAGGCAACATTGCTTTCCTCCTGGACAAAACTATACGTTGCCTTCTCAAAAGTGAGCTCGCGCAGCTTGGTCATATTACAACCGGAGTGCTGAACTGACAACGTGGTATACAAAGAGATCCTTAACAGATAGTTATTGGTATATTTTCCCTCAGTTTAAAAAGGATTTCTTTTCTTCTAAATAAAAATTTAAAAGCAGTACTTCATCGCTGCGAAGCGCAGGGATTTTGCATATATATGTACTAGCAGAATACCCACGCTTCGCAGCGGAGAAGTAGTGTGTTAAAGAAGGTACGAAAAAGAAAAGGAAAAATTTTAAAAATAACGTAACATGGTTGTTAATGTAATTGTTTTGTCATTGATATGAGTGTTGTTCTCATATCTATCTATATATATATATATATATATATATCTATATATATATATATATATATATATGTTGTTCTCATATCTATCTATCTATACTAATAAAAGGCAAAGCCCTCACTCACTCACTCACTGACTCACTCACTGACTCATCACTAATTCTCCAACTTCCCGTGTAGGTAGAAGGCTGAAATTGGCAGGCTCATTCCTTACAGCTTACTTACAAAAGTTAAGCAGGTTTCATTCGAAATTCTACGCGTAATGGTCATAACGGTCAACAACGTCCGCCATGTTGAACTTTCTTATTTATGGCCCCATCTTCTCGAATTTGGTAGGCGGCTTCCCTCCACTAACTGAAACCAATGTACGCACTTATTTCGGTAGTATGATGCCACTGTCGGCCGCCATATTAAACTTTTCAACAGTCTTTGTTACTTATGGGCCCATCTTCAAGAAATTCTTTCGATCAAAGAACTGTCACTTACCGAGTGGTTTCCATGCCCGGAGATACCACCTACCTTTTCCATTCTCTTTGTTACATATTGCACGGCCATATCAGGCTCACTCTTGATATCCGGAGGAACATTCTGTCTTATGTATTGAATGACTGGGACAGGTTCAAGGTGTGGACTGATGACGGTACAGGAGATAATTATACTACACAGGAGCACTAGAAGAGTGAAATGCTTAAGCCCTTCACCTATGGTTCTGCATGTGAGTTGATGGCTGCCGCTGAATTGTTCGGTTGTCGCTTTCAAGTGTACCGAAATGGCCAAATATTTTACACCTTTCGACAACCACCAATGCCTCTTAAACATCTTAGATTCACAGGTGACGATTTCAGTAGTGGACACTTTGATGTTTATGAATGTTTAAACTCTCAAAAGCTGGATGTGATTTTATCGATGAAACCGGTTGTGTGCTTACAACGCTTGACAGATGCCAAATGTCACTTCAACACAACAAATCCTGCAAATACTGTCGTAATTGAAACAAACCATGGATCTCAAACCGATTATGACAGCAGCAATCCAAGCTGTGAGATTTGAGACAAGATTACTGTTCACATGGCCAACTGTAAGTTGCATACTCAAGAGTAAGCTCAGCGCACAGCTTGGTCATATTACAACCGGACGGCCGAACTGACAACATGGTATACAAAGATATCCTTTACAAATAATTATTGGCATATTGTCCCACAGTTTAAAAGGTTTAATTTTCTTCCTAATAAAAATTTGAATGCAGTACTTCGCCGCTGCAAAGCGCGGGTATTTTGCTAGTATATATATATATATCTCTATCTATCTATATATATATATACCCGCGCTTGGCAGCAGAGAAGTAGTGTGTTAAAGAAGGAAAGAGAAAGAAAAGAAAACATTTTGAAAATAACATAACATGATTGTCAATGTAATTGTTTTGTCACTGTTATGAGTGTCGCTGTGATATATATATATAGCAAAATACCCGCGCTTCGCAGCGATGTCATGTGTTAAAGAAGTTATGAAAAATATAAGGAAACATTTTAAAAATAATGTAACATGATTGTCAAAGTAATTGTTTTGTGTATTTGGCGGCAGCGTCACGAAGTTGTTTTCGTAGCTGCATCAGAAAATGTACCATGACGTCTGACACGCCTCCTTTTTACTGTTTTCTCACAGCTTGGATTGCTGCTGTCATATATATATACACACACACACATACACATACACACATACACACACATACATACATATATATATATATATACATACATATATATACACATACATATCTTCATATCTACATATCTATATACATATCTACATATACATATATATATATATATCTATATATACATACATACCTATCTACATCATATATACACACACATACATACATACATACACACACACAAATTATATATATGTGTGTATGTATGTATGTATATATGTGTGTGTGTGTGTGTATAGGTTTGGTCACTGAGTGCAAGGGAAAAATAATAAATTATAGTCTATAAGTTATTAAACAGTAAAACATTAACGTTTTAAGAAGTACAGGTACATTGAAATTACATTTTCTATGTGAACGTTCAAATTTGTGCCTCTGGTAATGTGCCTTACCGCATTTAAAGAAAATTAGTTTTGTGTCCTCTGCAGTGTTAAGAGAGAAAGGCTTTGGTTTGGGATAAAAGGAAAAAAGGTGTAAAGAAAGGAAAGTTGCCTTTTTCTTTTATATAGTATAGAGAGATGTGTTCGCTGGACGTTATGATCGCCTTTTGGGGACAGTCGCGTGGGTCTTGTGTAGACTGGTGAGACGTCCCTGCCATTAATCGGCTGTGATGGCACTGTCAGTCCTCCACTCCTGTGCGTGTCTTCATAATCCGAGCTGAGGACCTCATAATCGTGATAACGCAAAAAGAAAGTGTGAATCGCCTTAATATTATTTTGCCGTGGTGTAGAAAAGGGGTCCCGTGTTGGCACTTGTCTGGGCTATAAGAAAAAAGGAAGAAAAAAATTAAAAGTGCTCACTTTGACTTAAGGCAGAAGCGCAGTCAGCGTCTCAAAGGCCGGCACAGCTATGCGCGCGCTGGCTGCTCGACTTTTGCTGGGCAGGAGACCCAGTTTTGCACACACGCTCATGATATCAAAAGTCTCAGCGCTCTTTGGAGGTCATTCATATATTATATATATAGCAAAATACCCGCACCCAGCGGAGAAGTAGTGTGTTAAAGAAGTAATGAAAAAGAAAAGGAAACATTTTAATAATAACGTAACATGATTGACATTGTCATGAGTGTTGCTGTCATATATATGCCTGCCTAAATAAGTCACCTCGCTTGCTCTTACTTTTTACCGCTCATTTAATCATGGCTAGTGGCGGAAAAATTATAAAATGGAAGGAGGATGGCTTTACCAAAACAATTATTGATGGCTTAATCGATTATTCATAAAGCTTGAATTGGTGATCTGTTTTTCTGTGTTAACCTCATATTTTTCATACTTCTTCTCAAACTAAGGTGGTGCGAGGGTAAAATGAATCGGGATGCGCTGATCAATGTAATCGTGTACCAGGAAATCATGCATTGACAAAAGCTCCCTTTGCTTGTAATGCAAAGTGTGATTAAATGCATTATTTTTAACGTTATGGAGCACATGCATCGAAGCTTCTCAGCTGTGCTTGTGCTAAGAAAAGGAAAGATTTTAAAAATAACGTAACACGATTGTCAATGTGACCTTTTGTAAGTAGTGCCTGGAGGATTCAGTGTGGAGAAACTCTAGAGACAGCGTGTGTATTAACTTGTGGATTTTTCTGTGAGTATTTGGTGGCAGTCTGACGAAGTTGCTTCGGAAGACGGCGTTAGCTGAGCTCAGCTCAGAGCGAAATGAGATGAATGGGAGGGAGATGATGACGTGACTCCCCACCGCCTTTAACTGTCAATCCCCCACAAACACAGTCTCTCGGAATTTGCATAAGCACACCCCTTCACCTACAATTTTAACTTAGTTTATCAAAACTCTCGTTTATATCCCGCGTCCTCTCATTAAACTTGTATCCCGCATTACCTGTGGGTATGTGAAACGCCAGCGGTAGCCTGTCTATGAACTTAATTTAAAGTTTAGGTTTACACCTTGCTTTCTTTCCAAGGTAGCAGCACTCATGAATATGGTAGTATATGTCACTCGCTCGCTTCTTATTGTTTCGCTGCCTTCTCAATTATATAATGCATGTTTTCTTAAGCGCTTTTGGAGGTCTTCCTGGTTTTCTACGCACTGCGCTGACAGTCAGTTCACGTGATTACGTGGGAGGCGTGATGATGTCACACGAAACTCCCCCCCCCACGTCTTTCCAGCTCAACTCCATTACAGTTAATGGAGAAAAATACCTTCCAGTTATGACCATTAGGCGTAGAATTTCGAAATGAAACCTGCCCAACTTTTGTAAGTAAGCTGTAAGGAATGAGCTTTGATAATCAAATCCTTGATGACAGCAACACTCAGTAACACTTACAAAACAAATACTGTATATTGACAGTCATGTTACGTTATTTTTAAAATGTTCCCTTTTCTTTTTCTAGCTTTTTAACACACTACTTCTCCCATGATACGCGGGTATATATATATGTATATATATATATCCCGATCTACATACTCGAATAATGGATACTTTATTCGCCATCAATGATTGTTTTGGTAAAGCCATACTCAGTGTATTCATTAGATGAACGGTAAAAAAGTAAGAGCGAGGGGAGGATGACTTATTGAGGCATGCAGGCTGTAGTGCACGTCAACTCTATCTGAATTGCGATCACATTTGAAAAATATATCTTTTCAAGTTCTATTTAGTCCATATGTGTCAAACTCAAGGGGCGGGCCACATCCGCCCGGCGTGTAATTATATCCGCCCGCGAGATCATTTTATATACTGTATTATTGTTATTAATGGCCCGGGTATATGAAGCGCTGGTAACACAATAAACTACAGATCCCATAATGCAGCGCTTCAGCTGCCTTGCCGAACACTTAACATTAACACCGCGTTAATCAAGTCTACCTTATGATGCTGCAAGTTATTGCGAAGCTAGCTCACACGATGCTGAAGAGAAAAGTTGATTCTGAAAATAGAGCCTTTAAAAACCGATTGGAGGCTGAGTATATGTTTACTGAACCCGTGTGTCTCATTTGTGGAGCTAATGTGGCTGTAATTACAGAATTTAATCTAAGACGGCACTATGAGACAAAACATCAGGGAGTTCTGTGTTGTGGAGATTCTCAGGATGGATTGCAGGTGCTCATCAGTGAGGCTGAAAGACCTGAATGCAATGCAGAAGATACAGAAAGCAGAAGAATTAAATAAGAATCGTGACACTTCAGCGGACGTTTTTACCCGTGCACAATCACAAAGTGATTTCAAGTGAAGCTGCTTTTATGGGAGACACAAATGCAACAGTGCAACTTGCCCCACTTTCCCTGTTGCCAAGTAATGTTGAACCAAGTCGTCACTACGGTGTTCCCAAATACGCACTTTGCTGATAAACTGAGCGCACTGAGTTTGCACGGCGCTTTGGTGACTTTGAAGAACAAAAAAAGTCCGTCTACATGCGGCTCGAACCTTGTGCATGTTTGGTAGCACATATCTGTGTGAGAAGCTCTTCTCAGTGATAAAGACTAACAAAACAGCACACAGGAGTCGCCTCACTGATGAACACCTGCAATCCATCCTGAGAATCTCCACAACACAGAACCTCACACCAAACAGAAACGAACTTGTGGCCAAAAAAAGATGCCAGGCGTCCAGCTCTAAAATGACATATGAGCAAAGACAACTGAATGATTTGATTTATTATTGCTGAAAGGAACACATTTTATTTATATTTCCAGGTTTTGTTATGCAGCATGTTCATATTTGAATTTGTATAATTTTGACAGGATATATTTTTATGGAGAGCAAAATCTTTTGAGATATTTAAAATCCAAGTCTATTTTTTATATAAAATTACATAAGAGTAAAGAAATTTGAATGTTTGTTCTTTTAACGTTTACTTTATTTCTAACTTGTATAATTTAGACAGGATATATTTTTATGGAGAGCAAAATATTATAAGTTGTTTAAGGTTTGAGTTGATTTATTCAGGAATAATATTCCTGTCTGTTTTTACCATTCCTACCAAAGATATTTCTGTCGACTAAATAAAAATTCCTTCTATTTAAAATTTAAATAGAACTTAAACAAATACGATAGTTCATAATATCCACGCAGACTTGCACGTAAGAGCGGGAGTTATCCGTTTTAACAAACAGCGTATTGCACTGATACGAAATAGCTGTGTGTGTATATATGTAGATATGTATGTATATGTATATATATGTTTATATATGTGTGTGTGTATGTATATATATATATGTATATATGTGTGTGTGTATATATATGTGTATATGTATAGATATGTATATATATATGTTTATGTGTGTGTGTGTATATATATAAATATATATATATATATATATATATATATATATGACAGCAACACTCATAACAGTGACAAAACAATTATATTGACAATCATGTCACGTTATTTTTAAAATGTTTCCTTTTCTTTTTCATAACTTCTTTAACACACTACTTCTCCGCTGCAAAGCGCGGGTATTTTGCTAGTAAACAATAATCCTGGAAATGAGACATCAACCACTTCCACATCCATAACAGCATTTCTGGCTCTCGATAATGATGTCACTTCCAGTCCTCCAATGATGACGTAATTTTCCGGCCACTGATGATGACGTCACTTTTCCGGCCCTCCAATGATGATGTCACTTCCGGTTTCTGATGACGACATCACTTTCCGGTCCGCCAATGATGACGTCACTTCCAGCTTCTGATGAGGATGTCACTTCCGGTTTCCCAATGATGACGTCATTTCCGCTTTAATCATTTCCTGTAGCCATTTTGTATCCTGTATAAAAGCCACCATTACACATGCCAGTTTGTCGATTGATGTTTTTTTATCGATTTTGACCAGCAGTATTGCATCACAGCAATATATGAGGCAATTCCCCAACTGTTTAAAGTTGTTTGCAGCGTTTATTTATCACAATATATATGAGAAACTCCACTGGATTGGACCTGTAATACTGTTTTCTGAATTAGGAAGGAGCTGAGTATTCAGGCTGATGGCATTTATAGAGCTCAATGTCGGTAAAACTGATTGTATCTTCAATGAAACTGTGCTTGACTGTTTATGTCTGCTCTCTTAATAATAAGAGTAAACCTTTAGAGTGGCACCACACCCCAAATCCCTTTGCTTGGTGGTCACCTTTAATGGTATAACAATATTGAAATGCTGGCTATAGTCTATGAAGAGTACAATGGGTGGAAGCCTCTCTGGGCAATTCATTATAATATGCAAAGTAAACATGGTCCAAAGTTCCTGGAATATTCCCTTTAATGTGCCCCAATACCTGTCAAAATCTTTTATCACAATGGGTGCCACTGAAGGCGGTACGGTGGCACAGTGGGTAGCGCTGCTGCCTTGCAGTTAGGAAACCTGGGTTCACTTCCCGGGTCCTCCCTGCGTGGAGTTTCCATGTTCTCCCCGTGTCTACGTGGGTTTCCTCCCGGTGCTCCGGTTTCCTCCCACAGTCCAAAGACATACAGGTTAGGTGCATTGGCGATCCTAAATTGTCCCTAGTGTGTGGGTGTGTGCGCGTTTGTGTGTGTGTGTGCACCCTGCGGTGGGTTGGCACCCTGCCTGGGGTTTGTTTCCTGCCTTGCGCCCTGTGTTGGCTTGGATTGGCCCTGTAGTTAGGATACAGCGGGTAGGATAATGGATGGATGGATGGGCGCCACTGATCTGTAGTCATTAAGTCAGTCTGCAGTCTTTGGTACGTACAGGCTAACTGTTCTGATAATTGTGTGAGTTTACTCCAGCCACTGTAAAACAATCTCACAATGTTCAATTCCATTTGAAATAGTATGGTGCTGAGGTGTCACCTGTTGCACGGCCCCACTCAGGTCCTAATTTGGGCTCCTGAGGTGGTTCGTCGAGTGATGGATGCAGCAATGCGCTGTAAAAGATCATGCTCCCAACCTCTCTCAGTCTTATCCTAAGAAGGGCTTTTGCTCTGTTCATGGAAAAGGTACTGTCCAGAATCACTGAATGCTGCTAAGATTGTCTGCAGCTTCTTGCAACCCTTAAAGTGATTTGAGCAGGTACTATCAATTGATGGCTGGATTATCCCCTCTCTGCTCATCCATCCATTTTCTGTATATCCTGTAATTCACTCTGGGAAATTTTTGATCAATGAATCAGCCATAAGACAGTGAAACACAAACCTGTTGATGAGTATGGTGGTGAGATTGTGTACAGTCTCTGTAGGTTCTTTCAGTGGTGGACTGGTGTCCACATTTGGCACCTTGACTGTTCTCTTGCTACATAACTCCCTACGCAGCAAGCTGCGATGCACTGTGGGTTCTAACACCCTTCTCTCATGACCAGCATTACATTTTTCAGCTGTTTGTGCCACATACAGGAGGTCTTCTGTGGGGTCAGACCAAGCAGGCTAGCCTTCACTCCACACATGCATCATAACCTTGTGACCAGTTCCTTGTGGTAACATGTCTCACTGGCTTTGCCATTAGTTAAATGAAGTTAATTATGTGTCCTCTGCTGCGTTGAAAGAAAGGCAGTAGTTTTGGGAGAAAAAGAAAAAATAAAGTATGAAGAAATAAAGCTCACCTTTTTGTCCATTTAGAAAGTGCAGAGGGACATCTTCGCTGATATGAGTGACTTCTTGTAGCGGGTTTCGTGTGAGAGTGGAAAAACGGCTCTGGATAGCGTTGCCATTCTCCCACAATCTTTTAGCCTGAAAGAGCAAGACAGTGTGAAGTGTCTTAGTTTCGGCCTGCCGCAGCTTATAAATGGATCCCATATCGACAGTTGTCTGGGTGGTACCCCGGGTGAAGAAAGAGGGCATAATTTCAATTTCAAGGGAAGCACAGTTCATGTCCCAAATGATGGCTGCCTGCATTTTAATTGGAATTTTGCGTGGCAGGAGACACCACTCTACACGTCATTCTATCCACGTAGAAGGATGACGTTCCACAGCTTCATTGGGCAGCACGATGGCGCTGAATACAAAAGGGAATTTCCGGCCTCTAGAGGGGGTCTTTTGGCTAGACCGCAGTGAGCGAGATACTTGGTCGAGCATTGTCTTCAGTTTACCAAGCACTGTGACTTATGCCTTGATTTTTGTAAATATCTTTTGTATTCCTTTACGTACTTTGAGGAATAACTTTTCATTAGCTTTGGGAGAGCCGTTTATAGGTTTGGGGTTGTGGGGGTGTGTCCGCGGGGGATTGCCGGGAAGCAGCTGGAGTTACTATTTAAGGAGCCGTCTCCCTTCATTCAGTAGCAAGAGTCGGGTGGAAGAGGACGGAGCTCGGAGAGAGGAGTGGAGGCGGCCAGAAGGAAGGCACTTGAAACTGTGAGGCCTGGACTTTGGGGGATCGGTGCTGGAGGCACTGGGTTGTGCACTATTGACTTGTAAATATATTGTAAATAAATGAGTGTATTGGGTGCAAAACCATTGTCCGCCTTCTGTGTCCGGGTCCAGTTCCACACTATCTATCTATCTATCTATCTATCTATCTATCTATCTATCTATCTATCTATCTATCTATCTATCTATCACAGATGAGAAAGCTTAACTGAATAGCTCAATAAACAAGCGTGTTAGAATTAAAACATGCAGATTTCATGTTGTCACCGTGTGTTTGTTTTCTTTCTCTGGACATGGTGACCATAAACTTGCCAGGTAAATGTAGTTGTGCCCTGGTGTCACTTAGCACCCCGTTCAGTGCTGGTTCTTTCCTTTGCTTAGGATGCCAGTTTCTGATCCTTAATAAGTGGGTTTAATAATGGAGAGATGAATAGATTAAAAAAAATAGAAAAACACATATGAGATTCAAAAATGTGCTCTTTAGTTAATGTAATAACTAGATTTATTTTTAAATATACAGGTGCTGGTCATAAAATTAGAATATCATGACAAAGTTGATTTATTTCAGTAATTCCATTCAAAAAGTGAAACTTGTATATTAGATTCATTCATTACACACAGACTGATGTATTTCAAATGTTTATTTATTTTAATTTTGATGATTATAACTGACAACTAATGAAAGACCCAAATTCAGTATCACGGAAAATTAGAATATTGTGAAAAGGTTCAATATTGAAGACACCTGGTGCCACACTCTAATCAGCTAATTAACTCAAAAAACCTGCAAAAGCCTTTAAATGGTCTCTCAGTCTAGTTCTGTAGGCTACACAATCATGGGGAAGACTGCTGACTTGACAGTTGTCCAAAAGACAACCATTGACATCTTGCACAAGGAGGGCAAGACACAAAATGTCATTGCTACAGAGGCTGGCTGTTCACAGAGCTCTGTGTCCGAGCACATTAATAGAGAGGCGAAGGGAAGGACAAGATGTCGTAGAAAAAAGTGTACAAGCAATAGGGATAACCGCACCCTGCAGAGGATTGTGAAACAAAACTGTGGGGGAGATTCACAAAGAGTGGACTGCAGCTGGAGTCAGTGCTTCAAGAACCACCACGCACAGACATATGCAAGACATGGGTTTCAGCTGTCGCATTCCTTGTGTCAAGCCACTCTTGAACAAGAGACAGCGTCAGAAGTGTCTCGCCTGGGCTAAAGACAAAAAGGACTGGACTGCTGCTGAGTGGTCCAAAGTTATGTTCTCTGATGAAAGTAAATTTTGTATTTCCTTTGGAAATCAAGGTCCCAGAATCTGGAGGAAGAGAGGAGAGGCACAAAATCCACGTTGCTTGTGGTCCAGTGTAAAATTTCCACAGTCAGTGATGGTTTGAGGTGCCATGTCATCTGCTGGTGTTGGTCCATTGTGTTTTCTGAGGTCCAAGGTCAACGCAGCCGTCTACCAGGAAGTTTTAGAGCACTTCATGCTTCCTGCTGCTGACGAACTTTATGGAGATGCAGATTTAATTTTCCAACAGGACCCGGCACCTGCACACAGTGCCAAAGCTACCAGTACCTGGTTTAAGGACCATGGTATTCCTGTTCTTGATTGGCCAGCAAACTCACCTGACCTTAACCCCATAGAAAATCTATGGGGTATTGTGAAGAGGAAGATGCAATAAGCCAGACCCAACAATTCAGAAGAGATGAAGGCCACTATCAGAGCAACATGGGCTCTCATAACACCTGAGCAGTGCCACAGACTGATCGACTCCATGCCACGCCGCATTGCTGCAGTAATCCACTTTTCATGTTCATACCTTTCAGTTGGTCAACATTTCTAAAAATCCTTTTTTTGCATTGGTCTTAATTGGTATTCTAATTTTCCGAGATACTGAATTTGGGACTTCCATTAGTTGTCAGTTATAATCATCAAAATTAAAAGAAATAAACATTTGAAATACATCAGTCTGTGTGTAATGAATGAATCTAATATACAAGTTTCATTTTTTGAATGAAATTACTGAAATAAATCAACTTTTTCATGATATTCTAATTTTATGACTAGCACCTGTATTTAAACTACTTTTACACTGAGCATAAATGAAAATACAGATAGCTTTTATTACACTCACTTGTGAGTTATGAATCATCCTTCTGGTTTCCATACCCACGTATTCCAGTACAGGGTCACAGTGGATTGGCAAAAGACAGGTATAGGCCTGGGAAGTAGGAGAAAAGCAGGGGAATTGGCAAAAACCCCATGTCGACACCAGACAATCAATATGCTACAGAGGTGAAGATTGTCTCATTCTGAGGATTGAATGACATTACAAATAAATTAGAGAACTGCGAAAACGGACTCTCAGAGTTTAACAAAAAGGTAATCAGACGGACAGGGCAGTGGAGCTCGCCAAACTGAAATGAAGCAAAATGCAAAACAGATGAGGTTAGTCTTCAGCCAAAACTGAGGAAAGAGCTCTATGAAGTGACAGCTTCCTCATGGAATTTGAGAATATTAACAACTAAAAACAGACTATCCTGAACAATATAACTCTTATCTAATAACCATTTAATCGTACCATCCACAATAATGTCAAGTCAAGGTAAACCACTCCATTTATTTTATCTGCTGTGTCTACTGTGTCTCTCTCTATTTTCAGTTATGTATCTATACAGAGTGGCAGACAAAAACATAGGTTTTAATAGCAATAAAAGAATCATAAATGTTATATCAATTTGAAAGGTTATTTTGTTATATTATTATTATTTGAGAAAATTGTTAAAAAAAAGCTGTTAGCCATTATAAAAGAAGTGTTGAAAATGGTCTCGGTCGGTGATATTGCAAAGTTCCACACGTGGTAACATGTTTTTGCTGACGTGACCTACTTGACACCCCATAGTTGTGATAAATGATCCATCAAGTTTTGAGGACTTCTTTCCATGCAACCTGTAAGGTCAGCAATGCTCTCATAAATGCTATAAATTGAAGGGTTTCTTGGTTTTGGAGGTTTGCTTACAGAACCAGTGCCATGCTACTTTTCACCAATTTAATCACAGTGGATTTGAGGTTTCTGATCAACAGAAAAAGACTACACTCCATGCAAAGTGCTCTAAATTACATCACAAATACTGTACTACATTAAATAACTGCAGAAATCTGTTTTCACTTTGACAATAAACAGTCTTGTTCCATTGATCTGTGACAAAAAGTCAAAACCACTGTGATAAAATGTTGTATAACAATAAAATGTCAAAACTTCCAAGGAGGTGAATACTTTTATAGGCACTATAAAAGCAAACAAAACCAAGTCTGTGATCCAGTATTCCAAAAACAGAGGCAAAGTCCATACATCAAAGATTAATAAAAAGCGATTGCAAAATCAAAATCCAAAGTCTGATTTCAAAGAGCAGAAGGAGAGCGAAACAGCAGAAATGAAACCTCTAATGCCTCAGCAAAGGAACTCAAACCTGTCACCCACTGTAACGGTCAAGGGCCCCCCCCCCATGGCAACATCAGGGGGCCAATAAACCTGAGATAGAGAGCTAAGAAATATATAATTAACATAACAAATTCATAAAAAGTAATACTTAAACAAGATTATATTCGTGAATAATAATAAAGCAGAATTTACAAAGTAATGTTTAAAAGATAAAAAGAAAACAACATACAGTATAAAAAGGAAACAACACTTGCACTACAGCTCATGACAGCATGTGCATCAAGATGTTGTTCCAAGACCCAATATGTGTTGTGGTATATAGCCGGCTTGTCATCCCGGCCAATACCCCCAGGCCGCCAGATGGAGCCCTCCCTGCAGTATGGAGGTGCCAGCAGGGAATCATGGACAATGTAGTTTTTATACACAGCCCTGCTGGATACCACAGGGGCCACAACAGGGAGCTGCAGGGAGGACCGAAGTGTCATATGTGCCCTATAACCTGGAAGTGCGTCATAGGAGGAGCGACAACAGAAGTGATGTATTCCGGGGTGAAGAAAAGGATTTGTACCTGACCCGGAAGTGATAAAGAATCACATGGACTGTGGATTGGGAACACTTCCGGGTCAGGGACTATAAAAAGACTGTGACAGCTCCCAGAACGCGAGCTGAGCTGGGTGGAAGAGTGGCAACACGTCTGAGAGTGGAGGATTGCTTATTGTATTTGTGATTAGTGAATTTAATGAGTATTGTGGAGAGGAGGGTGCTTGGTGAACTGTTGTTAATAAATATTGTCTACTTTTGGACTTTTATCTGGTGTCTGGCGTATTGGACAAGGGTTCAAGGGAGCGATAGCGCCCTCTATCTGTCACAGTGTCAATTTGAAGGACCGTACACTCAGGTCAGTAGGTATTTGGATAGTGACACAATTTTCTTAATTTTGGCTTTATATGCCACAATAATGGATCTGAAATGAAGAAATAAATATAGTATGAGCCATTACAAGGTTCTCCTCCACACCTCCATTTCCAGGAACTCAAAAGTATTTGGACAATTTACTGACAAGCTGTTCTATAGATATGTTTGAGCAGGTCCCCCGTTATTTCATTAACTATTTTGCAGGCAGAAGGTGTGGAATTTGCATTTGGAAGCTGTCACTGTGAATTCTCAATGTGAGGTGCAAAGTGCTGTCCATGCAAGTAAAAACAGTCAGTCATTGGACTGAGAAGACAAAACAACCCCTTTAGAGAGACAGCAGAAACACCAGGAGTGGTCATAATCAACCATCTGGTACATACACACCAGAAGGTCTGGGAAACCACAGAAGACAGCTGTGCTGGATGATCACAGAATTCTGTCCTTGGTAAACAAGAAGCCCTTCACAACATTTAGCCAAACCAAGTACACTCTCTAGGAGGTAGACCTATTATTGCTAAAGTCTACAATCAAGAGACGACTTCATGAAAGTAAAGACATAGGGTTTACCAATAAGTGCAAACTGCTGGTTAACATTAAGAATAGGAAAGACAGATTAGATATTGCCACAAAATATTTTTAAAAAAACAGTCCACTTTTGGAATAGTTTTCTTTTTTGGCAAATGAAATAAGATTAATATGTACCAGAATGATGGATAGAGAAGAACATGTCGAAGAGAAGGAACGGCTCATGATCTGTAGCATACCACATAATCTGTGAAACACGGCGGAGACAGTGTTATGGCATCAGCATGTGTGACTGCCAATGGAAGTCAGTCACTGGTGTTTATTGGTGATATGACTGCTAACAAAAGTTGCAGGATGATTTCTGATGTGTTCAGGACTATACTATCTACTCAGATTCATACAAATGCTGCAAAACTGATAGGACTGTGCTTTACAGTACAGGTGGACAATGAGCCAAAATATAAGGCAAAAGCAAACCAAATGCTTTTCAACGCCGAGTAATGAAAGATTCTTGAATGGCAATGTTAATCAACTGACCTCGACCCAACTGGACATGCATTTAATTTACCGAAGACAAAACTGAAGGCAGAATGTCCAGCAAACAAGCAGCACCTGAAGACAGCCGCAGTAAAGACCTGGCAAAGCATCACTAGAGTGGACACCCAGCACTTGGAGATGGCCATGAGTTCAGACTTCAGGCAGTCATTGGCTCTAAAGAATTTTCAAACAAGTATTTAAAATGATCATTAAATTCATAGTTATGTTAGTCTGTCCAAATACTTTTGAACCCTTGAAAATGGAGGGAACCGTATATAAAAATGGCTGTCTTTTCTAAATGGCTCATACAATGTTTTTGTTAAATGCCTTCAATTAAAACAGCAAGTCTACACTTCAATCACATCTTGATCACTTAATTTCAAATCCTTTGTGGTGGCACACAGAGCCAAAATTATGAAAATTATCACTGTCCAAATACTTACGCATGTATGTACAGCACCACAATGGTGATAAGCTTTCCTGATGTTCCTATTTGAATGTTCCTTCTCTCCAGTGCACAACCAGACTGCAAAATCAACAAAAGGAGACACTGCACACTGGGACTTCCCACTAGCGTCACCTCCATACTGTATACTGGGTTGGTTTTTCATAAATCGCTCAGATCAAAAGTTTGAACACACCCAGAGGTTTTCATATCTGGAACAGAAATCAACACCTTTATTTTTAACAAGATATTATTAAATAGATTTATAAATATATAGATAATATATTATATATAATACATATACATATATTATAATATATAACATAGTGCTATATGAGGGCGGCCCGGTGGCGCAGTGGGTAGCACAGTGGGTAGCACTGCTGCCTCGCAGTTAGGAGACCCGGGTTCACTTCATGGGTCCTCCCTGTGTGGAGTTTGCATGTTCTCTGGGTTTCTGGGTTTCCTCCAGGTGCTCCAGTTTCCTCTCACAGTCCAAAGACATGCAGGTTAGTTGCATTGGCGATTTTAAATTGTCCCTAGTGTGTGCTTGATGTGTGTGTGTGTGCACCCTGCAGTGGGCTGGTGCCCTGCCCGGGGTTTGTTTCCTGCCTTGTGCCCTGTGTTGGCTGGGATTGGCTCCAGCAGACCCCTGTGACCCTGTAGTTAGGATATAGCAGGTTGGATAATGGATGGATGGATAGTACTATATGAGTCCTCTTATGATAGACCACCTGGACCCAAAGCAGTTTGCCTATTGGACAAAGACTGGAGTGCAGGATGCAATTATTCATCTGCGCCACATGGCTTATTTTCACCTGCACAAAGCTGGTAGCACTGTGAGGATTGTGTTTTTTGACTTCTGTAATGCCTTCACTACCATCCAGCCATCCCTGTTAAGGGATAAGCTCAGAGACATGCAGGTGGGTGAGCCTATGTTGTCCTGGATAGGTTTATGAAACTCAAAGACTGTGAGAGCAAAACTGGACCACCACAAGGAGCAGTCCTGTCTACTTTTCTCTTCACTCTGTATACCTTTGACTATAAATATAACAGAAGGTCATGACACTTACAGAAATTCTCAGATGATTCTGCACTCATGGAGTGCATCGAAAAAGGGGAAGAGACAGAGGAAAGGAGTCAGATGGAGGACTTTGTTTCTTGGTGCAAAGATAATTTTCTGCATCTTAGCATCAGCAAAACCAGGGGACTAGTTATTGAATTTTGCCACACTAAAGAGCCTCTATGTCAGGTCACAATTCAATAAGTGTATGAAAAGGTGGCCCACTTCTACAAGTACTTGGGGGTCCACACCAATGACAGGTTGGAGTGGTTTCGTAACACAGAGGAACTGTATAAGAACAGGCAGAGCAAACAATTTTTCCTCAGTAGACTAAATGCCTTTAATGTGTGTAGTGACAACCTTCACTTCTTCTGCAATTCTATGATGGCCAGTGCATCACTTCAACCATCAAATTATTCAGCAGAAGTGTGTCTGGGGCTCCTTTATATCAACAGCTTCAACAGCAGTATGCTTACATAATGACTCACTGTGACTATGAGAGCCGAGTGAAAAATTTTCTTGCTTTTTAGTCATTCTGGTGTGTGCTCAGGCTACATGGTGTGTGTGTATATTTATTTGTCAACCTATTTATAAATGTATTTATTTAAAGAACATCTGTAAAAAGCCAATTACTGACCGGAGATAAATAAAGTTCTAAGACATTACTAGTGTTACTAATGGCAGTTACTGCAGGAAATTATTGATGTTTAATTAATTGTTCATATATGATAGAAAAGTCCCATTTTCAGCAGCCATTCCTTCAATATCCCAGTGCTCATCTCTTTTAGCTATTCTTTAATTAGTCATGTGCTAATGCCCATTGGTTATTAGAGAAACATTTATAATTACATTAGCCACACTGAAACCTGTTACTTTATTCACTTGGGTTACAAGTTACTGGCATTTCTAAAGTTCAGTTCTGGGTTCATAAATTGACCCAAAAAAATCTGTGTCAAGAAACATGTAAATTTATTGATGTATTGTATTTGTTTTTTCAGAATGAAAGTTATTCCATGTGACAGACTGATGTTTCATACAAAGGTGTCTATCAGTGTCTTTCATGGCTTTTTAATGGCTTCATTTTAGTTTAATCCTGATATTCTGTATATGCATTTAATTACCATTATCATTCATGGTGGCGCCGTAATCCGTACTAACACCTACTTTCTCTGCGGTTCTTTTTCAGATTTTCTGTGGTGGGGATGTGCACCACCACCACCCGATCAAAGCACTGTGTTGACCCTACCTTGATGAATTGAAGGCCAGAAGTCCACATAACCGTCATCTTCAATTTCTTTCATGTGAACCCTGAATACCATGAGGACTGATTGAGGTCATTAATGTTCGTTAGAATGCCTAGTGTGGGTTGGGTGGTCTTGTGGCCTCAGAACCCCTGCAGATTTTTTTTTTTTCTGCAGTCGTCTGGATTTTTTTTTTTTTTTGTTGTTGTTTTTTTTGTCCTCCCTGGCCGTTGGACCTTACTTTTATTCTATGTTGATTAGTATTGCCTAATTGAATTTTTGTATTTTGTCTTTTTTCTCTTTCTTCATCCTGTAAAGCACTTTGAGCTACATCATTTGTATGAAAGTGTGCTATATAAATAAATATTGTTGTTTGTGCTCAAAATGGCAAACAAGGAATGTTTATATGTTATGATTTCTTTCACAAAATAGAAAAATAAAGTAAAATGCTCAAAAGATTTCAGAGTGATATCAAGGTGGCTCTGCCACCTGGGGCTTCAATCACAAAATGCACAGAATATCACAACATTTGAAGACACAGCACACAATAAACATAATACAAAATGTCTAAAATATGACCAGTTATCTATACTAATAAAAGGCAAAGCCCTCACTCACTCACTCACTGACTCACTCACTCACTCACTCACTCATCACTAATTCTCCAACTTCCCGTGTGGGTGGAAGGCTGAAATTTGGCAGGTTCATTCCTTACAGCTTCCTTACGAAATTTTACGCGTAATGGTCATAACTGGAAGCAGTTTTTCTCCATTTACTGTAATGGAGATGAGCTTGAACGCCGTGGGGGCGGAGTTTCGTGTGACATCATCACGCCTCCCACATAATCGCGCAGTACATAGAAAACCAGGAAGAGACCCAAAAAGCGCTGAAGAAAACATGCATTATATAATTGAGAAGGCAGCGAAACAATAAGAAGCGAGCGAGTGACATATACAACCATATTCATGAGTTCTGCTACTTCGGAAACAAAGCACGATGTAAACCTACACTTTAAATTAAGTTCATAGACAGGCTGCCGCTGGCGTTTGTAATTTAGTGCCTGCCCATATAAGGCCGTCCGTCAGCGGCAATCCAATAGCAAACTCCCACTAAATATTCACGGGTGAAGGACTGTGCTTATGGAGAGGAAGATGAGATGGTCAGGGTGGTGTTTGACACAAACTCAGCGAAACTGCGAGAGAAAGTTTTAAGTGCCAGGACTAAGGTAACATTAAATACAGCCATGGACATAGCACGAGATGGCACCAGCACAGCTGGGAACCTTCGATGCATGTACACCGAGTGCTCACGTGAACTGGCGCAGTGCACAGATAAAAGCAACAGTTCCAAAAGCGCTGAACAAAACCGAATTACACAATTAAGAAAGGCAGCAAAAAATATGAAGCGTCTGATACATACAAGCATATTCATAAATCCAGCTACTGTGGAAACAAAGCACACACGTGGAAAAAGTCAATGTCCGCTAAAGGAAGACAGTGTAAAAAACCGTGCATGCAGTGTGTCAGGTCTCAGATAAAGAAGAAGACGAGCTGTTTATTGATGCAGTAAGAAACGAATCGATGAATGAAACCTGTCATCTTTACAGCGATTGACAAACACGGAATGTAACTTGAACACAACACATCCTACAAATACGAACCTGATTGAAAGAAATAATGATAATCAAATCCTTGATGACAGCAACACTCAGTAACACTCACAAAACAAATACTGTATATTGACAGTCATGTTACGTTATTTTTAAAATGTTCCCTTTTCTTTTCTAGCTTTTTAACACACTACTTCTCGCTGCGATACGCGGGTATATATATATGTATATATATATAACCCGATCTACATACTCGAATAATGGATACTTTATTCGCCATCAATGATTGTTTTGGTAAAGCCATACTCAGTGTATTCATTAGATGAGCGGTAAAAAGTAAGAGCGAGGGAGGATGACTTATTGAGGCATGCAGGCTGTAGTGCGTCAACTCTATCTGAATTGCGATCACATTTGAAAAAATATATCTTTTCAAGTTCTATTTAGTCCATATGTGTCAAACTCAAGGGGCGGGCCACATCCGCCCGCGTGTAATTATATCCGCCCGAGATCATTTTATATACTGTATTATTGTTATTAATGGCCGGGTATATGAAGCGCTGGTAACACAATAAACTACAGATCCCATAATGCAGCGCTTCAGCTGCCTTGCCGAACACCGCGTTAATCAAGTCTACCTTATGATGCTGCAAGTTATTGTGAAGCTAGCTCACACGATGCTAAAGAGAAAAGTTGATTCTGAAAATAGAGCCTTTAAAACCGATGGGAGGCTGAGTATATGTTTACTGAACCCGTGTGTCTCATTTGTGGAGCTAATGTGGCTGTAATTACAGAATTTAATCTAAGACGGCACTATGAGACAAAACATCAGGGTAACCTGAATGCAATGCAGAAGATACAGAAAGCAGAAGAATTAAATAAGAATCTGACACTTCAGCGGACGTTTTACCCGTGCACAATCACAAAGTGATTTCAAGTGAAGCTGCTTTTATGGGAGACACAAATGCACCAGTGCAACTTGCCCTACTTTCCCTGTTGCCAAGTAATGTTCAACCAAGTCGTCACTACGGTGTTCCCAAATACGCACTTTGCTGATAAACTGAGCGCACTGAGTTTGCACGGCGCTTTGGTGACTTTGAAGAACAAAAAGTCCGTCTACATGCGGCTCGAACCTTGTGCATGTTTGGTAGCACATATCTGTGTGAGAAGCTCTTCTCAGTGATAAAGACTAACAAAACAGCACACAGGAGTCGCCTCACTGATGAGCACCTGCAATCCATCCTGAGAATCTCCACAACACAGAACCTCACACCAAACAGAAACAAACTTGTGGCCAAAAAAAGATGCCAGGCGTCCAGCTCTAAAATGACATATGAGCAAAGACAACTGAATGATTTGATTTGTTATTGCTGAAAGGAACACATTTTATTTATATTTCCAGGTTTTGTTATGCAGCATGTTCATATTTGAATTTGTATAATTTTGACAGGATATATTTTTATGGAGAGCAAAATATTATAAGTTGTTTAAGGTTTGAGTTGATTTATTCAGGAATAATATTCCTGTCTGTTTTTACCATTCCTACCAAAGATATTTCTGTCGACTAAATAAAAATTCCTTCTATTTAAAATTTAAATAGAACTTGAACAAATACGATAGTTCATAATATCCACGCAGACTTGCACGTAAGAGCGGGAGTTATCCGTTTTAACAAGCAGCGTATTGCACTGAAACGAAATAGCTGTGTGTGTATATATGTAGATATGTATGTATATGTATATATATGTTTATATATGTGTGTGTGTGTGTATGTATATATATATATGTATTTGTGTATATATGTAGATATGTATGTATATGTATAATATTTTTATATATGTGTGTATATGTATGTATGTGTGTATGTATATGTATGTGTATATATGTAGATATATATATACTAGCAAAATACCAGCTTCAAATGGAGAAGTAGTGTGTTAAAGAAGTTATGAAAATGAAAAGCAAACATTTTAAAAATAACGTAAGATGATTGTTAATGTAATTGTTTTGTCATTGATATTGAGTGTTGTTGTCATATCTATCTATTTATATATATATATATATATATATATTTATATATATCTGTATATATATATTTATATATATCTGTATATATATATATATCTGTATATATCTGTATATATATATATATATATATATATATATATATATATATATATAGCAAAATACCCGATTGGCAGGAGAAGTAAAAAGAAAAGGAAACATTTTAATAATAACGTAACATGATTGACAATGTAATTGTTTTGTCATTGTCATGAGTGTTGCTGGCATATATATATAAATATATATATATATATACATCTATACACATATATATACACAGTTATATATATATACATATACACACATACATATATATACATACTGTATATACACATATACATATCTACATATATACTGTATATACACATTTATATATACAAATCTACATATATATATCCACATATATATATATATTAGGTGGGACTCGATTAAAAAAATTAATCCAATTAATTAGAGGCTGTGTAAGAATTAATCTTGATTAATCGTATGTAATCGCACACGTAAATTTGCCCCAAATCGCAAATGTTAACTAGTACTTTAAGTAGATTTTCAGAATAGTATTGTCTTTAAATAATAATAACCAAAATTTCAACATAAAGTGCAGTTTTTCTTCTTAAAAAAATAAGTCAGAAACATAAAAGGTAATTTGACCAACTTAATCTTTAAACTCTGAGTAACCTTAGCCAAAATTATTTTGTACATTAGGCTAAAACAGTGTGATCATTGAACATTTTGTAATTAGATGTAATTAGAATTACTAACTGTCACGGAAGTCCAATGATCCCCAGTAAGAGCCACAAAGTCTGCTTTCTGTAATGCATCTAATTTTGCTTGCTTTTCATTGTGCACAAAACCATGCTTTTATCAAGGCTTCGCTCGGGAAGTCGAAATGATCAGTCGTAGGAACGCGCTTTATTCCGACTCTAACATTTTTGTAGCTGTGATGTGTGCATCAGTGTAATGGATGTACCAGGAAATGATGCATTGACAAAAGTTCCCGTTTGCTTGGAATTGAAAGTGTGATTAAATGCGTTATTTTTAACGCGTTATGGAGTACATGCATCGAAGCTTCTCAGCTGTGCTTGTGCTAATAAAGGGAAACATTTTAAAAATAACGTAACATGATTCTGCGTTAACCGAATATTTTTTCATATGTCCCAAACCAAGGAGATGCGAAGGTAAAATGAATCAGTAGCGTACATACTCAGTGCATCCCCTCTCGAATCGAACCTCGAATGTCGGCATCAGAGGCGAAAACTCTACAATTGAGCCACATCATGTGGCTTGCCTATGCTGTAGATAGGGGTATATATATACATTTAAATATATACCCGAGTATCGCAGTGGGGAAGTAGAAGTTATGAAAAAGAAAAGGGAACATTTTAAAAATAACGTAACATGACTGTCAATATACAGTAATTGTTTTGTGAGTGTTATTGAATGTTGCTGTCATCAAGGATTTGATTATCATTATTTCTTTCAATCAGGGTAGTATTTGTACGATGTGTTGTGTTCAAGTTACATTCCGTGTTTGTCAATCGTTGTAAAGATGACAGGTTTCATTCATCGATTCGTTTCTTACTGCATCAATAAACAGCTCGTCTTCTTCTTTATCTGAGACCTGACACACTGCATGCACGGGTTTTTTTTACACCGTCTTCCTTTAGCGGGACATTGACTTTTTCCACCGTGTGCTTTGTTTCCACAGTAGCTGCATTTATGAATATGCTTATCAGACGCTTCATATTTTTTGCTGCCTTTTCAATTGTGTAATTCGGTTTTTGTTCAGCGCTCTTTGGAACTGTTGCTTTTTATCTGTGCACTGTGTCAGTTCACGTGAGCCACTCGGTGTACATGCATCGAAGTTTCCCAGCTGTGCTGGTGCCATCTCGTGCTATGTCCATGGCTGTATTTAATGTTACCTTAGTCCTGGCACTTAAAACTTTCTCTCGCAGTTTCGCTGAGTTTGTGTCAAACACCACCCTGACCATCTCATCTTCCTCTCCATAAGCACAGTCCTTCACCCGTGAATATTTACCCGTGGCAGTTTGCTATTGGATTGCCACTGACGGACGGCCTTATATGGGCAGGCACTAAATTACACGCCAGCGGCAGCCTGTCTATGAACTTAATGTAAAGTGTAGGTTTGCATCGTGCTTTGTTTCCGAAGTAGCAGAACTCGCTTCTTATTGTTTCGCTGCCTTCTCAATTATATAATGCATGTTTTCTTGAGCGCTTTTTTGAGGTCTTCCTGGTTTTCTATGTACTGCGTGATTACGTGGGAGGCGTGATGATGTCACACGAAACTCCGCCCCACGGCGTTGAAGCTCATCTCCATTACAGTAAATGGAGAAAACTGCTTCCAGTTATGACCATTACGCGTAGAATTTCGATATAAAACCTGCCCAACTTTTGTAAGGAAGCTGTAAGGAATCAACCTGCCAAATTTCAGCCTTCCACCCACACGGGAAGTTGGAGAATTAGTGATGAGTCAGTGAGTGAGTGAGTGAGTGAGGGCTTTGCCTTTTATTAGTATAGATGTATATATGTGTGTGTATATATATATATATATATATATATATATATATATATATATATATATATATATATATATATATATATATATATATATATATATATATATATATATATATATATATATATATATACAGTGGTGTGAAAAACTATTTGCCCCCTTCCTGATTTCTTATTCTTTTGCATGTTTGTCACACAAAATGTTTCTGATCATCAAACACATTTAACCATTAGTCAAATATAAAACAAGTAAGCACAAAATGCAGTTTTTAAATGATGGTTTTTATTATTTAGGGAGAAAAAAAATCCAAACCTACATGGCCCTGTGTGAAAAGTAATTGCCCCTTGTTCAAAAATAACCTAACTGTGGTGTATCACACCTGAGTTCAATTTCCGGAGCCACCCCCAGGCCTGATTACTGCCACACCTGTTTCAATCAAGAAATCACTTAAATAGGAGGTGCCTGACACAGAGAAGTAGACCAAAAGCACCTCAAAAGCTAGACATCATGCCAAGATCCAAAGAAATTCAGGAACAAATGAGAACAGAAGTAATTGAGATCTATCAGTCTGGTAAAGGTTATAAAGCCATTTCTGAAGCTTTGGGACTCCAGTGAACCACAGTGAGAGCCATTATCCACAAATGGCAAAAACATGGAACAGTGGTGAACCTTCCCAGGAGTGGCCGGCCGACCAAAATTACCCCAAGAGCGCAGAGACGACTCATCCGAGAGGTCACAAAAGACCCCAGGACAACGTCTAAAGAACTGCAGGCCTCACTTGCCTCAATTAAGGTCAGTGTTCACGACTCCACCATAAGAAAGAGACTGGGCAAAACGGCCTGCATGGTAGATTTCCAAGACGCAAACCACTGTTAAGCAAAAAGAACATTAGGGCTCGTCTCAATTTTGCTAAGAAACATCTCAATGATTGCCAAGACCTTGGGGAAAATACCTTGTGGACTGATGAGACAAAAGTTGAACTTTTTGGAAGGCAAATGTCCCGTTACATCTGGCGTAAAAGGAACACAGCATTTCAGAAAAAGAACATCATACAAACAGTTAAATATGGTGGTGGTAGTGTGATGGTCTGGGGTTGTTTTGCTGCTTCAGGACCTGGAAGGCTTGCTGTGATAGATGGAATCATGAATTCTACTGTCTACCAAAAAATCCTGAAGGAGAATGTCCGGCCATCTGTTCGTCAACTCAAGCTGAAGCGATCTTGGGTGCTGCAACAGGACAATGACCCAAAACACACCAGCAAATCCACCTCTGAATGGCTGAAGAAAAACAAAATGAAGACTTTGGAGTGGCCTAGTCAAAGTCCTGACCTGAATCCAATTGAGATGCTATGGCATGACCTTAAAAAGGCGGTTCATGCTAGAAAACCCCCAAATAAAGCTGAATTACAACAATTCTGCAAAGATGAGTGGGCCAAAATTCCTCCAGAGCGCTGTAAAAGACTCATTGCAAGTTATCGCAAACGCTTGATTGCAGTTATTGCTGCTAAGGGTGGCCCAACCAGTTATTAGGTTCAGGGGGCAATTCCTTTTTCACACAGGGCCATGTAGGTTTGGATTTTTTTTCTCCCTAAATAAAAACCATCATTTAAAACTGCATTTTGTGTTTACTTGTGTTATATTTGACTAATGGTTAAATGTGTTTGTTGATCAGAAACATTTTGTGTGACAAACATGCAAAAGAATAAGAAATCGGGAAGGGGGCAAATAGTTTTTCACACCACTGTATATATGACAGCAACACTCATCACTCACAACAGTGACAAAACAATTACATTGACAATCATGTTACGTTATTTTCAAAATGTTTCCTTGTCTTTTTCATTGCTTCTTTAACACACTACTTCTCCGCTGCGAAGCGCGGGTATTTTGCTAGTTTAAAATATAACTCAGTTCTGTTGGTGTAATGAGTGAGATATTCTTGGCAGAGGAAGACAAATTAATTTAATGCATAATTTAAAGAATGGAGTTTTTACATTAAGTGATGTAATGGCACAGACACCCAACACTGAAGAAGAATGAACACACAGCCTCATAGTTTCAAGATCATAAGCCGGTGTACCACCAAGCTCTTGCAGTAAATTGGTAGATATTACTATCACTGTTATAGTCTTTCAGATATACTTCTTTTCATAAGTTACTCAGCCTCCTTGTGCAATAAAGTCTGTGAGCGCAGAGGCAACCACTACAATTGAGCACAAGAAATCTAAATGTCTCAGAGTTCTGCTTTCTCTCAGGAAAGTGTCAGAAGTATACCAGCCATGACATGACCAGGAGGGTCACAGTACGGATATAGACATGAACAAAGCCAAATAGCATAATAAATAAGGAGTGGAAGTGGCAGAGCAGCAGTTCACCTGAGACTAGCAAAAAATTGAGAACCCTGACTGAGACATGGTTGCTCCAGTCACTTTTATATAAATAAAGGAAGTTCACTTCACAAATGGGGGCTTCCACATGGATAGAAAAAATGTTATCTTTAATGTGTTCAAGGTAGTTATTGCTTTATTAAGAGACCCACTCTGTTAACTGGACTGAAACTGAAGATTTTCCAGTTTGTCTGTAATGGAACTCAGCACCAGTGTTCCTGTCTCTTGGGCCAAACATTCTCTTCTTTAAGCATTCATTCAGTGTTTGGTTTCAGTTAAAACAGTTCAATCAAGTCTATAATACATATTTCTATAAGGCACATCCTTAAACATTGATTGGATGACATCTCTGCAGAAATCTATGAATAACTAGACAGAAGTAAGAAAGTGGAAACTGTTATGAGTATTAAAGAAGTGCTATTAAATATTAAAGAAATGATCATAAATAAATGAATCGAGGAAAGCTCAACAGACAGGTAGGTCCTTCATTTTAGTCCACTTAGTGTCTGGGATCTCATTATTCAGTCTGAGAAACTCTTCTGCAGATGAATAAAAAATTATATAACTGAGAAGACTGCCATCTCCTTTAGTACAGAATATATAAGTGCATTAATTGAAGGTGCATACATGACCAGCCATTGTCTTAATCTGCTTACACCTTTCATGGTTTATAAAGTCTAAACTTTACACGAGGCATCTATATCTTTTATATGAGCTGTCAGTCTATAATGTCATGAACATGAGGTTCCCCTGAGGACACACCATGTGGTACATTTGCCAATCACAAAATTAATATAGTTTCAAATTCTGCTTTGAACTGAACAACAAATTAGCTTTTAATCCGTGTGCTCAAATTCTGATATTCTTTCTGGAATTCTTTTCATTTTATATTGTAATAAAGCTCCTTATTAGGAAAATGTATAGCTTCTGTTCCAGCTAATTACATTATAGATAGGCTTCTAATTATTTTCTAATTGCTGGAAAATAATATTCTTCCCTTTATTCAGTTCTAAATGCAAGAAAGCAAGCCCTTTACCCCAAAGTACTGAATAATCACAGCAATTTGCATTTCTTTTCTTCAGTGCTGCTATCAGCAATCAGCTCATTTTGCTTTTTATTAGATTTTTATTCATCTGGTTGTGCAGTGTAGTGAATCCAGTATAATTATGTAGCTGGCTCCCGTTCTGCCAGTACATTTTTCCCTGCCTTATTTCATCACAGATCAGGTCTTAGACTACAGTGTGCAGCGTTCCGATGCAACTGAAACAAGCAAAAGTACAAGTTAGTCATCAGCTCGGAAAGCAATAATGAGTTAAAATTGATTCTTAAAGTATGGATTATACTGTATAATGGAGGTTCCGATAGATTAAGGGAAATAATTGGAAGGGCAGTTATTAATGGTATTCCTAAGAGGTTCTTTTAATTTTACATAAGAGAATTAATAAAAAAGCAGGTAGCCCGATGATACAGTGGTTATTACTGCTGCCTCACAGTTCTAGAAATGTGGGTCATTATCTGGGTGTAATTTACACATTCTACCAATTTATACGTACAGTACATTTCTTCTGGGAACATCCAGTTTCTTCGCAAAGGCAAAGGCATGAAATTTAAATTAACTGGTCACTCAAAACTGGGACACTATGAGAGTATGAGAAATGGTGCCCATGTGTGCCTTCTAATGGACTTGCCTGCAGGAATCATTCCTGTTTTGTGCAAAATGACTTTGACTGCCACTTATATGTACTCTATGAATCCCCCAAGGAGTCCATCATTGGACTACATTTAAATGGGTACCCCAGTCCTGCTCTTCAAAGCAAAATCCAAAGCATGATCTTTTAATAGAGTAGTCCTAGATCCTTTAATGTGTATGACAAGCATGTTCATACCACCTCAGGGGATGCAAAACATCCCAATAAATGAACAGGAGGGCAAACAACATCTAAGACATGGACCTGACACTCGGTGGAGGAAGAAGATGATGGAAAAATGAAAGGCTAAAGTGCTGCCCATCCCCTAAATGAGCTTTGTCCCAGGACACTTTGAGGCATCAGTTCATTCCCTCTTGGTGTGCTAAGAGACACTTGTGCAGCTGTTTCTTGCCTACAGCCTTTGTTAATCCTTCTCCCATCATTTTTCTCTTCACCACAGCCATTTATAACAGACATGTTCACAGAGGGACTTTCTGTCTTTCTTTAGGACCCATAAACACTGACAGAATGATGTGTATGATCTGTTGTGAAATAAGATTTGACAGAAGGCAAGGAGCAAAGTGTAAAAGTGAACTTTCAGGAGGACAAAAAAGAGAATCGTTAAGTTTTTGGGGGTCTAAGCACGTTGAAACAGGAAAACTAAAATCTAAAACCAATTGGTTATCCTTACCTTTCCCAACTCTAGTATATATTTTGTTTTAATTGTAGGTCTTCTGGCCAATGGTTGCTGTGTACACTCCCATTGTTCACTTGGGGAAGTGATGATGTCATACGTAGATCACAAACCCACTTACTAAGAAAGGGAGTGAAACAATACTGTATGGGAGCAGCAACTAAAAATATAGTGACACCCAAAACAAATAACAAACAACATGTTGACTCAAGGACAACACAGATATGAGAATAACAATATTTATAAATTCAAAATATATATACTAAGCAAATCCTGAACTGAAGTAACAACATTTTCAGAATAACGAATAGTTTATGTTGGCCCGGACAAACGTCATGTTAAACATCATTTAATAAAATGTAAGTTTGAGTATAAAGAATGTTTTTTTGACCCAAAATGTTTACCAAAACTAATAATGCGATGCAAAAAAATGCTTGATGCCATCCATGCCTGTACTATCGCTAAGTCTTGGGAAACCTGTAACAGTCTCTTTCTTGTTAGACCAAAAAAAACTGACAGTCTGTTACAAAATTTCCTGTCTTGGTAAGTCACGGCAAGACTCAGCGCGAGTGTAAGTGAGACATCATACACATAGCTGAATTCAGTGTTTGAACGAGCATTCGCGTGGGTAATTGTGTCCTCTCTGGATACTGTACTGTTCAAGTTTCATGAACAAAAAAAAGGGATAAAAATGGCATCAGTTTAAACTAAAAGAAAAATTAACAATCCTGGAAAAAGTAGATTCCAGAATGAAGACAAATGACATGGCCAAAGCATTCAGAATTGCGCCTTCAATGCTGTCAACAATTTTGAAGGATCGAAAAAAAATAAAAGACAAAGTTAAAAATAGTGCATTGGGGCCAGAATGAAAAAAAAATTAGAAGTGTGTTTGAATTTCTCTAAAAAAAAAGATACATCTAACGTCTCATTTTCATTCTGTATTCATACATGTGTTTCTATAAAAAAAAAAAAAACACTTTATTTAATTGCTGACTTATAAAGAATCACATTTGTGAGGTCACAGCAAATGACTTCTATGATCATGTCCCCAGCAACTGTAATAAAAGACGCTATATTGCGCCCGACCCAACACAGATTCACCCAGAGGCACATATAACAATAAATAAGACTTTTATTTTTCTTCAGCTGGAGGGCACGTCTTCCCCATAATCCCTCCAGCCACAACACAGTCCCAAATAAAGCACTAAAGGCAACACAAAACACTTCTCCTCTGGCACCACCATTCCTCCTCCCAGGCAACCTCGTCCTCTTCCTCCCGATTCTGGCTGCTGAGTGGTGGATACTGGCCCTTCTTATAGCCCACCCAGAAGCACTCCAGGTGCTTGATCACCTGTTGCTTATTGCACTTCTGGGCGGGGCTGTAGAGGTGTCCACAAAGGCTCCGGGATCCATGCAGAACCCGTTGGCGGATCCCCACAGGGTTGTGGAGAACTCCATCTCCTATGAAGCCCTGCAGGAAACTGAGGCACCAATGTCACCCAGGGAGGCTGCCACCAAGCATCCCAGGGGAGGTACTGAGGAGCCCATGGCTGCTCCCCCAGAACATATGCAGTAGGGGTGTCCCGGCCAGGCATGGGACCCGGCCGCCTGTGTAAAAGAAAGCACAGACAGTATAAAGGGTTGGGGTTTTCCGGCCCCGTATATTGCGGACACTCCACAATAATCAAACAAAAAGGTCAAAGATATAAACAAAACAGTTCATATGCGCGACGCCGTTCAGAGGCGTCGGCGGCCATTTTATAGGGGAGGAGCCGGAAGTGGAGGAATGCTGGGAAGCAACCGTGAGAGAGGATGGGACTGCTGACGTCAAGGAAGATAGCGGAGGGAGGGCGGAAGTGGACGTACTGCAGGAAGGTTACAATGGCGGAGCGTCTTTTTTCCTGGAAGACAAAGGAGAAAGGTTAGTACCCCGCCACTCCCTACCGGCGAATGTCTTTCGAAGCGGTGCAAGGTCCGTCCGCGGCCTCCTACTCGCGCATACGTGACACCTGTTACACAATGTACTACTATGCATCTGCCATCAGACTTACAAAATAATGGCATCCACAAGGAAAAGAAAAGAAAAAAGAAAATGGTGCCATGGAACAGTGTGACTTTCAGCACTGTTCAAAATACATTACATTGAGTAGCAAATGTAACTAGTACATTTCCTTGGTGTTATAAGTGGCTTCTTTTCTTTAAATGTTCTCCAGCTTTCTGAAGCTTTTCCATGCAAAGAAAAGTTTCTGGGCTTTTTTTACTCGAAACAATTCAAATTTGGCATTAACAAAATGTTGTCATTTGAAAGTTTTATATTTTTTCATGCTTTTCTGCGATGCCATGATTATTTTGGTATAATATAGTCACTTCCTTCTTGAGGGGATGGTGTTCCAGGTACTGTGACAACACTTGTGTCTTCTATATCTACAATTGCCGATGTCATCAACGCAACAGTATTCAGGCTGTCAAACGAGATTTCTTTCAATCCAAAATCTAGATTCAGAGTGTTACCTGTGGTTATTTTTGTTTAAACTTCGTAGTTACTGAATCTCTGCATGTTTTGACGTACATTTATTTTCTGATCAGCATTAAGGATCAGTGAAAGGTGGGTTTGACTTTCTAGTTCTTCACCCTGGCATGTATTTTTTGATCTTGTCTCATTCACCTGGTTCTTTTACATAACATTTTCTGCTTCTCACAGAGAACAGAACACCTTGGTCTCCAAAACCCTATTGAAATATTTTTGGAGATCAAAGATTAGTTTTTAAAATTCAAAACAAACTCCAGATCTTTACACTGGACAGATCATTTGAGTGGATTAGGGTCCATCCATTTGTTTTTGTTCTAGAAGGCCCAACATGATGGCAGCACCTTTAATTAGTGCTACAAAGTATAAGGTACAGTAATTTCAAGGACCCGTAAATGCATGGACTACACATATTTGATTTTTACATGTTAATTGTCCCTTTTTTGTGTCCTGTTCCATTGAGGTTCGACAGGGTTAACTGTAGTTATTCCTTGCAATTTACAAGGGAGTTAGAGGGGCAGGACCCCACTAATATGAAAGTCCACAACTATGTTTTGGACTCATGATTATTATATATTCCAAGTTTATTAAACTAAATGAGATGCATAAAGTTGTGAGAAGCACAAGATCGAATGATCATTACCCAAGCAAATCACATGTGTGAAGTTGGCTGCTAAGACAAAGTGCATTAGCAGTTCTTTAGTAAACTGTAACTTTTCATAAATTTAACTTATTATAAAAAGATTGTGTGTATATTTATGGCAAAAATGATGAATACTACAGATACAAAAAAAATCCAGTAAAACACTAAGCACAAAAACATAAATAGTTAACGCTGTTGTGATGTTGTATATGCTCATGGGATTTCTCCAAGCAATTCCAGTGGACAACCCTTCCCTCCTCGTGAATAAGAATGCACATCACCTAGCTCATGGCACTGTGTATGTGAAGCAGGAAGACTTTGCCACCTAGCGTATCAGGGGGAGTTTACAGTCTTGGATGGCTGTCTCCTCTGATCCACCCATTTTATATTCCCATCCTGGAACAGAGATAGCATTCCATCCGGTTCAGGACCTCAACCAAGTGTCGCCTGCTATTACAATATTCATATTTTCATTTATCATTTTGTGGTTTTTTTTTTCCTGTATTCTGGTGTGAGATCAGTAGGGAAGTCATGGAGGCCACTTGTTTCTCCAGTTATTGCTGCTGCTGTAGGAGAGGCAGTGTACTGTATATTTGTAGCACTTGTGGTTTAGCTATTTGAACGTTGTCTTACGCCTGTGTGATTATACAGCTTTATCACAACTTATATTTGCATACACATCCACATGGATGCAGCTTAGAGTTGACAGATAAGCTAACATACTCCTCTTTGGGATACTGAAATAATATACTGTATGGAGGCAACTTACGTGAACATGGAGCGAATCAGAAAACTCATGCATGGAAATGAATCCTGAAATAATTATAATTCTTATATTTAAAATATAAACCCCTATTGAGAGGATAAAACTGCTTCATTATACAATTGACAGTAGAACTTTGTGTGCTGCTTACAGTGTCTGAATTCTAGGCACTTTGATTTTAGTCCTGGCTTTTCTTACCTGCATTTTTTCTGATTTACTCACTCAGATGAACTGAGGCATTTTTGTACAGGAAATATGACAAGTCAAATCAGAAGCAAGCTGATTCTTGCTTTTCACACACCTACATCCGTCTCATCGTCTGGACTCTGGAATGTGTCACATGATTAACAGAAGTGGGTATTGTTTATTGTTCAACTTCACTTATCCAGCATTTTATTACTCTTTGTGCTGAGGTATGTATTCTTATGCTAATTTTAAAAATGATGCTGTAAGACTGCAGTATTTCCCTGCCTCGGGCTATTTGCTCTACGCATTTGTAACCAACACAAATTATAAAAATTTCACCAGTGTTCCACAAAATCTTTATTTGGAAGGAAAAATATGTCTGAATTACATCAGGTAGCTTGAAAGGCTTTTCTTTTCATGTCCATGTGACTTTCACTTTTTGTCTAATCAAAGACAAAGAAAATGTTAGTAGAAGCAGCAGGCGGAGGGCTAAACTAGTTACAATGAACCTGTAAAAAGAGAGCAAGACAAAAAGGTCAGAGCCTTTAAAGGTGAACTAGTCATTTTTGTTGGACTCTCCACATGCATAAAAGCAAAGCCCTTGAACCATCGGATAGCGTTCTACATGCACACCTCGTATGGATATGGCCAGTAAAATGGCTTGGACTGAGAGGAGTGAGGGTCGTCTCACCTCATCCTAATAAGCTTTTAAAAGTCAACAACTTCAAGTGAGACAAGGAAGAGGAAAGAATGAAAATCAGAGGCTTAATGCTGTGCAGAAATGCAAGAGAAGGACCTCACTGACACACAATGGGTGTGCCGAATGCCGCCCCCAGCCAAACTGGGGTATCACACAAGTGTGTGTGGGGAACAGTTTAAAGGCTTATGTGGTGGTAATTCTCTGCCAAGACAGGAGATAGCGATGTATGATAACAATCTCTCTTTTCCCTCAGAAGAAAGCAAGATTGACACCATTCCCTCTCTGACATCACTTTCGGATTCCATCCACCTGGACCCACCTCTTCCTCCCAGAATGCCTGAAATTTGGAGGAGCAGTCATCTCAGACAGGCTACCTCAGACAACTCGTTTTTTGCGCTAAAACTTTTGTTTTTTCATTTTCTTGTTAAAATTATATGGGAATGGTTGCAAGGTGCTCCAAAACTTTGACTTTGTTTTCTTTATTTTCCATAGTGGAATCTTTTTGGGCCCACCTCTCCCAGAATCCACTACAGTAGTATGTCTTATAAAAGCTTTAATTTGAATAATAAATATATGAATAAATAATAAATAAGCAATGGAACACACATCACAGACTTAACTATAACTTTTAACTTTTATATATGTGTTTTATACAGTCAAAACTTGTAAAATGTAAATTTTATAATGAGTGAATAAAAGTTTGTTACATTCTTTCTTTGCTTGCATTATTATTTGTTCTATCTTGCCATCTGGAGAATAGAAAAAAAAAAGGAGACGTCCTCTAATAGGAGATGTGAAGCACCAGTAGCAGACAGTCCTGGGAGAAGAGGGATCTGCAGACCCAGCTGCGAATGCATTGCTGCTAGTTGTATCTTCTTCCAGACCAGGGGCCTCATGTATAAATGGTGCGTATGCCCGTTTCAACCCTCACATCACAATGTATAAAAACTGTGGACATAACTTGATGTAAAGCCACGCACATTTTCATGTTAGCTCAATCCCTGCCGTATGCAAGTTCTCTGCTCGGTTTTGCAAACTTCCCTTTCTTTTTTAGATCCACATCCCTGACTCAGCTTTATCAAATACACTGAAATTAACCGCATATCGTTTATTAGTTCAAGGCATCTAATTGTAATCAACCTGTAACCATATAATGATGCACAGAATGGCTATACTATTCCAAATAGTATAGCTGCTTTAGCGTTGTCACTGTCAGTGCGCCACTCAGAGTATTTAACACACTGTATCTGAGTGTGGAATCACAGCTGTACAGCAGCTGATCGAATTATCAGGATACAGCATCAAGCACACGCCACCTCAGCCATGCGCACAGTCTATTTGAATTGTTCCCATACGGCAAAAGCTTCAGCGCCTTTCCTGTAGGGACCTTGCGGTTCAGAAGCAGTTTCATCCCAAGAGCTCTAAACGCACTCAATCAGTCCATCAAGTGCTTCTTGTAGAACTGTTTGTACTTATAAGTACAATCACCTCACTGTAAACTTGCACCACAGTTGTAATGCTGCAACTGTATTAATTTTGTTAGAGTTAAACCTGAGGAAATGCCAGGTCAAAATTCCAGAGACCATCAGTTCCTGCTTTGTTCATACAAGCCTTATTCTGACAGTTTACCTGAGAATGCTTTACAGTCAGTCAGTCAGTCAGTCAGTCAGTCATTTTCCAACCCGCTATATCCAAACACAGGGTCACGGGGGTCTGCTAGAGCCAATCCCAGCCAGCACAGGGCACAAGGTAGAAACATATCCTGGGCTGAGCGCCAAATGTGAAAAAACCTAATGTGTTGGTGGTGGATATGAACTAACAGTCCTGTCTTTTACTGTGCAATATTTTCTATACAAAATATACACATTTCATTAATTTATACTTTGGGCTGTGCCTCCCTTAAACCCTAACCTAGAATAAGACGTTTCTCAAAAATGGAGAAATGGATAAAAAGGCACTCAGCTCTAAAACAGAAATTACTGTACTGCTCCCTGATTTTTTTACCCAGCTGAACGAGTTTACCACATTAACTTGTTGAAACCGTGGAAGGACAGGAACCTCTATCCCTACCTAATTCTTACTTGACTCAGAAAACCACCCTTTATTTCAGTACCAATTTGATGCACAAACAATGGCAGGAGATCAAACTGTCTGTCCTAAAAATAGCGAATGATTGATCTGGAAGAAATTCCCTGATTATGCAGAACATCATTACAGAATAACTCATTGGACAGAATGCTTTGCCCCACAAAATCTAGAGCTTATCTGAATGACATTGTCATTTATTCCGGCACCTGAGAGGAACAGGTATGGCAGGTTCACACTGTGCTCCTAACACTAAGTGAAGAATGACCTATGCATCATTCCAAAAAATATTTCTTTGGGTTGACAGATCCAAAACATTGGGTGGACAGGGGTACAGTTCATCCACAAAGTGCCAACTTTGATGCCACCATGAAGTGTCCCTATCCTAGAAACAAGAGGTAAGTCCAACCTTTCTTAGGTTTAGTGGGGTACTACCTCCGGTTGGTCTTTTTCTTTTACGAGAGAGTGGAGCCCTTGACTAACCTAACAAAGAAGAGGGCCCCTAATACTGTGACATAGGATGCTAATATGAAAGCCACTATTTCTAGAATTAAAATGGGGCTCTTCCATCAGTACCTTTATTGATAACTCATGATTTTTCTTTACCTTTTCTCTTGCAGACTGAAGCTTTAGACACAGGTCTTGGTGCCATGTGGAGTAAAAGCACCAATGGTGTTAAACACCCCATCATGTTCCTGAGCCGGAAACTACTGACAGTGGAAAGAGGGGCATTGGCTATTATATAGGCTATTAACCAGTTGAGTTACTACCTCCTGGGCTATGAATTCACTCTGGTGATAGACCATGCAGCCCTACAGTGGAGGGCACATCACAAGAGTTGAATACTTGCATTACCAGGTGGTTCTTGGATCTAAAACCTTTTCAGTTTAAAGTCCTTCATTGTCAAGGCTCTCTCCTATGTTTATGACCTCACAGTTCAGAATGCCCAACCCAAAGGTCTGGTCTGAGGGAGTGGGTCCTGTCATGCGCATACACATTGGGGACTGCTTAAAGGTTCCAGAGATAGTAATTGTTTATGAACACCTTCTCTCTTCCTCTTTCTTCTGATCAGAAGATTTCCAAAGACAGCTTTAACACCAATGACATCACTTCCAGTGCTTGTCCCGCCAAAAGTCCTTATTACCAGAAGTTCAGCCATCTTGAATCAATTGCTCTTGATATTCGAGTCTGTTTCTTTGCTTTTTAACTCATTTATAACCGGCTTTTTCTTTTCAATTATACAGAGTTTGCCTGCGGGTACCCTAGTTATTTATGATTGTGTTATTTTTTTTACAAAAGCTATATATGTATCCATCCATCCATCCATTATCCAACCCACTATATCCTAACTACAGGGTCACGGGGGTCTGCTGGAGCCAATCCCAGCCAACACATGGCGCAAGGCAGGAAACAAACCCCGGGCAAGGTGCCAGCCCACCACAGGCTATACTGTGTATGTGTATAGATATAAATAGATGAAAGAGATTAACAAGCATCACAAAACATACAACTACAAAAGCTTAGTTGAATCTTTTCTCCACCATAGGAAAATGCACATAACTTTATTATTAACTCTGGTCTTTCAATCAATGTGTTCAAGGTAAGTTCTTTAGCTGGTTCTCATGATTGCACTGTGGCGTTCATTTGCTCACAGCTAGCCTATACCACCCCCATCTACAGAGTTCTGTGTGTGCCTGAGTGCATGCATGGGTGAGATGCAGCTCTGCACTTTCTTACTGGGTTTAGGACAAGAACCCCATAACAGCCAGAACATATCCTTCACAAAGTTCTGTTACCTTTCAGTTATAGTGACACCAATGCCATAATACATTAGCTAGCTTTGTACTATCTATTCAATCACTATTAATAATTCTCAGAATCATACTAGTTATACTTACAGTATGGTTTGAGATAAGTGATGTTTTGTTCCTTTCCTTCTTTCTTTTGTTTCAATGGTAATGCAGTCTCTCTTCAGTTTCTCTTCAAGGTTTTTATATACACAATATCCTTGGTTGGTAGCAAAATTACATCTTGGTGATCAGTCAGTTGCTGTTTTCAGCAAGGTGAATGTCTGGCCTCTTTATATGGTCTTCCTCAGTTTTGCATTTGCTATCTGAGTAAGGTTTGAACTAATGGATCCCCTGTCCAACCTCTTTAATGGATAGTGTTTCATTTTTCCAGTCCAGTCCCAGTTACCCTTTTGGAGTACAAGGCCTTTGCTACAACCACATCCTAAGCACTAGGGTCTCTGCAGTACAGCAGAAGTTACAGCCAGGTCAAGCAGTGTGCTAAAAGATGGACGCACAAGGGCATTTAAAGGAAGGAATAGACATCTTACCATTGGTTTTCTGGGTGTGCATAAGCTCATCCTTTCATGTTGTTATTGGTGCAAAGTTCTTTCCTATCTTTTGAATGTAGGGAAGAAAAGCAGATAAACACTGTAGCATATTGTTTTTATGTAAAATATTAAACAATTCTGTTTAATTACACTATGTGAATTTTAGTAGCACAGACAATGCCTGATTGCAAATAGAAAATGACATTTGTACAATGAACAGTTTGACCTCCATGCACAAAATGTCAGCCAAGTTTGGGCATTTTAAGTCATTCAGAAAAAAACAATGATTGTATGCATTTGGAATTATTCAATATTTGGACTTGCTCCCACATTCAGCTTGCCATAAGGGCGTCACAGTAAGAAGAAATACAAAATGTCTCAAGTCCATTGCTCCAAAAATACTGAAATTGTTTGTATTATGGGAGAATAAACAGAAATTATGAAGTTTTTTGAAGTTTGCCACTCAGAATATGAAAGTGGGTGAGATAAGGAGAATGTCATCTGTATCGCCTGATAATACTTTTACTTCTAGAAATGCCACTTATTTATTATAAAAAACAGCCCCAGAAATGTTTATGAGAAGGAGACTAGTGAGGAAGGGAGGGAAGAAGAGAATATATAATGCAGAAAAAGACAGATTCAGTATTCAATTATATACATCTTTATATATGTAATTTACTTATCAGCAGATTGTGCACAACTCAATACAGTTTGTCAAAACACAGAATAGCAAACAATTATAAAAAATAACAACTGTGAAGAAATAATCAATTAGAGAAAACATTAAATTACAAAATGAGGTGCTGTAAAAGATGGGAGTATGCAGATTCTTTCTCCCTGTGTCTCTTCTGAATCATGATGTCAGTCTGACTGGCAATTCTGAATTTGCTTGTGTGTGTTTCTCCTCTGTGATGGAGTGGTGTTTCCCTCTGCCTGGCACCTGATGCTGCTCTAACTTCCTGTAACATTAACCAGGAACACGCTAGTCTTGCAAGGCCAGACGTGATTCTCAAACAAGAACACATGTCTGGGGAAAACCTGTTAAGAAGTGTGTAGTGTATAGTGGCGTCATCTATTCGGGAGCTCAGTAACACATTGTAACTGAAGCTTAATAATTGATTGGTGTGTTCTAATGAGCACTGTGATAGAAGAGACAGACAGACAGACATAAACAGTAGACCAGTGCAGCTACTAGTAAAAAATTTAGGGGTAACCGTTGACTGTAATCTGAATTTTAAATCGCATATTCATCAGACCACTAGGACAGCATTTTTTCATTTAAGAAACATAGCTAAAGTTAGACCTCTTATATCATTGAAAGATGCTGAGAAATTAATTCACGCTTTTGTTTTCAGTAGACTAGATTACTGTAACGCACTCCTCTCAGGACTACCCAAAAAAGACATAAATCATTTGCAACGAGTGCAGAATGCAGCTGCTAGAATCCTAACTGGGAAAAGAAAATCCGAACACATTTCTCCAGTTTTGATGTCACTACACTGGTTGCCTGTGTCATTCAGGATTGACTTTAAAATACTGCTTATGGTTTATAAAGCCTTAAATAATCTCGCTCCATCTTATATATCGGAATGCCTGACACGTTATATTCCAAATCGTAACCTTAGATCTTCAAATGAGTGTCTCCTTATAATTCCAAAAGCTAAACTTAAAAGAAGTGGTGAGGCGGCCTTCTGCTGCTATGCACCTAAAATCTGGAATAGCCTGCCGATAGGAATTCGCCAGGCAAATACAGTAGAGCAATTTAAAACACTGCTGAAAACACATTACTTTAACATGGCCTTTTTATAACTTCACTTTAACATAATCCTGATACTCTGTATGTTCAATTCTTCATAATAACTATTCATGGTGGCTCTAAAATCTGTACTGACCCCTACTCTCTCTTCTGTTTCTTTTTCCGGTTTCTTTGTGGTGGCGGCCTGCGCCACCACCACCTACTCAAAGCATCATGATGCTCCAACAATGATGGACTGAAAGCCAGAAGTCTACGTGACCATCATCATCAGGTCCTTCCATGAAAATATGATGATTTATGTTAGGTAGAATGCCCAGAGGGGACTGGGCGGTCTCTTGGTCTGGAACCCCTACAGATTTTATTTTTTCTCCAGCTTTTGGAGTTTTTTTTTGTTTTTTCTGTCCACACTGGCCATCGGACCTTACTCTTATTCTATGTTAATTAATGTTGACTTATGTTTATCTTTTATTGTGTCTTCTATTACTCTATTCATTTTGTAAAGCACTTTGAGCTACATTTTTTTTGTATGAATATGTGCTATATAAATAAATGTTGATTGATTGATTGATTGAATGTTTGTGTCATTTTAAATATTGCACCACTACAGTATATGACATAACAACAGCAAATAGAGTTTAGATAAGCATTGTGATCTATGGATGTACTGTGTGTTAAAACGCTGTGGATATTTTGTCATAGTATATCTACATTTCCAGTTAGGATTAGACTCTTTGGGTTCTCAAACAAAGTTAAACCTTATGAATGGAAAGTGAGTTATCCAGCACAAGTCTGGACAATGTAATAATTGTTCTTTAGGGAGCTGGTGACATCTGACCAAAAAACAAGCATACTCTACATACTGTAGTAAATACTGCTTGATCAATATCTACAGTGATTTAGTAAATATTTCCAGTTAAGGCCTCATTCACAGTTATACTTCATTAATGGCTGAATAATACTGCAAACTGCTTCCACATTCAAGAGAGAAACAGGCCAGCAGTTCTCACACTTTCGTATTTCGCGCCCCCTCCCCTTTTCTACCTGGAATAATTCTGCGCTCCCTGCACAATATAAGATAGATGAGAATAACCCCTGATACAACTAACAAAGGTATGGTACTCGTGCGGTGTCGCGGTATCCTATCATTTTTACTTCCATAAGATTTGCATGCGTTCGGCTAACTTCGATGAAATATTTGCAATTTATTTTTTTTTAAAGTGCTTTAATAACTATTAAAATGCCTTGTGTGGTTTTTGGTAGTAATTCTAATCCCAAAAACAAAGAATAAATTATTTATTCTTATTTAATTATTGACCCTCGTGACCCTGTAGTTTTTGGATAATGGATGGATGGAAACGATTAAATATTTTTTAATTTTTAAAAATCTCGTAAACGAGGACACAGATGAAGTCAATCTGCGTGAGACAAACGTATTTTCGTCCGACAAATATTATACCGCTGTTAGTTGTATCATGAAAATAACCCAATACGCAGTAAATTATTTATCTCAATTTGGCAATATTGGCTACGCTGCCAATGTGGTTCAGTCGCGCCACATTAGCACCTGGGACCTCATGTATAAACGGTGCGTACGCACAGAAATGTTGCGTAAGAACTTTTCCACGTTCAAATCGCGATGTATAAAACCTACACTTGGCGTAAAGCCACGCACTTTTCCACGGTACCTCATGCCTTGTCGTACGCAAGTTCTCCGCTCGGTTTTGCAAACTGGCGGCACCCAGCATCAAAGCAATGGTACTGTTCTTGTGTGATTACTCATTATTTTCATGACACGGCTTTATAAATACACAGAAACTAACCGCATATTGTTTATTAGTGTAATGCATCTGATTGTAATTAACTCGTAACAATATAATGGTCCAGGGAACAGCCATAGTATTCTAAATACCATAACTGCTTTAGCGTTGTTACTCTCACTGCTTCTTCTTCTTCTTCTTTCAGCTCCTCCCGTTAGGAGTTGCCACAGCGGATCATCTTTTTCCATATTACTCTCACTGCACGACTCGGAGTATTTATATCACTGTATCTGAGTGTGAATCACAGCAGCAGCTGATCGGAAAGAGAATTATCGCTATACAGCTTTAAGGACACGCTGTCTCAGCCACTGCAAAACGTTTTAAAGCCTTTCCTGTACAGACCTCGCGGTTCAGAAACAGTTTAATCCCAAGAACTTTAAATGCACTCAATCAATTGCTCCTTGTAGAACGGTTTGTACTTATAAGTACAATCACCCCACTGTAAACTTGCACTACAGTTATAATATCTCACAACCTGGGCCACTTTATAAAGCGCGTATTTACATATGATGACGATATCATTTTAAAGGTGAAATGCAGCAAAATATGTTTGTTAAATTATACACATAAAACTTTAACTTCATTTAAATAATCTATATTCTTCACTGGGAGTGTCGTGAAGGATAGAATAATTAAACATGTACTACGAAGATATTTCAATGTTCTTTAAACGTTTTGAAGAATCGGCGCTAAGCTTACAGATGGCTTAACTTCTATTACAGAGCTGATTGTGTGGCGATCGGTTACTTGGGGAAAGAAAAGCAAGGACTCTTGGGCGCACCAATATATATTGAATATAAAACAGAAAGAGAAAATAACAACACAGCTAAAAACGCAGCGACAAATTTCGACAAAAGATACATGATTGTCATGAGCACGAGGCTCATGAAACACATGTTTAATAATGTGCTTAAGCTCCTATCATCATGAAAATGACATCACGTATACATCTCAGTATTTTAGTTATTCAGAGAGCTGTAATATCACGAATGTAATGGACTCTGTGTCCAGTTGGAGGAAGAGAGTCGGTTTAAGAAGCAAGTAGTGATTCACACACATAGATCACATACGAGTAGAAGATCAAATACAAAACAAAGCATTTAACGTGCTACTTTAATTACGATGTAATTTTGAGAAACTGGTTAATTAAACGATTTTAAGATGAAGTTTATAATGTTCTACTAAATGACAAAATAAACTACGTGATTAAAGTGGAAAATTCGAGATTAAAGTTGACATTTCGTGCTTTTTCCCTACCGTGTGCCTTTTTTCTCTGTACCCTAATAAGCTTTCATATGACACTCAGACAGTGGGCTTACAACTCTTCTTTCCACGGCGACTTTGATATGTGACTTCTTTTTTATTTCCGGCACTGTGAGATTTTGTGAACATGAGATGTCAAGTTTCTCCAACACGCTATGTCACTCGATCAACTTTATTTTGTTGATTATACCACGGTTTATTTGAACAAATAGTATGTTTTTCCTTTGACTCCACTTGGTATTCGCTGAAATTCTTATATTTTCCCCGTGCTTTTCCCATTGTCTTTTCACAGAAGGCTGCGCTTAAGGGCGATTTATATTGATTTGCATATTCAAATAGGCGTAATTCTGGGAGGATTTGGGGCGTTACAAAATGCGCGCGCACGAGCGTTAGTTTTCATGCTGATCGGGATTTATGTAGCGGAAGAACGTGGAAGTTGGAGTACGCACAGATTCCTGCATCTGGATTTTTCTGTGCGTAAGCACATTTCGGCTTTTGTGCTTACGCCATGTTATAGTGCGAGTTCTACGCACGGCATTATACATGAGGCCCCTGATCTACTGTTACCCGAATTTTCGCGACAGATACCGATACGTCTAAAACTTTCTGCATTGAAAATGCGCGACTATAAAAGCAGCAGCAGCGGCGCCACTCATCAAAGAAACAAACTTCAAACAGAAAAGGAGCTCAGAGTGTCTCGATATCTCGAATGTCAAACCAAACCTGGGCAGGCTGTGTACTTTAAAGCAGGCACATATTAGTTATTAGATCTATACCTCAGAAATGTTTTATTTTAATTTTAGTTATAATGCATTCATTCTGATTATATGCTTGCAAATTTAAATTTGAAATAAAAATGTAAAAAATTAATTGTCTTGTTCATTTATTCGACACCCCCCTTGTACAGCTTCAGCACCCCCCAAGAGTGGTGCGCCCCACAGATTGAGAACCGCTGCTTTAGTCAACAGTGGTGCTCAGACATATGTCTACTTCATAAGTTTGATTCAGAGCTGTTGGTGGCTTTAACATGAAATTACAATCTGCTCCTATAAGTTCTCAAAGATCTAACTACGCCGTGTAGGTTTTACCATTAGAACAGTCACGGCTGCCTATACCTCAAAGGGATACTGCTGGGTGGGCATTGTTGATTACAATCCAGAAAAAATGAAGACACTATATTTTACTGCATCCTGAGCACCTGTAGTTGAGAATAGAATATATGTTAATAATTGCCCAGACACAGACAGGAAGACATGATGTTTCACCACACACACGTTTATTGAACACTATATATATATACAAGAAAGTGAGCACAACCCAGTGCCGCAGCACCAATCACCCTTTTAGTCCAGGTCTCAGTCCAATCCCTTTCTCTCTGGTCTGCCTCCACTCCTCTCCTCCAAAACTTGGTCCTTCTTCCACCCGACTCCAGCCATCAAATAGAGCAAGGCGGCCCCTTTTATGCAAGCCCGGATGGGCTCCAGGTGCTTCCCGGCACTCCTCCACAGACACTCCCCTGTGTGGCAGAAGTGCCGGCTGTGCACCTGGAAGCACTCCGGGTATCCCCAGTCTTCTTTCCTCCAGCACTTCCGGGTGTGGTGGAAGTGCTAAGGTCCAGGGCTCCGAAGGCAGCGGGGCGCCCCCTGGCGGCGACCACGGGCCCCTACAGGGTTGAGCTTCCAAGCTCCCTACCCGTGGTCCCTGAAGCAACCAGGGCATTTGACCCCACATGATCTGGGGAAGGCGCAAGCCCTCCTCCGGTCCTCCTGGACGTCCTGGCCAGGTCGCCTCCCCAGCCGTCTCTGACAATATAAATGTTCAGATTAGACCTTACCTGAAATTCCAAAGCATGAATTTACTGGCTAAGCCATTAACAGGCCAGTAATTGGAGTGGAGAGGGATAGAGGGCTTTGCATCTATATACTTGGAACCGGTTTTGCAAGGGTGCATTGTCATAACTTTGTGCAGAACATTCTATAAGCTTTCCCCCCCAGGATGGCCATAAACTGGCAATAATGTTAACCTCGAGAGGAAATGCAGTCATGTGGAAACAAGAACTGGTATGAAGTAAGAAGTCGACTGCTGATTCGTGGCTGATTAGGGTTGGTTGTGAAATTGGGAGGGGTGGCAATCTGCATCATGATGCCCTATTGATCCATGATGTGTGACAGGAACTGGTATAGGTTTGATCTCAATGCATCTCTCACTCTCTCTTTCTCTCTCTTTTTCCATCTTGAGAAGAGTAACTCTCTCTATTGGCCCTACACAAATGATGACCTAAGGAGACCTGATCAGAAATTAGCTGGCCAGAAAGAGTTGAGTGAAAGTACAAGTTTATACACACATCAGGTTGTATGATTTTCTAACACTCACATTGGTACTTTGTTTAATATTTTGGTATATTACCTGTAATGGATAATTAATAAAGTGTAGTCCTTTCTCCTGCCTTTTCTTTGACTCTGTGAAGTTGCCTGGGATTATAATATTAAAAGGGAAGAGGGGGACAGTACCCAATAGTGTGGTAATTTAGGATTTGAGACATTTTGTTATGGTCTAAAGAGGAGAATAGGGTCGGCCAAGGACCCTAACATGAAAAAACATCACCCTGGAAATTATTACACCCTGATTCAATGTGGGTGCTCTCCACACAGAACACCGACTATACTTGCATGCATACTTTTAGTAAATCTGGAGGATTCCACCAGGTGGCAGTGTGAGAAATCACCATGGTGAGAAAACAACATCCAGTTTCACTGTGTTGTGAGTTGAGGAAAGAAAGATGTTAAACATACAAATTCCTTGCATTCTGATGCTGTTTTGAAGGTGCAAAAAAAAAAAAAAGACACCGACATAGAAGATGGTATGTGAGACATTTAAATGTATCACGTCATTACAACAGGGAATATTCAATGCTTGTATTGTCTGTGCAAGAAATGGATGCAGAAAAGCACCATGAATATATCTGCATGTCAGCATTTAATTTTGATTATTTGCTTCACCACACTGAACCATTCATCAAACATCAGAGCACTCAGATTTATCCTGCGGGAGCTGCATTGCGACTTGCTGTCACATGTTGATCTATACTAATAAAAGGCAAAGCCCTCACTCACTCACTCACTAATTCTCCAACTTCCCGTGTAGATAGAAGGCTGAAATTTGGCAGGTTTATTCCTTACAGCTTACTTACAAAAGTTAAGCAGGTTTCATTTCGAAATTCTACACGTAATGGTCATAATGGTCGATAACGGTCAACAACATCCGCCATGTTGAACTTTCTTATTTACAGCCACATCTTCACGAAATTTGGTAGGCAGCTTCCCTGCGCTAACCAAAGCTGAAGTACATACTTATTTCGGTGGTATGACGCCACTGTCAGCCGCCATATTGAACTTTCCAACGTCACTAATTCTCCAACTTCCCGTGTAGGTAGAAGGCTGAAATTTGGCAGGCTCATTCCTTACAGCTTACTTACAACAGCTAAGCAGGTTTCATTTCGAAATTCTACGCATAACGGTCATAACGGTTGACAACGTTCGCCATGTTGAACTTTCTTATTTATGGCCCATCTTCATGAAATTTGATAGGTGGCTTCCCTGTGCTAACCAAAACCGATGTACGTACTTAATTCAGTGGTATGATGCCACTGTCGGCTGCCATATTGAACTTTTCAACGGTCTTTGTTACTTATGGGCCCATCTTCAAGAAATTTGGTACGCGGGTTCCCAATGCTAACTGAATCCTACTTACATACATATTGTCACGCACGCACGAGTAGAAGACCGCAGACGGATTTTAACACACCTGGGAAAACATTCACCAGCAGGGAATGGCGGGGTACTAACTTTCTCCCTGTGCTTTCTTACAGAAAAAAGGACGCTCCGCCACCATAAGTCAGCTTTGCCCGCACTACGTTTACTTCCGCCCTTCCTCCGCCATCTTGTCTTGACGTCATTGGTCCCATCACGGTTCCTTCCCAGCATTCCTCCACTTCCGGCTCTTCCCTCATAAAATGGCCGCCGACGCCATGCTTCAGAGTCTCACATTTGAACTGTTTAGTTTATGTTTGACCTGCTTTTCTTTTTTGCATTATTGTGGATCGTCTACAAAATACGGGGCCGGAAAACCCCAAACCTTTGTGCTGTCTCCTTTTGGAGTTATTACAATATATATGTCCATAGCCTGCAGCTCGGTCACCGCGTGAGACGCCATTGGGTCCCCCATCCCAACGCCTCCCACATTGTTGGCTGCCTGCCTATATAAGGCCGTCCGTCGCTCCGGTCTCTACATTCCCTTCCTTGCTTCGCCACGGGATTCACGTCTCCCTGCTGATAACTACAGCCTTTTTATTTAATCCACGGCTTCTCCTCTTTTTTATTGTTCGTTTATTACGATTATAGTTATTGTTTAGGCATTTTAGACTTACTTTACATTGTTCAGGTACCCATTTCCTTTATCATTCCAACCGTACCCCCATTAATATGTCTATCGAGGTGATCACCATCGATCAAAGAACTGTCACTTACTGAGTGGTTTCCATGCCCGGAGATGGCACCTGCCTTTTCTATTCTCTTTGTTACATATTACACGGCCATATCAGGCTCACTCTTGATATCAGGAGGAACATTCTGTCTTATGTATTGAATGACTGGGACAGGTTCAAGGGGTGGACTGATGACGGTACAGGAGATAATTATACTACACAGGAGCACTAGAAGAGTGAAATGCTTAAGCCCTTCACCTATGGTTCTGCATGTTAGTTGATGGCTGCCGCTGAATTGTTCGGTTGTCGATTTCAAGTGTACCGAAATGGCCAAATATTTTACACCTTTGGAGAACTGCCAGTGCCTCTTAAATATCTTAGACTCACAAGTGACAATTTCAGTAGTGGACACTTTGATGTTTATGAATGTTTAAACTCTCAAAAGCTGGATGTGAAGTTATCGATGAAACTTGTTGTATGCTTACAATGCTTGACAGATGCCGAATGCCACTTCAACACAAGTCCTGCAAATACTGTCGTAATTGAAACAAACCATGAAACTCAAACCGATTATGACAGCAGCAATCCAAGCTGTGAGATTTGAAACAAGATTACTGTTCACATGGCCAACTGTATGTTGCATGCTCAAGAGTAAGCTCAGCGCACAGCATGGTCATATTACAACCGGAGGGCCGAACTCACAATGTGGTATACAAAGAGATCCTTAACAAATAATTATTGGTATATTTTCCCTCGGTTTAAAAATGTTTAATTTTCTTCTTAATAAAAATTTTAATACAGTACTTCACCGCTGCGAAGCGCGGGTATTTTGCTAGTAGTAAATAATGGTGCTGACGTCAAGCACCAAAATGTGAACACACATGCCTCCCATATTTTTGCTGGTATTGCTACTTGCACACACGTCATGTTAATTTCTGATGAAATGTTCCGAAGATGTGCAAAAGAGCACTGAGAACGCATGGCAGTGATGATGTGTATACATAAGTGTTCTGAGCGAGAAGTATAAACCAGCTCTTATAGGTAAGGTCAGGTGGCTCAATCCATAGTCAAATATGTGATTAATTCCCTATTTTCATGCTGTTATAAAATCAGTATTGTGCTTATACCTGCAATATAATATCTCCATTTGAGACTGGATACCAGTAAGTTAACAACATGTGCTGTTGGGTCGTCCACATATCTAAAGAATGAGTAAATGCAAGCCATACCTCTACAGTCCAGATTCTTTTGTGACCTTCTGTTGGAGCCCCAAATGCACAAAACAGAAATAGCACATTTACTTTCAGTCAAGGCCTCTGCATTTTCTTAGAATTGTAAAGCAATGATGTGTTCCAAAATAATTTTTTGGATTCCAGATAAAATCTGGCCATTCCACAAGTATTGCAGAATTCAGCTTTTGTGCCCATGACTTCTAACCATCTCCCCAGTTGTGGACCTGCTTAATGGACAAATCATCCCAGGGTTTTTTTCACTGTGGCACATTTTTGCAAGCTTTATTTTCATCCTATTTGCTGTAGGAATTAAATTTATCTGCTGCCTCAGAGTCCAAGTTGGAGTTGAAGGGCACATAAATCAAATCAGGATACTAAAGGTGATATAGGTTGCAGCACATAGTTTTTGCATGATATTCCTATTATTATACTGCATGGCTTCTTGTTACAAAGAACACTGTACAGTACTTATATTGAACTGTGTATATGCTCTGAGTGGAAATCTTCACATTTTCATGTGAGAACCTAAACTTTAAAATAATACTTTAAAGGACAGGAACCAGGAATATAGCATTCTGTATTAGTGTAAAAAATATCCATTGTGTTTGCCACAGTGGTGCACAGTACAGAATGTCAAACACCATCTCCTGTATTCTCAGTGGTTTGTCACAAAAGGTTGTCTTAGGACAATTCTCAGAGGAGATGAGTTTGCCTCATAGCTGAGAATGTGGCAGTTTGGTGTGACAGCTCCTCAGCTTCAGGCAGAAGCACAAGGAATTGTTCATGTGCATACATTTATTTTCTTTCTAAATACTAATTTGACCTCTGTGATGAAGTGATTTCTGTTGTCAAGTTACTCTCTAATTTTCTTTGCTTTTTCCCAGGTCAGGGTGGTATGGAGGTGGATTCTATTTTCACAGCAAAGCAAAAATAAGGTCTCGATTTAGTCAAAAAATCTAAACACAAAAAGTGGGGGTATGGAAGTTTGCAATTGTCAGTTAGACCAGATCATATGTATTTCAGAAAAAACAGAAATGTATTGTAATTTTTCTACAATTAAAGGTCAGTCTGCTGCACACTCATATACAGAGTTAAGATACAATCCAAGTTCACCTATTAGTTCAGTAAACTACAGATTCCACCAAATTAAAATAAAGGATCAAATGAGAAGCAACAAGTAAAGAAAACATAATGTTGAACACTAAAAAACAACTAAATATTAAATTAATATATGCACATAGTCACATTTATTAAAATACTAACAACTTAAATTAAGGGGCTGTAAAACATACCCTATGTAGATAACTACATATTCAAAGTGAGAATTTTCCAAAGCACACTTGATGCAGCAAATGATGTCCTGCTCCTAATATAAGGGAAGGCACCACTTTAGGAAACTAGTCAGGAATACAAACCAATCTTAAAAGAGAATTATATGCGCTCCAGGCTGAATTTGATCTTTTGTCCACCAGAAGCGCAGAATGATAGTTCAGCAGGCACATTTTGAATACAGAGAAAAGTCACAAAAGATCTTATGAAGGTAAAAACATAAGAGGGACGCTTCTGACCTTAATACCTTAAAAACACAGAAACACTGAGGGAAACACTGAAGTTTGTTGGCACTATTAGATAATGCTGTAATTATTAAGGTAAAAAAATAATCAGGCTTTTATAAATAACTTCCTTAAGATGCATAACCTTCCACCACCAGAACAACTCAAAATTATGTTGGATCAAACATTAGCACTATTTGATACACACTGTCATGCATGCACATTGGAAAACCTCCTCGCGGGCTTGGTCTAGGTATGTAATAACCTTGTTGACCAAGAGGGGGCACTGCTGTTAATGCTGTCATCTAATTCTTTTCCTACAGTGCTGGGAACCCACCTGAGGCCTCATGCCTAATGCTGTGCGTAGAATTCACACTATAACATGGCATGAGCACAAAAGCGGAAATGTGCTTACGCACAAAAAATCCAGATGCATAAATCTGTGTGTTTGCCAACTTCCATGTTCTACATAAATCCCAGTCAGCGCGAAAAGTAACGCATGTGCACGTGCCTACTGTCCCGCCCCTTATCCTCCCAGAATTACGCCTCTTTGAATATGCAAATCATTATAAATATTCTGTGAAAAGACAATGGCAAAAGCACGGGGGAAAATAGAAGAATTTCAGCGAATACCAAGTGGAGTCAAGGAAAAATGTATTATTTGTTGGTTTAAAAAGTGGTATAAACAACAAAAGGAAGTTGTTCGAATGACATAGAGTGCCTGAGAAACTGGAAAGCTCAAGTTCACAATGTCGCCCAGTGCCCGAAATAAAAAAGAAGTTGTCAGATATTAAAGTTGCCATGAAAAGGCGAGTCGTAGCCCACCGTCTGAGTTTCATATGAAAGTTTATTAGGGTACAGAGAAAAAAAAGTAGGCACACAGTGGGAAAAAAGCACAAAATGTCATCTTTAATCTCAAAATTTCCACTTTAATCACGTAGTTTATTTTGTCATTAAAGTAGAACATCATAAACTTCATCTTAAAATTGTTTAATTTACTAGTTTCTCAAATCCCATCATAACTAAAGTAGCACATTAAATGCTTTGCTTTGTATTTGATCTCCTATGTGCTTTATGTATGTGAATCATTACGTGCTTCCTGCCTTTCTCT